>NC_060121.1:143705849-144020849 GCF_021461395.2 Schistocerca americana
AATGCATCGTACCTAAAAGGCCATACAGTCACTATAAGGACCGGTCACAAATCATTCAGATCACTTACTGCAATTGTGAACTGTTTTCTGCTGTCCCGAGTGTCACTCGAATTGAAACCAATTGTTCTTAACGGTTTTAAATATCGAACTGTTGTCCTTCTATTACATACTTTGTCCCGACATAAGATATTCGCTAATTAGACGTTCTGGTAAATCATTATTATTTTCTTCTCATTGTGGTTTGGTTGCTATGAGGGTGTCAGGTCCAGGGTTCCTCCCTCTGTTGATCCAATGGTTTCACGTGTGTCAATGATGTTTTAATGTGAAAAATGTAAAGATGCATTTTGGATCAGGGTCAACGCTAAACAGCATCCTACAATTGTCAGGGTAGGTCAATTAAAACGATAGAAGAAGGCAAAACCATTCCCAGCAAAGTATCACGTTGCTCAAAGCAGTCTTCAGATTAAGAGCAGTTTTAGGTTTCCATATTTCCTAATATGTTTTCATTTTGAACCATTTAATGTCTTCGTAACATCATCGTTCATACAAAGGCATCTGAAAGATTTTTGCCTACACAGTTATCGTTTGACAGTGGATAACATCAGCTCAGTAATAATGACTGAGAAAAGTGATACAGTGCTTAAGACGCTAGACACAGTGTTAGCAGTATCAGAGTTCAAAATCTATTCTCCATCCGGATATAAGTTTCCCCTAGTGCTACAAAATGCCTCCATGTGATACAAGGAAAATTTCTGTGCATATTCTAGTTTCTGATTTCATCCTTCCTTTGCATGCAATATTTCCTAATAACTTAAAGGTCCATGAGGAGTTGCACCCCAACCTCAGTCATATTATTATGTTTCTCCCTGTGGATAAATTCAACATATAAAAGATTTTTGTTCAAACGATTTGTTTGTTGTGTTACTACGAGAAAAATTTCATTTCATTATTTTCTGTGCTTCTACCTTTGTCGTGACTTTAGACTGCCCATCCAAAGAGATGACTACACACAGAAGTTGTTTCGCAAAACTTTGAAGTTTATGGCACAATATCAGTTCGTCAATACTTATAGTTCGCACGAGCAGCAGGAGGCTAGTCAAAATTTCTTTTGTTTCGCAGGGGTAGACCGTGGTGTGTGGGATGCGTCTATGGCTACTAATCGAAACGCACTGGGCCCCGGCTTCTAACCCAGCCACTAATAATAAACATTTTCGGGCCAGTCTCTTGCCCTTGGGGTGAGATTCTGCCCCTACAAGTCGGAAAAATCAATGACGTGAGGATGCAGAAGGCCATGGAAACGACTGGATTAAAAATACACGGGTCATATCCGCAGTACATGTGGACTGTAATTGAAAAATATCATGGTGCACTTTTGATTGGCGTAAGATTAATGTTTACTACTCCATTCAAATATTAAGGGAGAGCTAACCATGCGTGAAAGATTGAATAGGCAATGGGAAGGCAATATATTACGTATCGGCGCGGGAAATGTCTGATGTTTGAACTTGCTAAGGAAGGTAGAAAATCTTAAAAGGGAAATAGTAAGGCTCGAACTAGATATTCTGGGGGTCAAGGAAGTAAAATGGAAGACAATGATTTCTGGTCAGATCAGTATAGGGTAATATTAATAGCTGCAGAAAATGGTATAATGGGAGTAGGATTCTTTGTGAATGGGAAAGTAGGGCAGAGTGTGAGTTACTATGGGTCGAAAGCAAACGAATGGCCACAACAATAGCGCAGGTATACGTACCTACACCACAAACAGAAGATACACAGAAAGGACTTGAGAATGCTGAACGGGTAATTCAATATGTAAAAGAAGATAAAAATCTAATAGTCATGGGGGATTGGAATACTGGCGTCTGGGAAAGAGTAGAAAAAAGGGTTATGGGAGAAAGGGGTCGGTAGTAGGAACGAGAGAGGAGAAAGACTAATTGAGTTCTGCAATAAGTTTCAGCTCGTAATAGTAAAAGCATTGTTGACAAACAACATGAGAATGC
Organism: Schistocerca americana; assembly: GCF_021461395.2. NCBI lineage: Eukaryota > Metazoa > Arthropoda > Insecta > Orthoptera > Acrididae > Schistocerca > Schistocerca americana. The sequence goes on from NC_060121.1 coordinate 143,707,850, forward strand.
GGTGTACTTGGAAAAAGCCTGGAGATACCGAAGGTTCCTGCTGGATTACATTTAGGTCAGACAGATTCCGTAATCAGATATTGGATTGTAAAGTATAACCAGGTGCAGACATAGACTCTGATCGCAATTCAATAATGATTAAGAGTAGACTGAAGTTAAAGCGAATCGTCCGGGATAACCAACGTGCAAAGAAGCAGGATACTGAAATAGTTCTAAGGTGCTGCAGTCATGGACTGTGCCGCTGGTCCCGGCGGAGGTTGGAGTCCTCCCTCGGGCATGGGTGTGTGTGTTTGTCCTTAGGATAATTTAGGTTAAGTAGTGTGTAAGTTTAGGGACTGATGACCTTAGCAGTTAAGTCCCATAAGATTTCACACACATTTTTAACTAAAATAGTGAAGTAATCATGTACATTCGAAATCCTCTGAAGCTATAGATACTGCGATAGTAAAAACCATAGCAGACACCTGAGTTGAAGAGGAATGGACATTTCTAAAAAGTGCAATGACGGAATTTGGACAGACAAGCGTCGGACAATGAAAATTGAGAAGAATCCTTGGGTCACTGAGGTGACAGAAGTCATGGGATAGGTACATGAACGTATAAAGATGGCGGAAATGTCGCGTACACGAGGTATACAAAAAATGGTTCAAATGGCTCTGAGCACTATGGGACTTAACTTCTGAGGTCATCAGTCCCCTAGAACTTAGAACTACTTAAACCTAACTAACCTAAGGACATCACACACATCCATGCCCGAGACAGGATTCGAACCTGCGACCGTAGCGGTCGCGCGGGTCCAGACTGTAGCGCCTAGAACCGCTCGGCCATTCCGGCGGGCACGAGGTATACAAGGGTAGTGCATTGCGAGAGATGATATTTGTAACCTGAAAAGATGTCCGACTTGATTATAGCCGCACGACAAGAATTAACAGACTTTGCACGCGGAATGGTAATAGTTGGAGCTAGACACGTGGGACATTACATTTCAGATATCGTTAGGAAATTCAAAAAATGGTTCAAATGGCTCTGAGCACTATGGGACTCAACATCTTAGGTCATAAATCCCCTAGAACTTAGAACTACTTAAACCTAACTAACCTAAGGACATCACACACACCCATGCCCGAGGCAGGATTCGAACCTGCGACCGTAGCAGTCCCGCGGTTCCGGACTGCAGCGCCAGAACCGCTAGACCACCGCGACCAGCTAGGAAATTCAGTATTCCGAGATCCACAGTGTCAAGAGTATGCCCAGATTACCAAATTTCAGGCATTACATCTCACCAAGGACAAAGCAATGGTCGACACTCCGTGAAATAACCGCAGAAATCAATGTGCGACGTACGACAGTGCAGCGGAATTTGGCGTTAAAGGTCTATGGCAGCAGAAGACCGACGCAAGTGCATTTACAAACACCACGACATCGTCTGCAGCGCCTTTCCTGGCTCGTGACAATACAGATTGCACCCTAGAGGACTGGAAAACCGTGGCGTAGTCAAATGGGTCCCGATTTCGAAGCTGACTGTAGGTTTCGAGTATGGCGCAGAGCCCACGAAGCTCTGGACTCATGGTGGCAATAGGGCACTTTGCAAAGTGGTGGTGGCTCCATAATGGTATGGACTGAGTTTAAACGGAATGTACTGGGTCCGCTGGTCCAACTGAATCGATCATTGTCTGAAAATGGTTGGTTGGCTACATGGAGACCGTTTCCAGCCATTCATGAACTTCACGTCAACAGGCCACAACTGTTCGCGATTGGTTTGGACAATTGAAGCGAAACGTTTTGGCCATCGATGTCGCCCGACATGAATACCATCGAAAATTTATGGGACACAAAGTTTGCACATATAATGCTGCACCGCTGCACTTTCGCAATTATGGACGGCTCTAGAGGCAGCATGGCTCAATGTTTCTACATGGGGCTCCCAACGAATTGTTGAGTCCATTTCAGTTCGAGCTGCTGCACTGCGCCGCGCAAAGGGAGGTTCGACGTGGTTAATATGGCTCTGAGCACTATCGGACTTAACATCTGAGGTCATCAGTCCCATAGACTTAGAACTACTTAAACCTAACTAACCTAAGGACGTCACACACATCCATGCCCGAGGCGGGATTCGAACCTGCGACCGTAGCAGCAGCGCGGTCCCAAACTGAAGGACCTAGAACCACTCGGCCACAGCGGTCGGCTGGTTCGACATGATATTAGATTGTATGCCACGACTTTTTTCATCTCGGTGTACTTCAATTGATCAGCGAAAGTACACACATCAAAAAAAGTTTTTTATCACCTCGATTCCGAGAGTTAAGCAACCTGTACAGACAATTGGAATATAGATCAACATAAATATCGTTTCCGCCCTTTTTATTGCTCATGAAAACTACACATTGCGTGTTGTATCACCATACAGCGGGACCTTCAGAGGTGGTGGTCCTGTTCACGGGTACCTCTAATACCGAGTAGCACGTCCTCTTGCACTGATGCGTGCCTGTATTAGTCGTGGCATGCTATCCACAAGTTCATCAAGGCGCTGTTGGACAGATTGTCCCAATCCTCAACGTCGATTCGGCGTGGATCCCTCAGAGTGGTTGGTGGCTCTCATCGTCCATACACAGCCCTTTTCAGTCTATCCCAAGCAAGTGCGATAGGGTTCATGTCTGGAGAACATGATGACCACTCTAGTGGAGCGATGTCGTTATACGGAATGAAGTCATCCACAAGATGTACTCGATGGTGGCGCGAATTGTCGTCCTTGAAGATGAATGCCTCGCCAATATGCTGCCGATATGGTTGCACTGTCGGTCGGTGGATGGCATTCACGTATCGTACAGCCGTTGCGGCGTGTTGCATGACCACCAGCGACGAACGTCGGCCCCACATAATGCCACCCCAAAACAGCAGGGAACCTCGACCTTGCTACACTTGCTGGACAGTGGGTCTAAGACGTTCAGCCTGATTGGGTTGCCTCCAAACACGTCTCTGACGACTGTCTGGTTGAAGGCATATGCGACACTCATCGGTGAAGAGAACGAGATACCAATCCTGAGCGGTCCATTCGGCATGTTGTTGGGCCCATCTGTACTGCACTTCATGGTATCGTGGTTGCAAATATGGGCCTCGCCATGGACGTCGGAAGTGAAGTTGCGCATCATGCAGCCTATTGCGCACAATTTAAGTCGTAACACGACGTCCTGTAGCTGCACGAAAACCATTATTCAGCGTGGTGGTGTTGCTGTCAGGGATCCTCCGAGCAATAATCCGTTGGTAGCGGTCATCCACTGCGGCAGTAGCCATTGGGCGGCCAGAGCGACACATGTCATCGACAGTTCCTGTCTCTCTGTTTCTCCTCCATCACCGAACAACACCGCTTTTGTTCACTCCGAGACGCCTGGACACTTCCGTTGTTGAAAACCCTTCCTGGCAGAAACCAACAATGCGGACGCGATCGAACCGCGGTACTGACTGCCTACGCATGGTTGGACTACAGACAACACGAGCCGTGTACCTCCTTCTTGGTGGAATGACTGGGACTGATCGGCTGTCGGATCCCTTCCGCCTAATAAGCGCTTCTCATGCATGGTTGTTTACATCTTTGGACGGGTTTAGTGACACCTCTGAACAGTCAAAGGGACTGTGTCTGTGATACAATACCCACAGTCAACGTCTATCTTCAGGAGTCCTGGGAAACGGGGTGATGCAAAACTTCTTTTGATGTGTGTAGAAAGTATAAATATATCAGAGGCAATTCAGGAATACAGAGATACAAGTCACTTAGCAATGAAATAATGGTAAACAGAACCATAAGCAGATTTCTTCACCATTTCTTTGCAGATGCATGCTGTCAAAAGGCTAAGAATTCAAAAAATAAGACTAACATATTTCCACATAATTCCAGGCGAGCAGGTGAGGCAAACTGAAAAACGCATTTTATAGTTTTAAGACCTAAAACAACCATGGACTTTGTATGGTATTTCACAGAAATAAGTTGAGATCAACAGAACATCTCATAGGTGTCGAAACATGTCAGGGTAAATAGTAAAGAAATACATTGTTAATAGGAAGATGCGCCATAACAGCTGCTTATAATAATTAATCCTTATTAACGACAGAATACTTCGGCATTTATCACCTTTGTTAAGTACTGCGAATATAATTGTGGCGATATCATGCATAAATATGAATGTCATTTATATTACAGTGACTATATTGTACTCACGTCTAGTATGATGTGACGTCAATACTATGTCGCTAGTGAATTGTCTTGTAACTGTCAACTTGCTCATTAGATGGTAGTGACGTAAATGTACCGAAATAAAACGTTAATTATGATTTTACAAAATACGTTTGGAAAGATTATACAGCTTAAGAGCGACATTATTCTAGTGACTTGAATTTTCACACGATTAAACGAGCAAATACCATCAAGAAATATTAAACGAGAGTACAGAATTTAGACAGAAATACTACCTCAAACACTTTACTAAACTTCTAGAACACAAAAAGGATAAATCGAAAACAACTTATGCAAAACCGAAATATAATAATGACAAAATTTAAATTAATAAAATAATATCGCTGTTCATCTGCATAATCTTTGTAAACATACAGCGTCGTACGAATAGAACAGTCAAACTTCTTCAAATTATAATCGACGTTTTATTTCAATATATTTACGTCACTTTCCATCTAACGAAAACAATGAGTTATAAGAAAGTTCACTAGTGACGAAACATGTTCGTCACACCATTCTTCTACACTTGAGTACAATATAGTCACTCTAATGTAAATGACATTCGCACTTACACATGATCTCACCAAATTCGCAGGTACTTTATAATGGCGATAAATGCCGGAAACAGTCTGTCGTTAAGAAAGATTAATTATTGTCAGCAGACGTACCGGTGCATCTTTCCAATAACAACGTCATTAGCAGACATATACACCGAAGGGACAAGGAAACTGATATAGCCATGATTATTCAGATACAGAGATATGTAAACAATCAGAATACGGCGCTGCGGTTGGCAACCTATAAGATAACAAGTGTCTGGTGCAGTTGTTACATCGGTTACTGCTGCTACAATGACATTTAAGTGAGTTTGAAAGTAGTGTTATAGTCCGCGCACGAGCGATGGACACAGCATCTTCGAGGCAGCAATGGACTGGGGATTTTCCCATACGACCATTTCAAGAGTGTACCAGTAAAACGCCAAACCTCAGACATCGCTGCGGCCGGAAAAAGATCCTGCAAGAACGGGACCAGCGACGACTGGAGATAATAGTTCAACGTGACAGAGGTGGAACCCTTCAGCTAATTGCTGCAGATTTCAATGCTGGGTCATCAACAAGTGTCAGTGTGCGAACCATTCACCGAAACATCATCGATATGGGTTTTCGGAGCCGAAGGCCCACTCAGGTACCGTTGACGACAGGACGACACAAAGCTTTACGCCTCGCCTGGGCTCGTCAACACAGATATTGGACTGTTGATGACTGGAAACATATTGCCTGGTTGGGAGAGTCTCGTTTCGAATTAAATTGAGGGGCAGGATGTGAACGGGTATGGAGACAACCTCATGAATCCAAAGGGACCCTGCATGTTAGCAGGGGACTGTTCAAGCTGGTGCAGGCTCTGTGATGGTGTGGGGCGTAAGCGTTGGTGTGATGTGGGACCACTGGTGCGTCTAGATACGAGTCTGACAGGTGAAACGTAAGCATTGTGTTTGATCACATGCATCCATTCATGTCCACTGTGCATTCCGACGGCCTTGGGAAATTCCAGCAGGACAATGCGACACCGCACACGTCCCCGAATTGCTACAGTGCGGCTGAGTTTAGGCGCTTCCGATGGTCATCAAAATCCCCAGACATGAACGTCACTGAGCATATCTGGGATGTCTTGGATCGGGCTGTTCAGAAGAGAGCTCCACACGCAGGTACTCTTACGGATGTGTGGACAGCCCTGCAGGATTCATGGAGTCAGTTCCCTCCAGCACTACTTCAGACACTAGTCGAGTCCATGACACGTCGCGTTGCGGGATTTCTGCGTGCTCGCGGGGGCCCTACACGATATTAGGCAGGTGTGCCAGTTTCTTTGGCTCTTCGGTGTATTTCACTCCTGGCCCTAAAGAAGAAGAAAAAAAGTAAATTGTTTTACTTAAGGCGGATTTAAGAACAAAGAAGAGAGAAAGAGAGAGAAAGAAAGAAAAATCTAACTCTTAAGATTAAATGTGTTCTGATAAAGATTTATGAGGGCATTACTTATCGTATTTGTCTTGAATGCTTCTATCCCATTAGCGTCGCATGTAGGGTGGTAGACCACAGATCGTCGACCCTAGAACTGTATGTACACTACTGGCCATTAAAATTGCTACACCATGAAAATGACGTGCTACAGACGTGAAATTTAACCGACAGGAAGAAGATGCTGTGATATGCAAATGATTACCTTTTCAGAGCATTCACACAAGGTTGGCGCCAGTGGCGACACCTACAACGTACTGACATCGGGAAAGTTTCCAACCGATTTCTCATACACAAACAGCAGTTGACCGGTGTTGCCTGGTGAAACATTGTTGTGGTGCCTCGTGTAAGGAGGAGAAATACGTACCATTACGTTTCCGACTTTGATAAAGGTCGGATTGTAGCTTATCGCGATTACGGTTTATCGTATCGCGACATTGCTGCTCGCGTTGGTCGAGATCCAGTGACTGTTAGCAGGATATGGAATCGGTGAGTTCAGGAGGGTAATAGGGAACGCCGTGCTGGATCCCAACGTCCTCGTATCACTAGCAGTCGAGATGACAGCCATCTTATCCGCATGGCTGTAACTGATCGTGCAGCCACGTCTAGATCCCTGAGTCAACAAATGGGGACGTTTGCAAGACAACCATCTGCACGAAGATTTGGATGACGTTTGCAGCAGCATCGACTATCAGCTCGGAGGCCATAGCTGCGGTTACCCTTGACGCTGCATCACAGACAGGAGCGCCTGCGATGGTGAACTCAACGACGAACCTGGGTGCACGAATGGCAAAACGTTATTTTTTCGGATCAATCCAGGTTCTGTTTACAGCATCAGGATGGTGCATCCGTATTTGGCGACATCGCGGTGAATGCACATTGGAAGCGTTTATTCGTAGCGTGTATACTGGCGTAGCACCTGCCGTGATGGTATAGGGTGCCATTGGTTACACTTCTCGCTCACCTCTTGTTCGCATTGACGGCACTTTGAACAGTGGACGCTACATTTCAGATGTGTTACGACCCGTGGCTCTACCCTTCATTCGATCCCTGCGAAACCCTACATTTCAGCAGGATAATGCACGATTGCATGTTGCAGGTCCTGTACGGGCTTATCTGGATACAGAAAATGTTCGACTGCTGCCCTCCAGATCTCTCACCAACTGAAAACGTCTGGTCAATGGTGGCAGAGCAACTGGCTCGTTCTAATACGCCAGTCACTACTCTTGATGAACTGTGGTATCGTGTTGAAGCTGCACGGGCAGCTGTACCTGTACACGCCATCCAAGCTCTGTTTGACTCAATGCCCAGGCGTATCAAGGCCGTTATTACGGCCAGAGGTGGTTTTTCTGGGTACCGATTTGTCGTTATCTATGCACCCACATTGCGTGAAAATGTAATTACATGTCAGTTCTAGTATAATAGATCTCTCCAATGAATACCCGTTTTCATTTCTTCTTGGTGTAGCAATTTTAATGGCCAGTAGTGTAATTCCACTGTCCTGTACCCGAGGCTTCGCTTCACTGCTCTCTAGGCTTATAAACAGCACGCCGCGCTGGTATCGGCCAGGCTGTGGGCGCGCGTCGCTTCATTACAGCGGACGCGTGCTGTTACAGAGAAACCGGGGACCGCTAATCCGCGACCCCGTTTCTAGAGGTCGTGCCTGCAGCTTGCCGCTTCCCTCCAGGCCGCGACGTCGCCGCTGCGCGCCTGCTGCATCGCCTGTTTACGGCTGCGTCGTTATCGCCTCGCCGCGCAGCTGAGCAGGCATTACCGTGCAGGACGCTTCCCGCCGGAAATTAGATGCCTGCGCGCGCTGCCTAATGTCCCCGCCTTGCGGTAAAGACCGCCGCAAAAACCGCGCGGCAAAAGCAGCAGCAGCGGCAGCATCAGCTGCAGCATGTGCCCGCAGGTGAAGCACAGAGCGGCGTACTCTTGCTTTCTGGCTGCACGGGCTTGATTTCCCACTGAATTGCGACCACCTGCTTTAATTTCCGCTTCCAGCAGGTACACATTGACTTTTTCCCTGTAGCCGTTTTGTCAAATGATGACAGTCTTGGAGGACGGTGGTTGTTATGTATTGAAGAATGTACTACATCTACATGTATACTCCTCAAGCAACCTTAAGGTATGTCTCGGAGAACTATAGACCTATATTTCTAACGTCGATCAGTTGTAGAATTTTGGAACACGTATTATGTTCGAGTATAATGGCTTTTCTGGAGACTAGAAATCTACTCTGTAGGAATCAGCATGGGTTTCGGAAAAGGCGGTCGTGTGAAACCCAGCTCGCGCTATTCATCCACGAGACTCAGAGGGCCATAGACACGGGTTCACAGGTAGATGCCGTGTTTCTTGTCTTCCGCAAGGCGTTCGATACAGTTCCCCACAGTCGTTTAATGAACAAAGTAAGAGCATATGGACTATCAGACCAATTGTGTGATTGGATTGGAGAGTTCCTAGATAACAGAACGCAGCATGTCATTCTCAATGGAGAGAAGTCTTCCGAAGTAAGAGTGATTTCAGGTGTGCCGCAGGGGAGTGTCATAGGACCGTTGCTATTCACAATATACATAAATGACCTTGTGGATGACATCGGAAGCTCACTGAGGTTTTTTGCAGATGATGCTGTGGTGTATCGAGAGGTTGTAACAATGGAAAATTGTACTGATATGCAGGAGGATCTGCAGCGAATTGACGCATGGTGCAGGGAATGGCAATTCAATCTCAATGTAGAAAAGTGTAATGTGCTGCGAATACATAGAAAGATAGATCCTTTATTATTTAGCTACAATATAGCAGGTCAGTAACTGGAAGCAGTTAATTCCATAAATTATCTGGAAGTACGCATTAGGAGTGATTTAAAATGGAATGATCATATAAAGTTGATCGTCGGTGAAGCAGATGCCAGACTGAGATTCATTGGAAGAATCCTAAGGAAATGCAATCCGAAAACAAAGGAAGTAGGTTACAGTACGCTTGTTCGCCCACTGCTCCAGTGAAAGACTCTGCAGGAGAGACGCTCAGTAATTTCGAGAACATACCTTCACCGAAGAGTCAAGCAGTATATTGCTCCCTCCTACGTATATCTCGCGAAGAGACCATGAGGATAAAATCAGAGAGATTAGAGCCCACACAGAGGCATACCGATAATCCTTCTTTCCACGAACAATACGAAACTGGAATAGAAGGGAGAACCGATAGAGGTACTCAAGGTACCCTCCGCCACACACCGTCAGGTGGCTTGCGGAGTATGGATGTAGATGTAGATGTAGATTTATTTTCAAAGAATATTCTCAATAATTTATTTTATTTACTAGCGATTCATCAAGATCATTAACACACTTAATCACACTACGTAAGCATGGAAATAATTGCCAGGGAGTAACTGATGAAACCATAACCAAAATCATTTTAACAAATGAGAATTTGATTCACTTTAATAGTGCCTAAAAGCATTTTTTAAAAGAAACAGATTTAAAATTGTAATCAGAAAGCACCCTCTAAATATCAAAGTTACAATTTATTCAGAAGCAGAAAGAAACAAGTTTTGCTGTATGAGCTTTCGGGCAGAGAACCTTGCCGCTCCCTTTTGACACGGTCGTAATTACGACCGCTCACAACAGCCTCTGAAAGACTACACTGGTGCAAATCTGCAACACACCACATAACTTTAAACTAAGAGATTACACAAGCATACAAACTATGCACCCCACACAGGAGGAATGGAAATGGTACAAAACACTAACAATTAAAATATTAAACTTGCCACCGAAGATGCAACTTAATTTTAACTTCTAAGAAAAGTCTTACGGTGAATGGGTGGCAACTTTATATACTAAAATGATCATTTAAATAAAAGCTCATGAAATGCAGTCTTATATAAAATTCTACAAGGTTGGCCAAACAATAGTTAAGATGCTCTACAGTACACAGATACCGCCTCTCACGGACATAGGCAACAATATCAAAGTTTCCAAAGATCAAAACATATTTCAGGTATTAGGCCATTACACTTCAAGCAATAAATTCGTTAACACACCAAATCTGACAAACATGACAGAGGCAGCTACTAACGTACGATAGATTGGTAGGGAGATTACCGAACAGCCCGAACCGCAGGTTGCTCTAACCCGCCCCTACCCCACAAGGGAAAAACGGACAACCAATTTATAAACAACCACCTTCCCGCGGGTGGGCAAACGGAGAAGAATGGTGGGACGACCCCAAAGCAAAACGGCTGATGACCTCACCAAGAAGACAAGTAGAATTTAACAAGATTAAATCAAACAACATATCACCAGTCACTTAACTTGTAATAAACTGCGATTTCTCGAGAAGACATGACGCAGCACCCCCAAATCGCTCTCCCGAACCGTCCGCTGCCAGCCGCTTCAACGGACGCAGGAAGGCGCGCCGATCTTTCGTCCCACAGCGTCGCAGCTCGCACCGGCCAGACTGATGTCGTGGGTTGACTTCTGCTGCTCTCGTGTCGACCGCGATGTCACTACCCCTCGCTATACTCCGCGACCCACTGGACTCACGTGGCGACCTCACATACGCCGACACTCAAGGCGGACAAGTCATCTTGTGTCCCAGTCCGCGACCGACCAACCGATCGATCCAACCGTCAATGACCATTGCCTGAAGAAACTCGAGCAGACTGGCTGCCTAACGCACAGACTCAGATGCAGGAACTAAGCCCCGGCCGGACGACCATTCGCTGAGTTCTCTTACTGGCGGAGTGGAAAGGCTCATTCTGCCGGCTTTAAAGGTTGATCCGAACGACAGACATACTAGCACTCCGAACGACAAACAGACACTAACTGCCTAACAAATGCGGACGAGAGACAGACTAACAAGCTGGAGACGAGAGACTGACCCAGACTGACTCACTGACGAGCTCATAGCGCCCCTTAAATGCACGTGAACAGGCAACCTTTCCGCTTTTCCACCAGAGGGAGAAACCAAAGCTGCGATTGCCACAGCGGCGCCACCGCCAGAAACGGAGGACGACTGCTTCACACTACGCGCTGCGGCGCGCTCTTCAAAACAGCAATTTTTACCACGGCTCAGTCGATAAACTTCTGGATGTCCTCCAATGTCTTTAATTTTTTCCGTCGTCGTAATTTTGCAACATACGTGTGGCAGGAAGTAATACGTTGTTCTCCTTTCCCGTGATACACGACGCCTCTGTTAGAGCGGTTGCCACGAGCTTTTGCCTCTACAACGCTGACCCATACCTGTTCCGTTAATAAAGGAGCTCGTACTCACGAACAGTACTCGAGAATCTGTCGAACAAGTGTTTTGTAAATCACTTTCGTCGTGAATGAGCTACACTTTCGTAAGATTCTTGCAGTAAAACTTTTGTCCATTACGCATGAGGATCACTGCGACTGTGATCAGTAAAGATTTCTGGAAATCACTGTAGTCAGGCGCCTTTTGTTTCGTTCTTGAACTTTTATTTTCCCATTACCGGTTTCGAACCGCCTAGCCATTCATCATCAGATGGTACAAATTTGTTAGCTTTCTGCAGCAGTGTGGGAGTCATGTAGCTGTGGTAAGATGTAGAAACGGAGCATCTAAGTACTGCGTGTGACGTGAATTACTCACGTTTTGAGATAGATTTTGTTGCGTTACTTAGAGTTATAACTGTAAGTAACGCAACAAAAGCTATACTAATACCTGTATGTAAGACAACAAAATCTATCTCATCACTCAGTATTTACGTGTTCCGTTTATGCACCCTAGCACAGCTACACCACTCCCACACTGCTGCAGACAACCGATAAGTATGTACCATCTGACGATGAATCGCTAGGCAGCACGAAATCTACAGTGGGATAGTAAAAATTCAAGGACAAAAGAAAGGTGACTGGTTGCTATAATTTCAAGAAACCTTTTTTTGCAGTGTTGCTCAGACTGGCATCTGCTTTTTCTACTGTTAGTTTCAGGTGGTACTCCATTGTAGGTTGCTCAGAATGATTACTTCCATGCGTTTTACGTTTGTTGCTGTCTCCAGTGTTTTACTAGTAACAGCTTAATGGAACAATAACGGTTCTCTTCACCTATTCACATTTAGCTACTTTCAGGGTCAGCCGCCTTTCCCTCTACCAACAATCGATCCTCTGCTTGTCTATTTGCATTTTTCTCCAATGTTCTGCCGTTGCAACCTTCCTACAGACGACAACATCATCTGCACAGAGCTTTATACAGCTTCCGACGTAATCTAAATGGTCATTTGTCTATACTGTAAACGTTAACGACCCTATAACAAGACCTTGGATACTCCATTAAGTATCTTTTCAGCTGTCGTTTTCATTCTGTTAAGAATGACTTATTGAGTTCTCGCTCTTACAGATTTCTGAATGCAGACAAAAATTTCGTCTGATACTCCTTAAGCTCATTTTATTTTCACTAAACTGTACTGAATGAATTCCAGAAGTAAACCAATACGGTATCTATCTGGGCACCTCTGTCTTCGCAGCTGTGTGTTTTATGGACGAACAGAGCAAGCTGCTTTTAGCGAGAGCTCTGTTTGCGGAATCCATTTTGGTTTTTATAGGGGAGATTTACGGCCTCGAGCACCGTTAAAATCCCTGACCACAGAAAATATTCCGTAATTTTACAACAGGTCAGCGACCGACTATGTCCCGAGGAAGTTATCCACTTCATTCTGCACACACACAAACACACACACACACACACACACACACATACACACACACACACACACACACACACACACACACACACACACACACACACACACACACATATATATATATATATATATATATATATATATATATATATATATATATATATATATATATATATATTAGACCTTCCAGTTAATATTTGTAACTTATTGCCCAGAATTAAGCTAAAACTGTTCCCAAACCGTAGTTCTGGCTAACCTTTTTCAGCTTTCTTGGCCTTGGTTGCGAGGCAAATTCTGGAACTGGTAATTGCTTCCCAAATATTCCCGAACGTGAAAATGTTCCATAATTTTACAACAGCGACTCACTGTAGAGCTCCATTTCTTCACAGCCAAATATCAGGCCCTTCAGTACTTGGGTAAAAGTGAAGAACTTCACAGTTTTGAACATTTGTAATGCAGTTCTAGCATTTGCCTTGTAACCAACGCAAAAAATCAGAAACGTTACACACTGCTGGGAAATATTTTATGTAATTCTGATCACTACGTTGCGAACATTGTTTCAAAATTCTAGTGTATATGAAAGTGTGTGCTGAATGAAGTTAATAATTTCCTCGGGACACGCAGTGAAAAGAGTCCCACAGAGAACGCAACTTTTGAAATGCCCTCCATTTCTATTCTAGTAAGTTGTCAGCATTGGACGTTGCACCATTATCATTTAAACGACGGACCAGCGTTATCGCCACAGTGAAAACTTATTAACAATTTGGTGAGTATTGCGCAGAAGCTGTTTGCAAACTCCATGGAATATTTGATCAACGTAATGCACTGAATAAGTCGACTGTGATGAGACCAAGTGCTAAATTTGCGGCAACCAGTTCGGTTGTGGGCACTAAACAATCGTGGCGCCCTGCAGGAAACATTGCTATCGATAGTGCTAATGTTGCTGTACCCTGGTGAAATGTACACTGCTGGCCACCGTAAATGCAACACCAAGAAAGACAAGAGGTAGCACAACAAAATTTATTTTGTAGATAACATGTTGACCAAGTATCAAATGATTACGTTTACAGACGTCTGTGACATGTGGTTCCTGCCAGAATCAGTAGCCAGAGTAGCGGCCATTGTTGGAGATCACCGCTGCCACACGTCTCGGCATTGAGTCAAAGAGACGTTGGATGTGTTCCTGGGGTACAGCAGCCCAAGCAGCTTCCACACGTTGACAAAGATCATCTGGTGTGGCAGCTGGGGATGTAATCTGGGTCACTCGTTGAGCAACCATGGACCACATGTTTTCTATCGGCGAAAGATCCGGAGAGCGAGCCGGTCAGGGAAGCACTTCAATCTGGTTATTGACGAAGATCCTTTGGACAATGCGTGCCACATGTGGTCGCGCATTATCCTGTTGAAATATGGCTGTGGCTGAGCCCTGAAGGTAAGGAAGGACAACTGGCTCCAGCACCTCCGATATGTGGCGCCGGCTATTTAAAGTACCGGCAATGCGTACTTGAGGCGTGCGAGAATAATATCCAATACCGCCCCATACCATAATACCCGGTGCAAGACCAGTGTGGCGGTGCACAATGCTGCTGTCCAGCATCCTCTCTCCACGGTGTCTCCACACTCGAATCCGACCATCGTGGTGCTGCAGACAGAAGCTTGCCTCGTCAGTAAAGACAACGTCATTCCATTCTGCCGTCCACATCCGTCTGTCATCACACCATTGGCGACGGAGACGTCTGTGGTTCCGCGTCAATGGTAGACGAAGCAATGGACGTCTTGCGGACAGACCACTCTGCTGTAAACGGCGTCGAATGGTACGCGCAGACACTGGATGATGCGTTACACGCGCAATGTGCTGTGCTATGGTTCGGGATGTCACTGAGCGATCCGTCACTGCCATGCGCACAATTTGCCTATCAGCACGTGCAGTGGTGCACCGAGGTGAATGCAATCGACCACGTCGGTCCGTCGTACCCTCCTGCATCCAACGGTCACATATCCGCATTACAGTTGTTTGGTTTCGTCCAACACGACTAGCGATTTCTCTGTATGATAATCCACAATCTCGGTAAGCCACTATCCTTCCTCTGTCGAACTCGGATACTTGATCAAACGATGTTCGCTGCTGTCTACGAGGCATAACTGATCGTCTTGTGAAACAACCACAAGGTAAACACACGTGCCGAACGTACACTCGTCGAAATCGCCAAGCCTTAAATGCCGCTATGAGGTGGCGCCACAGGCGCGCGTGATGTGCGTCTGCGCTGAAATTCTAATCAGTTGCATATCTCGTCGCTGCAAACCCATGGTGTAAATTTCACTTGATTCGGATGCTTCCTTCAGGGTGTTGCATTTACGGTGGCCAGCAGTGTATTCACTGACTTCACAACAGCTGGATATTCTCAGAACCAGCATGTGACAAATTCTGAATGAAGAGCTCAACCTTTGTGACTGTAAAATAGAAATGACACAGTATCCAAATGCTCATAAAAGCGCCAATCTGTTGGATGCTTGCGAAACAAAAAACAGACAGCAATATTATCAAGAAAATAATGTTCACTGATGAGTGACATTTGCTGTTGAATGGTTTTGTGAGAAAGCAAAATTGTATCATTTGGAGCAGAGAAAACCCCCGACAAGCCATTGCGTCTACAAGTAATTGTGTTGGGTGGCATTTCTGCTAAGGGCGTAATTGGACCGTACTTCTTCGAACATCTTACGATTTAACAGCGTACAGCGAAAGCTACCAAAATATGTTAAAAGAGTTTCTGGGCCTGAACTGAACCTTGAGCGTGCTGAACAGGTTTGGTTTCAACAAGATTTCGCAGCCTGTCACACGTCACTTGCAACAACGTACTTTCTACAAGAGAGGTTCGATGACCGGGTGATTCTCGCAACTAGTTCTGGCACGATGTCCGCATTTGATGTTTGACTACTTTGTTTTTGTACAGGCACTATGAACAACATGACCAGAGCAATATGCTGCATGCTTCTTATTGCTGACTCTCGCATATAATGCGATGGTTCATTGAATGAAGGCTTTCATGGTAGGTGTTGTCATCACTTAACACTTCCGGGCTTCAGTCGACAAGAAGCAGCTCTTTAAATCAGAAGCTTACTCGCCCAGACTCTATGGGTTACCCAAGGTATATAAACCGCTGGTACCTTTGAGATCTAATTTCAGCGCAATAGGGCCTCCCACCCATGAATCAGCCGGACACTTTGCCTCGCTGCTGAAACCTCATGTTGGTGGAACTGGCAGTCATGTTAAAAAATTCATATCACTTCATCGATATTATTAAGGAAATTAGTGTGGGCCGTAATGACATCCTGGTCAGTTTTGATGTGGTGTCGTTGTTTACCATGATTCCGGTGAACGAAGCGATCACATGTATAGCGGACATTGTTCCTAGTGATATTTCGGCTTTATTCAGACATTGCCTTACAACAACTTATTTTCAGTGTAATAATGTTTTTTTATGAACAGATTGAGGGGGTGGCTATGGGAAGTCCTCTTAGACCAGCTGTGGCTAACTTGTTCATGGAAAACTTTGAAAAGCAGGCGCTGCAAACAGCTATAAAAAGACCAGCCAGATGGTATCGTTATGTAGACGATACGTTTGTTATATGGACCCATGGGAAAGAGAAACTGGATGCCTTCCTGTTACGTCTGAATAGTATTAACCCAAGAATTCAATTCACTATGGAAAAGGAAATCGATGGTAACCTGAACTTCGTAGATGTGACTGATCATTGGGTCATAAGGATTTCAGAAAAGACACACACACTGATTTATGCACGGAAATATTCTAACCACCACCCAAGACATAAAAGAGGGCGATTAAAACATTAATAGACATGGCGCACAAAATATGTGAGCCAGATGACTTAGATGATGAGATTGAAGACCTTAGAGGGACATTCAGGAAGAATAGGTATTCCAACAGAGAGATAGATCCTGCACTATGCCATAGACTGACCACCAGGACGGACGAGGATCGACACCAACCCAAGGGGAAAGTGTTCTTACCATTCATCAGTAAGGTCACTGATCGCATTGGAAAGATTTTAAGCAAGTACGATGTGGAAACTGTTTTCAGACCCACCACGAAGATCAAAGAATGTTTAAGATCCGCATAAGATAAACGACATCATCTAGCTACACCAGGTGTCTATAAAATTCCGTGCAGTTGTGGAAAGATCTATATAGGCACAACAAAAAGAAGCGTCAACACCCGTCTGCGTGAACACAAAAGAAACTGCCGCCTCGGACATATTGATAAATCGGCGGTAGCGGAACATGTGTTTCAGGAAATAAAGTTTAGTGAGACGACCGTCATAGCAAAGACATCGCATTATTATGCGCGAATGTACAGAGAGGTCATTGAGATTGCCAAACACTGCAATAATTTTAATAGAAATCATGAAGGCATTAAGCTGGATAAGACATGGATGTCAACATTGCAGCAACAGTGTGACAATCGATTAATTTCAATTGAGAAAGTTGGCAATATCAGAGATCATAGCACAGCCGACGTTACATGATTGACAGCGGCGCCCTCTGGATGGTTTATATACACGGCTCTCACTCGCGCTCTCGTTGCAGTTCGCCGCTTGTCCTCGAAGGATGCCTTCCGCAGTCGAAGGCGAAACGTCAGGGGAGATTCTTATGTATGGACCACGGCATCTCAGCCCGGAAGCGTTAAGTGATGAATACGATGGTTACAATCTTCTGAAGAAAGGCACTAAGTGCCTGAAATGGATTAAGAAATTTAATTTCTTTTATGCAGCTAGTTGCTGATTATTTCGATACACATACATTACACTTCCATTGTAATATCCTCATCGCCACTGTAGCGGTTTGCATCATGAGAACCAAAGAAGAGGATGTTATTGTTGGCCAGTACCCTCTTCCTGCAACTCCAGTGCACACGCATATTAACAGGGTTCTTTATTTACTAGAACAGGAAGCTACATATCTTCAACAGAGTCCATGTTTTGTTGTACAAGCTCTTCTGTAGCAGTCCACGTTAGCTTCACTGCTGGTGAAGCACAAGTCCCGCTATAAACACTATTCTGGTCGCTATGCACTGTCGTAGCCTAGGCCCACTCTGTGATGAATGACAGACGTCAACTGGAGTGCGAGTTAGTGCGTCAGTGACTGAGCAACTGAGTGACTGTGGCTAGTACGATCCTCCGGTCAGCAGCGGCGGGGGAGGCCTGAGTACTTGCGGTCGAGAGGGCGTTGGCAGCAAGTTGCTTGCGGGTATGTCTTTGGCCTCCCTCGTGATAGGCATGCTAGATCCAGCACCTACAATCGATCTTTGTGCTATATCTTTCCTGACCTATGTGCTGGTGACAGCTTACACCAGCACGCCTATCCTCACCGTATGTTATATACACAAACTTTCCTTATGAGTCAGTCTGTTTGGTTGTGAAAAGCGTATCAAAATCCCTACCCTGGTTGCTGGGATTAGCCATAGCATGCATACATAGAAATGTGATGTAGAGCTTTAGTTTATAGCATGTAGGTATTTCATCAGTCATTGTAAATGCTTGAACTACATTACAAATCAGGATATGAAAGTTTAACCACATTTGTATACAACTTCCAATAGCTATGTGGATATACGGAGGATACTATGTGGTGTTTTTGAAATTCTAAGCAAGAATAAATAAATAATGCCACAAACACCAAGAGGTACCAAGAATATGGTAATAATGACAGGTTTTCGACAAGAACACTTGCTACTACCACTTATAGTATGTTTCAGCTTCTTGTAGGTTTTTCTCTGTATGTTGGCATTATAAGGACTTAGTATAAGGTGTATCACCTACCGGGTGATCAAAAAGTCAGTATAAATTTGAAAACTTAGTAAACCACGGAATAATGTAGATAGAGAGGTAAAAATTGACACACATGCTTGGAATGACATGAGGTTTTATTAGAACAAAAAGAAACAATGTTCACAAAATGTCCGACAGATGGCGCTGGACAGCAAAACGTCAGTGACTGCGCATGACAATCGTGTAAAAAAGGAGCTGTAATGAGAGAGAGATTCAGATGCGCCAGCAGTCGCAGCATGTTGACATTACCTGAAAAGGCGCCTTTAGTGAAGCTGTATTATCAGAATGGGTAATGTGCTAGTTCAGCATTACGATCCTATCGCAATAGGAAGGGGATTCGAACGCATAAGCTCCGTTGACAAATGCAGCTGTGGCGAGAATGATTTCGAAGTTCGAAGCCACGGGTTGTTTAGACGATAGACCCCGTAGTGACCGACCGAGCACAAGGCGTAATGCTGCTGGGACAGTTCAGGAAGAAATGTAGACTGTAGCGGGTTTGTCTATGCACGGGGAACTCGCATCGGCATTCCATACACTACTGTTTGGTTGCACAGGATGCTATCCGTACAAAATCCATCGGCATCATGAACTGTTATCTCGCGATTTAGTGAAGCGGAGTGCATTTGCGGTGTGGGCGTTTCAAAAGATGGCGGAAGATGACGATTGGTTGAGTAATCTGTTGTGGACCGACGAAGCTCATTCCAAGCTACGAGGGTCTGTCAACGCCCACAACTGCAGAATTTGGCTACCGAAAATCCTAGAACTGTCGTGGAAACTCCATTGCACGACGAGAAAGGCACGGTATGGGTTGGATTTACCACATCTACCGTTATCGGGCCTTTTTTCTTCGAGGAAATGCGTTATTCTGGTTTTGTAACTGCTACCGTGACGGGTGCAAGGTACACCGATATGTTACAGAATCGCATCATCCCCAGCCTGGCTGATAAACACCCGCTGGAACGTATGATGTTTATGCAGGATGGCGCTCCACCCCATGTTGCTAGACGCGTGAAAGATCTCTTGCGCGCGTCGTTTGGTGATGATCGAGTGCTCAGCCGACACTTCCGTCATGCTTGGCCTCCCAGGTCCCCAGACCTCAGTCCGTGCGATTATTGGCTTTGGGGTTACCTGAAGTCGCAAGTGTATCGTGATCGACCGACATCTCTAGGGATGCTGAAAGACAACATCCGACGCCAATGCACCACCATAACTCCGGACATGCTTTACAGTGCTGTCCACAACATTATTCCTCGACTACAGCTATTGTTGAGGAATGTTGGTGGACATATTGAGCGTTTCCTGTAAAGAACATCATCTTTGCATTGTCTTACTTCGTTATGCTAATTATTGCTATTCTGAGCAGATGAAGCGCCATCTGTCGGACATTCTTTGAACCATGTGATTCCAAGCATGTGTGTCAGTTTGTACCTCTCTATCTACATTATTCCGTGATTTATTCAGTTTTCAAATTTATACTGACTTTTTGATCACCCGGTACTTAAAGCAATTACAGGTAACTGTCATCATGTTGTGTGACAGCTCCAGAGGTATGCGGTAGTGGGGTTATGCAGTTATTGGCGCCCATAGCGCGCTACTCGTGTCTCTCGACCGTAAATCCACTCCACTTGGCAGCTGGGGGGTCTGTACGAAAGTTTCGCTGCCACGTCTGCACGCCCGACCCTACCGTTGAGGCAGAGCAGCTCGCGCCGTTGCTGGGCCGGCGATAAGGATCTTCTGTGGCTACCTGCTACCGGCGACCTGCCCTCGAGTTGGCCGGGTGGAGTCTCCCCAATTTAAACGCTCGCAGCGTCCGCGGCATCAGCAGCGGCAGAGTGGTTTCCCGTGTGTGCCACAGACCGGACCGCCTCTCTCTCTGTCTCCGACACAAACACTCTCTGCGTGTCCCTGCTGGGAAGGCGGCCTTGTTTAGCATTAGCGCCCGACTCCGGCTGTGGACACTGGCCAGCCGCCGGCCCCTAATAGCCTCTCAATGGAATTGTGCGCCGCGCGCGCCTTCCCCCGCGCAAACACGGGATTAGTCGGCGGCAGAGTGGCCGGACGCCGATGTAAGGTGCTGCCCTCATTACCCCCCGCACGCCCTGAGCCGCTCTCGCAGGAGTGGCTGTCCCGCACCGCCGCCATTAGCTAATACCCAGGCCAGGTGCTGCGCCGCAGAAAATTTCTCGCGGTCGCCAGTTTTCTCCTGCGCGGCAAAACAACCGGCCACTCTTGTTTTCGTATTTTGCGAGGCAGCCTAACTATTCAGCTCCGCTTAATACTTCGTCCAATGTTTCCAGCCACTGTATTGCACCCAAAACTGCACAACACAACACTGGTATGCAAAACTTCTGGACGGAAGTAACTCTCCTGTGACCTGCCACTGCCAAGTAACTCAGCTCGACGAAAATTGGATCAGGCAAAGAAAAAACTGACACAGTATAGTACACGAGCTGTCAGAAAGAAATATGCAGTGAGACGAACAGAAATGAAACTTCTATTGAAAGACTGTACACTAAGATGACGAAAGTCATGGGATACCTCCTACCATCGTGTCGGACCTCCTTTTGCGCAGCGTAGTGCAGCAACTCGGCGTGGTGTAGACTCAACAAGGAGTTGGAAGTACCCAGAAAAATATTGAACCAAGCTGCCTCTGTAGCCTCTATAGTCGTCCATAATTGCGAAAGTGTCACCAGTGAAGCATTTGGCGCACGAAGTGACCTCTCGATTGTAGCCCTTAAATGATCAGTGGGATTGGTGGTCAACTCATTCACCTGAATTGTCCAGAATGTACAAACCAAATGTGAAGAATCATGGACCAGTGCCGTGGCGCATTGTCAACCATAACATGAAGCCCATGAAGGGCTGCAAATACTCTTCCATGTAGCAGAACCTAAACATTTCCAGTCAATCAGATGTTCAGTTGGATCAGAAGACCCAGTCCATTCCATGTAAACACAGCCCACACATTATAGAGCCACTACCAGCTTTCACAGCGCCTTTTGTCAACTACGAGCGTTGATATTTTTAAAAATCTCAGGACTCCGACGTATCGCTATTTAAAAAATGTCGTTATTGACCCTCGAACTATGGAAAGAATTATCGATATATCAACGGAAAGAATATCGACGTACAAATCGAAAAAAATATCGTCTGCACATTGTAAATGTTGTTGTCGTTGTGGTCTTCAGTCCTTAGACTGGTTTGTTGCAGCTCTCCATGCTACTCTATCCTGTGCAAGCTTCTTCATCTCCCAGTACCTACTGCAACCTACATTCTTCTGAATTTGTTTAGTGTATTCATGCCTTGGTCTCCATCTACGGTTTTTACCCTCCACGCTGCCCTCCAATACTAAATTGGTGATCCCTTGATGCCTCAGAACATGTCCTACTAACTGGTCCCTCCTTCTGGTCAAGTTGTGCCACAAACACCTCTTCTCCCCAGTTCCATTCAATACCTCCTCATTAGTTATGTGATCTACCCATCTAATCTTCAGCATTCTTCTGTAGCACCACATTTGGAAAGCTTCTATTCTCTTTTTGTCTAAACTATTTATCGTCCGCGTTTCACTTCCATACATGGCTACACTCCATACAAATACTTCAGAAACGACTTCCTGACACTTAAACCTAAACTAGATGTTAACAAATTTCTCTTCTACAGAAACGCTTTCCTTGCCATTGCCAGTCCACATTTTATGTCCTCTCTACTTCAACCATCATCAGTTATTTTGCCCCCCAAATAGCAAAACTCCTTTACTACCTTAAGTATCTCATTTTCTAATCTAATTCCCTGAGCATCACCCGAGTTAACTCGACTACATTCCATTATCCTCGTTTTGCTTTTGTTGATGTTCATTTTATATCCTCCTTTCAAGACACTGTCCATTCTGTTCAACTGCTCTTCCAAGTCCTTTGCTGTCTCTGACAGAATTACAATGTCATCGGCGAACCTCAAAGTTTTTATTTTTTCTCCATGGATTTTAATACCTACTCCGAATTTTTCTTTTGTTTCCTTTACTGCTTGCTCAATATACAGATTGAATAGCATCGGGGAGAGGCTACAACCCTGTCTCACGCCCTTCCCAACCACTGCTTCCCTTTCATGTCCCTCGACTCTTATGACTGCTATCTGGTTTCTGAACAAATTGTAAGTAGCCTTTCGCTCCCTGTATTTTACCCCTGCCACCTTCAGAAACTGTAAATATACTGTCAGTTTTAAAGCTGCATCCTTAAGCATTGATTTATTATTAAATATTCTATACATCAACAAGCTACCAGTTAGCGTATCCCCCTCAGGGCAAGAATTGAAAAGATGAAAACACAATAAAAGGTGTCCGATCGGTCTATTTTAAATTTTTTTTTCAACACAGCAGTTGTAGTGTCAAAATTGCGTGGCCAAGCTAACCGTTGCAGTTTCTGTTGGTAGCGCCGAGCGCCGATTACGTCAGCATTTCTTCCTCACACGTCTCTACCTATCACAAACACCACTCTTGTCATTTAGATTTTCGTTCCTCATTTTTAGCAACTGTTTCCAAAGAATCCCGATGTGGAAAAACAACACACCAGTTGAGTTAAAAATAGTTTTTTCACGCAACTGGTGTGCTGTATCTACAAGTAGGATCTCTTGTTACTCCATTCTCACCGCCATTCCGCAGTGCCATCTATACATGCTTCTCACAGTCAGAGAGGAAGACTGGACGTTATGAATACTCGAAAAGTAATAAGACTCCTTCGGACAGTGGAAGTAAAATTATGTTCTACTACACCTTCAAAACAAGTGTCTCAAGTATTTACGGCCGTCCGAAGTAGCCGAGCAGTTCTACGGGCTACAGTCTGGAACCGCGCGACCGCTACGGTCGCAGGTTCGAATCCTGCCTCGGGCATGGATGTATGTGATGTCCTTAGGTTAGGTAGGTTTAAGTAGTTCTAAGTTCTCGGAGACTGATGACCTCAGAAGTTAAGTCCCATAGTGCTCAGAGCCATTTGAACCAAGTATTTACCAAAAATTGCGTAAAAAGTATAATACAAAATATAAATATCGGCACTCGATATTGCCATTTAGGTATCGACATATCGCGAAAGGCGATATCGCCAATATGATATGTATATTCTCGAAGAAATATCGATATATCGAAGTTTATCAATAGCCTTATTGTCAACTTGGGTCCATGGCTACGTGATGTCTGCAGCACACGCCAGCCCTACCACCAGCTCTTACCAACTGAAATAAGGGCTCATCTGACCAGGCCAGGATTTTCCATTCATCTATGGTCGAACCGATATGGTCACGAGCCCAAGAGGCACTGCAGGCGATGTTCTGTTAGCAAACAGCATCTGTCGTCTGCTGTCATAGCCCGCTAACGCCAAATTTTACCGCAGTGTCGTAACGGCTACATTGATTTCTGTGGTTATTGCACTCAGTGTACCTGTTTTTAATCATAAATATATGTATGAGTGATGCTAAACGTTATTATCTTTACGTAAAGAAAAGTATTATTCTCTCAGTAACCTTCAAATCGTGAGCTACATCCTTATCATTTATATATGAATTAGTGAATTTACTCATGACACTCTTGTTGCCTACGTCTGCGGTCACTTCCAGATCGCAGATTAATAACCATATTTATTAATTCAATAAGTGGTAGTCAAACTACGTCTGAAACTTTCAACCATGTGGAGAAGAAATTCTGAAATGATGGTCCGCTTCGACAAGAATAAGTTGAAAGATGTAGAAGTGAGACAGCGCTATCAAGAAAAAATTGCAGAACATCTCACAATAACAGAGAACCCTACCAGTGTGGAGAACGCATGGATGCTGCTGAGGAATGCAGTGTTAGAAAGTGCAAATGAAGAACTAGTTTGCGATGCAAAACGAAGAAGTAAACCTTGGTTCGATGAACAATGTCGAGAATCTGTTGAGATTAGATCAGCGAAGAGGATAAAATGGCTACAGCAACTCTCGGAAGAAGCAAGGGTAGCTTACTACGAAGCGAGGCGTAACACGGACCAACTCATGAGAAAGAAGAAACGGGACCACCACAAAAGTCTGTTGATTGCAGTCGAAGAAGCAAAGTCGTCACGCTCGTTTTTCCAGGCCTCAAGATTCGCCAGAGGCGCATACAGACAACGTACATTGGTCCTAACGAATGAGACGGGTGAAGTTGTACCGCCAGAAGAGCAAGCAACCCTATTTAAAAAACATTTTGAAAACCTATTGAATCCCGACAACCCACCAGTAGGGACAACACAGACGGATGCCCGTTTTGACAGAGTTGAAGTCCCTGAACCATCTGAGGAAGAAATCAGTGTTGCCCTAAAAGCACTCAAGAACAACAAGGCTCCAGGAGGTAGTGGTATCACAGCTGAGATGCTTCGCTTGGGAGGGGAAACACTGGTGGGTGCTTTGAAACGATTAATTTCTACCATCTGGGAAGCAGAAGTTATTCCTGAGGAATGGAAGGGAGCAATCATATGTCCCATATTCAAGAAGGGAGATGCTACTCATGTATCCAACTACCGAGGGATTTCGTTACTTGAAATTGGCTACAAAGTTTTTACAACACTGCTACTAAACCGCATGAAACCACTGGCTGAAGGAATTGTAGGGACCTATCAATGTGGGTTCGTTGCTGGACGATCGACAATTGATCACATATTTACTCTGAGGCAGTTGATAGAAAAATTCTACGAATTCAATAAGGATCTACACCTCATCTTCATCGATTTTCGACAAGCTTATGACAGCATTGACCGCGCCACGTTATGGGAAACGTTAGAGGAACTTGGCATCCCATCAAAATACATCCGCTTAATTGCTGCTTGTTACTCTCAGTCTACGGCCCAAGTGCGGTTTGGTAATCAACTATCACCATCATTCAGTATACAAAATGGATTGAGACAAGGAGATCCATTGGCGCCAATATTATTCAATTTGGCCCTGGAAAAAGTAAGCCGTGACACTTGTCGAACCAGAGAGATGGAGATGGTGGGAGCAGACACAATCTTGGCATTTGCTGATGATGTTGTGATCCTTGGCGACACTCTAGAGCAAGTACGCAGGGATACTTCCCGATTCCTCCACAATGCAGAGAAAATTGGGCTGGTGGTGAACGAGGAAAAACTAAATATCTTGTTGTATCACGCCGCCGAGATCTCCCTCCTTCCATTGATGTCGACAGGCATACCTTCGAACGAGTTGAAGAGTTCAAGTACCTGGGCTCCATACTAACAAATAGAAGTGAAGTAACGAAAGAAGTACAGCAACGTATAACAAATGCTAATCGCATGTTCTTTAGCCTGAACAATCTTTTCAGATCTCGGCTGATATCGCAGAAGAACAAGATCCACCTATACACGACACTGGTGAGACCAGTACTTTTATACGGCTGTGAAACTTGGGCAACATCAGCAACAGCAGAAGAAGCAATATGTGCATTTGAAAGGAAGGTACTTCGGAAGATATATGGACCCATCTACAATGCCATGGAAGGTAAATGGGAACGAAGAAAAAAAGAAGATTTATACCAGCGGTATGGAAAGCCACACATTGGACGAATATTGGCGCAGAAGAGACTCCAATGGTTTGGCCACATCCTACGGGCAGACGGATCCCTTCCAAACAGAGTCCTCCACTCTCAACCCACAGGAAAACGCCCTAGAGGACGCCCAAGAACTCGATGGAAGGATAGGATAACAACGATCCTGAAAGAAGTGGAACCAGCAGCCGTGGAGGAGGACGCCAACGACCGGATGAGATGGACTGCCATCTGCAACAGCTCCCTCCTCTCGTGTAATTGACAGACACTGCGTGTGTGTTTTTTTTTTGTTTTTTTGTTTCTGTAATGTATCCCTCTTGCCTTTAAACCTTTGATTGAATGCCCTGTTTATTTTTCGTTTTTCTTTAAGCTGTAATGTACATATGTAACTTTTACTACTGTATAGAGTACTTTTGTAAGTCTTTTGTCTTTACTTTTCCTTTTGTTCTTCTTGCTGTAGGCCTTAAAGGCCCGATAAGGCAATAAATGATGATGATGATGATGATGAATATTAAACCTTGAATTGCTGGTGTAGTAATGAACCACCACAATAAAACAAAAACTGTGAATAGCTGAGGGAGTATGAATGAGAACAGTGGCGTATTTAAGTTTACAGAAATTAAAACAAGTTTTTGTTCATCCTTTAATAACTGTAACGAGCTAATAAATCGTACACAAAAAAATGACAAGCACAAATCGGGAAAGTGATGGTGCTTGCTTGGCAAAGCAGTCGTTGGGGTGGAAGCTATACAAATTTTCGCCTGAATTAATCCCTTTTACAACGCAATCTGAATTTGTTTACATGAATCCACTGTGAGGTTCAACACTTTTCAAATGGAATCAGCTACGAGCAAGTAAACCTCAAACTATGGCTCACTGGAGAACAGGGAGCTGCGAACCTCGTTTAACAACCCTACGCCACTACCAGCAGTATTTTACTCTTCCATCTTAATTCCGGCGGCAGCAGAAAACGGCTCACTGTGGGCGAGGAGCGAAGCGCTGCAACACCTGTAATGCTCTGACGCATCCACGAAAGTTTGCACACTACGTGGACTGGCGTTCTGATTATCAGAGCACGGGAAACTTCCCTATCCGAGTTCTGAAATCCCGGCGGATTTCAGTATGACGTTCACCTGTTCGCTGGTCTGGCCAAACCAATTTGACTCACACGCGCGACGGTGCATGCTGGAATTGTCAAAATTTAGACGGCTGAGTCAGTACGAGTCAGTTCCACTTCATTACACATAGTATGTCCGAGATGATACGCATTTCAACTGTCGGAAAAGTACGAAACTCCCACTGACTGTTAGCCCACCACAAGATACAGACTACAAGTGTCGCCACCAGGGGATAACCAGATGACGAGGAAAGCAAAGAGTCACAACCACTGTCGGTCAGCGCCTTGTCCTTGGTGAAAGGTAATCCCTCAAGTCTGCGATTCTCGACACACTGTTGACGCTGAGGATCTCATAATATGGAATTCCCTAACGAATTAGAAAGTAGAATGATCCATGCCTCTAGCTCCAAATATCATTCTTCATTCAAAGTCCGTTAATTTCTGATGTGCACACATAATGACGTCGGAAATGTTTCGCATGAATCACCTCAGTACAAAAGACAGCTTTGCTAGTGCTTTGCCCTCTTGTACTTTGTGTACATCATACTACAGCCATCTATCATGTCCATTATAATTATCCGGGCTGTTATGCCGTGGTCGGTTGACGAATTCTGTGTCGATTCCCAACGTTTCGTCTCCGACTGTGGGAGACATCTTCAAGGGGGTCCGTAGCTCAATGGAAGGTCCAACACACCCACTGGCTCGCTACTGACTGCCGCTAAATTCCGTGTCCGCGCGCTCCCACGCCGCGGCGTCACGTCACGTGTTTTGAAAACGTCAGTGCAATTGGCCGCTGTCCGTCGCCGTCGATCGCCGTTGCCATCACCCAGTAGTGGGCGGGTGGTACACATCTTCTTTAACACCGGCATCCATATGCCGTTTAATTTCACACCCTCCTCCTTACGGTTGAAATTATTAGGGTATTTAGCGATTTCGATTGCCTCCCTGTACAACCTTTCGTAATATCCGCTTGTGGCCGCTAGTACTTGCGTCTCCTCGAAACGAATATTGTGGTTCCCTGGCTGGAAAGCATGCTCCGCAACAGCTGATCGTTCCGTTTCTCCTCTTCTGCAATTTCCCTTATGCTCTTCCAAACGTTTAGATACAGTTCTTTTAGTGGTACCTACATAAACATCACCACAGCTGCATGGGATCCTATACACTCCAGCTTTTTCCAGTGGTTTGCGAGCGTCCTTGGCAGGCTTAAGGTATTCCTGTATCTTCCTGGTGGGCTTGTAAATTACGGTAATATTCCGCTTCGTCAAGATCCTCCCTATTCTTTCCGTTACATTTTTAACAAACGGCAGGAAAACCTTAGATTTTGCAGTAGCCTGTACGTCAGTATGATTTCTGCGTGGGTGCCTCAACGCACGTTTTATTTCGGCGGACGAATATCCGTTCTTCATTAGTGCATTGTGGGGATGTTCCATCTCAGCGTCGAGCAACTCAGGTTCACAAATACTTCTAGCTCTGACCGCTAACATCTTGATAACACCCCGCTTCTGTTGTGGATGGTGGTTCGAATCCCGGTGCAAATAACGGTCCGTGTCCGTGGGTTTGCGGTATACTGAGTGGCCCAAACTACCATTTTCGTTTCTAAAAACAAGCACATCGAGGAAATGTAACTTGCCGTCTACCTCCTCCTCCATTGTAAACTGAATTCTTGAGTTTATACTGTTCAGATGGTCGTGGAACCGGCTTAGTTCCTCCCTACCATGTCTCCACAGCACAAACGTGTCATCCACGCATCGGAACCATACATTTGGTTTTTTGCTGGCAGTACCGAAGGCATGTTCTTCGAATTTCTCCATGAAGAAGTTTGCAATTACGGGACTTAGGGGGCTTCCCATAGCCACGCCATCCGTTTGCTCATAAAACTGTTCATTCCACTTGAAGTATGTGGTCGTCAAACAACACTTAAACAGTTCTGAAATATCGGCAGGAAAAATTCGATCCAGCTGTTCCAATACATCATTAAGTGGAACCATGGTAAACAGCGATACCACATCGAAGCTGACCAGTATGTCCTCCGGCTGGACCACTATGCCATTCAATCTGCTGATGAAATGTGTCGAATTCTTTATATAAGAGTCCGAACGGCCCACATGTGGTTTTAGCAGCGTAGTCAAAAACTTGGCTAACGAGTAGGTGGGCGAACCAATGGCACTTAGTATCGGTCATAACGGCACATTTTCTTTATGAATTTTGGGCAATCCATAAAGCCTCGGTGGTAGCGCAACCGAATTGCAGTGACCTTTCTGTACACTCTCTTCAATGGAGGACTTTTTTGTTAACCGCGACACAGTTCTGAGAACGCTGTTAGTGGGGTCCTTATTCAGCTTCCTATATGCTTGCGGATCCAGCAGATCAGTAATTTTACTCCGATAGTCGGCCACATCCATAACCACCGTTGCGCTTCCTTTGTCAGCTGGGAGAACCAAAATACTATCGTCGTCATTCAGGAATTTTAAAGCTCTTCTCTCACCCACAGTTATATTATTTTTCGGCGGTTTTGCATTGGCTGATATTCTTGCTGTTTCTATGCGGATTTCTTCAGCTGTTACAGAATCCACACTGCGAATTCCTGCTTCTACACTGGCTATAATTTCTTCCGTGGGCACAAAACGCGGACTAACAGCAAAATTTCCTCCCTTGGCAAGCACAGATGTCTCATCGTCAGATAACGAACGTTTGGACAAATTGAATTGAGCGGCAGTCAGTAGCGAGCCAGTGGGTGTGTTGGACCTTCCATTGAGCTACGGACCCCCTTGAAGATGTCTCCCGCAGTCGGAGACGAAACGTTGGGAATCGACACAGAATTCGTCAACCGACCACGGCATAACAGCCCGGATAATTATAATGGACATGATATTTCCGGCCGTGAAAGTCTACATTTTAGTACAGCCATCTATACATGTGCGTATCGTTATTCCATGACTTTTGTACCTCAGCGTAATTATACTGCAATCACCACGATTTGTGATTGAGCCGTGGCCGACTCGCATTGATGCCGTTTCTCCTTTGGCATTTTCTCACAATTGAGTGGCGCCTTATTGCTCTATTAGTTACTACCATAACGAGTTGCTGACTTGCCTTTGTCAGTGGCAGCAGCAGTGATTATCGATACTAGTACTGCTGTACCATCTTTGGTGTGACCGCTATATTTCCGCGTGGTCGTGTGTATGTGAAGCAGTCGGTCGGTTGCGACAGAGCAGCAAGGAAGTCTCCGTGACGTGAGGTCAGGCTGGGGCTTCTGGCAGTGTGCAAGCACGGTCGGATTTGTGAGGCACTAGCTGCGAGAGCCGCAAGGTTCGTCGCCCAACTGAACCTGGATACTGGCGTTGAGTAATCAGTTAACCTGGTATGAAACCTCAACTGCTGTGACATCTCTTCGTTCATTGCCGGTTGTTGCTTCCTGGGCCATTCCCACAAGCAGCAATGTATGGTGTGCTGTAGTCGGCAAAATTTTGCAGCTGTCTTCCTATATGGTGTTTAACTATTGAATTGGTTGTAACTTATTACTGAAGTGCACCAGCAGTATCTTCTGCCGTGTGGCCATTAATGTTCCGGTGACCTGCCCTGGTCGTTAGCGTAGTTTTCTGGCAGTGTGTTTTCCTTGCCGTATTGATGCTGTCTGGCACAGAGTGTAGTTCGACAGTCTTGGTGTTGTTCATTGTTCATTTTTTTTTTTAGTTGTCATTCTGCCTTGACTGTATTTAGACGCCAACTGTCAAGATGTAGTGCTGCTGGTATTTCGTCATCGCTGATATTTTCGCCTGTCGTGCCATTAGTCGGGTGTAAGGGAAGTGGTTAGGTTGTTGGTTGGTTCTTTAGCTGTCCCTAGGTCGTGTTGCCATCCGATTATTTAGTGTTACGCTTGGCTGTCTGTCTCACCTAAACTTGTGTTAGAGTTTCCTCCCTAGGCTGACCCTTCGAACACTTCTGAGCACCACTGTTATGTTGTTTTGGACTGTGATTTTCCTTTAGTCTCAAGTACTGTGTGAAGCCTTCAACCATGTATTAATTTAGTTTGTTTTAATGTTCAGTATGTGGTCTTCAGCCGAACTTAATGTGAAATATATTAAGATAAGGCCTTCAGCCATCTTAAATTAAAATTTGAAAGTTCATTTGTTTAAAACCTTTTAAAATTTTCTTACTAAAATTCTTGTTATCTAGGCCTTACGCCCCCAGTTCTGCTATTTTGTAACTAAGGCCTTCAGCCGTGTGTATTCCTTAAGGCAGTTTTAATAAATTGTGTGTAACTTGTGTTCTGGCCTTCAGCCGTATTGTATCTGATTTCTTTTAAGGACATGCGTGATTAAGTGTTTAAGTAAAATACAGTTTGTATGTTTGTGCAACTAACAGCAACTGATTTGGGCCCCTTTCAACAACCTGATCCGCTCTGTCCTGCGAAACTAGATTTCAGTGATATTCCCCTTGACATTACCAAAGGCGGGTCATGGTTGTTAGTATGGTGTCTGATCACGAGGGACGGCAGTGAGTACTCTGCAACGTGCTCCGATGTTAACTACAAGGATGGTAACGATTTCTTGCGATTTGATGTCCGAATTCCCCACCAGCGCGGATGACAACTGCTGGGCCGTCTTCGTTGCATGTCGACGGGCTGTAATACACCTCCCCATGTCCACGATGGAATTCAAGTTGGAGAAGCAGGCAAGACAGTCCATTCTGCGCTGTTTGATGTGGCCGCGCATTGTCATCAATAAAAATGAAGCCAGCATCGAATGAACCCATCAAAAGAAGTGCATGGGGAAGGTTTACGGTGTCCAAATAACATCGATCAGTGAGTGTATAAAGATTCGGACGTCAGTGTACCCATGCAACATTACGCCTCATCACAATATAGCACCTGGACCACCAAAAGGATCAAGTTCGATTGTGTTTCTGAGTTCACAATGAGTTCCCATCTCTCACCATGTAATGTGTAATAGGCAGACATCTATCCAGACCATCAAATAGGAATTCCAAACTGCATCAGGATCCACTTCAAGTATTACGACAGTTAAGCGGGAGGTGAGAAAACTTGGATTTCATGGTCGGGCGGGTGCTCACAAGCCACACATCACGCCGGCAAATGGCAAACGACGCCTTGCTTCGTGTAAGGAGCGTAAACGTTGGACGATTGAACAGTGGAAAAACGTTGTATGGAGTGACGAATCAACGGTACACAATGTGGCGATACTACGGCATTGTGTGGGTATGGCGAGTTCCCGGTGAGTGTCATCTACCAGCGTGTGTAGTTCCAACAGTAAAATTCGGAGGCGGTGGTGTTATGGTGTGGTCGTGTTTTTCATGAAGGGGGCTTGCACCCCGCGTTGTTTTGCATGGCACTATCACAGCGCAGGCCTACACTGATGTTTTAAGCACCTTCTTGCTTCCCACTGTTGAAGAGCAATTCGGGATTGACGATTGCATCTTTTAACACGATCGAGAACCTGTTCATAATGCACGGCCTGTGGCGCAATGGTTACACGATAATAACATCCCTGTAATGGAATGGCGTGCACTGACTCCTATACAACACCTATGAGATGTTTTGGAATGCTGCCTTCGTGCCAGGCCTCACCGACCGACATCGATACCTATCCTCAGTGCAGCACTCCGTAAAGAATGGGCTGCCATTGTCCAACAAACCTTCCAGCACCTGATTGAACGTATGCCTGCGAGATCGGAAGCTGTCATCAAGGTTAAGGCTGGGCCAACACCATATTCCAGCATTACCGATGGAGGGCGCCACGAACTTGTAAGTCATTTTCAGCCAGGGATCCGGATACGTTTGATCATATAGTGTATATGTTTGTGACTTGTCTCTGGAAACATTTTGCTTCTTTCACATAAAATGCAATTTGTAATAAGAATATATGAAGATGGTTTCTTCATAAAATATAAGTACGAAGCTGGACATCCATGATGCCCTTTTGCCTATGATAGAAGTCACTTTTATGTTAAACTTTTCCGCAAATAGTAAGTTTTAGCGCAATGACGGTATGCAACGTCATTTCTCACAGTAGCTCATTCATACCTGTACGATTAATACGTGTCGAGAAAAAGAGATGTTGTTGTTGTTGTGGTCTTCAGTCCTGAGACTGGTTTGATGCAGCTCTCCATGCTACTCTATGCTGTGCAAGCTTCTTCATCTCCTAGTACGTACTGCAGCCTACATCCTTCTGAATCTGCTCAGTGTATTCATCTCTAGGTCTCCCTCCACGATTTTTACACTCCACGCTGCCCTCCAGTGCTAAATTGGTGATCCCTTGATGCCTCAGAACATCTCTTACCAACCGATCCCTTCTTCTAGTCAAGTTGTGCCACAAACTTCTCTTCTCCCCAATTCTCTTCAATAACTCCTCATTAGTTATGTGATCCACCCATCTAATCTTCAGCTTTCTTCTGTAGCACCACATTCCGAAAGCTTCTATTCTCTTCTTCTCAAAACTTCCATGGCTACACTCCATACAAAAACTTTCAGAAACGACTTCCTGAGACTTAAATCTATACTCGATGTTAACAAATTTCTCTTGTTCAGAGTAGGTATTAAAATCCACGGAGAAGAAATAAAAATTTTGAGGATCGCCGATGACTTTGTAATTCTGTCAGAGACAGCAAAGGACTTGGAAGAGCAGTTGAACGGAATGGACAGTGTCTTGAAAGGAGGGTATAAGATGAACATCAACAAAAGCAAAACCAGGATAATGTAGTCGAATTGAGTCGGGTGCTGCTGAGGGAATTAGGTTAGGAAATGAGAGACTTAAAGTAGTAAAGGAGTTTTGCTATTTGGGAAGCAAAATAACTGATGACGGTCGAAGTAGAAAGGATATAAAATGTAGAAAAAGGGATGTGACTTGAGAAATGATGTATGTGATTTTTCTGCTGTGTGATTATCTTAGAGATTGAAATTACACTCCGTTTTCATACCCTTCCTGAAAATTTATCACTTTGAAATGCTTTCAGTCTATGGCACCATGGCATTTACAGCATTCAACACCTGAATAACTGGTTGTCCTGTAAATACACTGCAGTCATCTGATGATGAACAAAACGTTTGAAGCCTGCAATAGATATAAACAATAAAATATGTTTAAGAGTTTATTTCTGGTATTTGTTTTTATGTCTCACATGCTGACACTTTAAATGGCGGAAGAATTTGAGTTGATATCAAATAAAAGCGAGCAATTGCTGCAGACGCAGGGTAGAAGTGCAATGGGCGTGGCGTGTTACGTCACGGGGTCAAGGCGGCACACTGTGACGTCACAGCAGGGAGTGGAGACAGCGCAGCGGCAGTGCGCCACTTTGAGGCAGCGCGGAGCGGCAGAACCGCCGGCTGACAGCTGGCGCAACGCGGCGCTGTCGGCTGTTTGCTGTACTCGGCGGCTGTTTGCCGGAGACAACTGCCCGTCGGCCGCCCACGCCACAGGCCCGCAGCCGGGTGGCTGGCGTCTCGGCGAGGCGGAGGCAGCGCACAGTAGAGCAAGCAGCCGGCAACCAGCGGGCGGCCTGTTTGCTCGTTCCGCGCCGCTCACGGTTCGCTGCGCGCGCGTCGCTTGTTTGCCGTGGCCACCCCCGCCCCCACCCCCACTACCGGCGCAGGCCATCGGCAATTACCGGCTCGAGTCGAGCGGAATGCCACGTTGTGCTGCAGTCAGCAGAGGTGTGCAGTCAGGCAATCCACAACTCACAGCGCTCGAGCTTACCACCTAACCTGTCTTCACTCCTACATTTCTCTTTTAAGAGTTTCAATCAAAGTAGCAAGTATGATTCAAAGGAAACGGTCATGACCCCATCCAAAAACACATTTCATCAGAAATGTTTACATTTTACCACATTTTTATTAGGTCGCTTTCATGTCTCTCTGCCTGTTCAGAACAAATTACGCAACTGATTTCAAATTAACTTGAGCATAGCTTAGAACTGGATAACAATACAATATTATCATGCTTTCTCCCCACTCTGTTCGGCAGGCCTGGGGATGGCGGTTAAAAAGGTTGTTAACCCCTGGCATGTCTGCTGCTCTTCACGACTGGTGTGTCATGCAGATGGTATTGGTATGCATTCCAGGTGGTATGCAAGCGGATGCACACAGTTGAGCAGAGAGGGACGAAAGAAGAGTTGAACTTCGCTTTCTTGGCGACTGTCTATCCAGTACAAATTATGCAATTGATTTTAAAGTAACTTACCAGTGAGCTATAAATGGAGCTTAGGATTGGATGAAATGTCGTATTAACTCGCTTTCTTGTCTGATTTTGGGTGGAAGTTATTTTGTGTACCACTGCCATTTCCCCATTTCTCTGTTTATGGTGCACAGGAAGAAAGATTGCTGGTATATATGCACGTGACTTCGAACCTCTCTAATTTTTACCATCACAGTTTTTTCATGAGACGTTGAGATGTATCTAGGAGGAAATAACGTATTGGTTGAGTCAGGTGAAGAGAAACTGAAATAAACCTGGAACTTACACATATCTCTGTTGTAATCTCATCAAAATGTTGAAAACGATTGAAAAATTTCACACACATGCGACTAAAGTGCTGAACATAATTATTTAAATAAAAATGAATTTTTAATATATCCAGTTTTCAAATCAGACTAAAAACTATAAAATAACTTTTCTTTGGCCCCATAAAGTTTGCTAACCTGGCACAGATAGCCATCAAAATTCGCAATTGTCAATTTTCAATAGTTGTGAAAATACCTGTAAGAATTTAAATGAAAAACTTGGGGCACATACAATACATAATTGATACAAAAATAGGTCACCCCTTTAATATTACACTACTTACTAACTGATGTGTGGTACTTCAGCTCTTCACTGTTATCTATTGCATGCATGCCACATTTTTCATTTTAAATCTTTGTAGCTGTTACAAATTCAAAATCACCAGTTTTCACACTATATGTAGAGGGCTAGAAGTATGTATGGCGCTATGATAAATTATTTTATACTTTAAACTCCAATTTATAAATGTGATACATTATATTGAAATTCATTTTCATTTAAATAATTGTTTACATATATCAGTTTCCAAATGTTACTTTCAGAGAAAAAAGGATCATGAAGACTAAGAGTCTCATAAATGACAAACAACTCTAAAAATTACAGTGTCAATTTAACAGAGGAGACTTTTCAGTTCGTTGTTCAAAGACATGCCCACATGGATTGCTTTGACTGACCAGTGACACTGTTGCTCACTAAAGCCCTTTAATGCTGTCAAAGTCGTGAGGACTTGATACTATTACAGTTCTTAAATTAACTGCAAGATACATGTTCTAGAACTTTTGGATGAATGTTTTCAAATTGTGTACTTCCCTGGAGTTTCATTTCTTGAATGTTACTGGGGACTACTGGGCAAACATATAGGATATTTTGTTGCCTTTAGTCTGAAAAATGATTTGATTCAGCCCTCGGCGCTAGTGTATAAAATGCATGTTTGTTTATCTCCTGATACCTACTCCAGCCTTCATCTCACCTGAACCTGCAGCTGTAGCCGCAGTTTTCCTCTATGGTGCTGCCAGTGATGCATGATGTCATCAGGATCACAGGTTCGGAATGACAAGAGATAAGCAGGCACTGTGTCTTGGTAGCATTGAGGCTACCAGGTGGTGATGTCAACACAGACATGTGGGAGGCGACATTGCGTGTGGTGTGATGAGATGTTGCACGTGAGGACCATGGTGTCATCTGAATACTGCGTGACCTGTAGATGATCAGTTTTCGAGTGTCTGCTGCATATAGAGTGTACAGTATCAGACCAAGAACTGACCCTTGAGGTACACCACGACTATGTCGTCGTTGGTTGGCAGATTCGGAGGAGGGAGCCAAACAGTGAGGTCATTGGTCCCATCAAATTCTGGAAGGACGGGAAGGGAAGTCGGCCATGCCCTTTCAAAGTAACCATTTCGGCATTTGTCTGAGGCGAGTTAGGAAAATCATGGCAAACCTAAATCAGGATGGCCAGACGTGGGTTTGAACCTGTCGACCTCCCAAATGTAGACTCAAGTGTGGTAATCACTGCACATATGTTGTACTGTGTAGACTCCACTGAAGGCCTGCATACGGAATGCGAGGTTGCCTTGGAGGAGGCATATGTGAGACACTGGGATCACCTGTACAAGCAAATTACACGGGAGGCCGTCGTGCTATTCGCTGTCAAACGCCCTGTAAACGTCCAAAAACGCTGACCCAGAAATATTCCTGACGTTCTGGAGTATCTAAGCGTGGCTCCACATCTCTGAGGTGTTTCTGCTTAGTAGATTGTCGTCGACAAAACCCGAATGGCTTCTCTGGTATAATCATCTTCACTTCGATTTGTTCTAATAGTCTGCGTAGGTAAATCCTGCCTGTTGAGAGGGGTGAGAGGACGCTGGTGGTCTGGTGACTAATTGCCAGAGGTCTTTACCCACTTCTGGTGCTGTATCTATACTCTTTATTGGCAACCACTACATACATAAAAATTACGTCGGCTTATAACCGCACGCCGAATAATGACAAGTGTTACAAGAGTCCTCTCACTGACAACAGAATGCACACTAGCACAGAGATGGTCTAACAAGAGAAAGTTTGCGAGTGACAGAGAAAATGTAAGCAGACGAGGCCACAGTGGCAATGGCCTCACGGGTTCGCATTTGCCAGCAGGGGCGCTGGTTGCGGGCGACAGTGGCGCGTTTGTTTCCCCCAACCGCCACTGGCACCAGATACAAATGCAGCGGTAGCGGTATGAGTGGGTGCGCCGCTGCATTAGGGACAGTAGCTACCTCACTGTGTCTGCAGGCAGCGGTATAGTGAGCGATATGTAAAATCTGATTGCAGATAGCTGACAGGTGTTGTGGGAGGTCGTTTTATATTTTGTTTCATCTACTCAAAAAGCGACTGACGCTCAATCTTAATGAATTCAGGTACACATCGATAAAATGTGCACAAATGTACCCTCCACAATTCAGATGGGTGAGCTTATGAATATTAAATAAAACTAAATTTATAATGAGTTTGATTTATCACAATAAAATGAATATTAAACAGTGGCACCCTGTGGCAGCATTAACGTGGTAATCATAGATCAGTCTACTCCTCCCGAACAGGCCATGAAGGCCCAAAGGTACCGACTGGCCGTCGTGTCATCCTCAGCCCACAGGCGTCACTGTATGTGAATATGGAGTGCCATGTGGTCAGCACACCGCTCTCCCGGCTCTGTGTCAGTTTCTGAGGCCGGAGCCGCTACTTCTCAATCAAGTAGCTCCTCAGTTTGCCTCACAAGGGCTGAGTGCACCCCGCTTGCCAACAGCGCTCGGCAGACCGGATGGTCACTCAGCACGACAGTGCTTAACTTCGGTGATCTGACGGGAACTGGTGTTACCACTGTGGCAAGGAAGTTGGCAAACCATAGATAAACAACAAATAAAAGGCCACCTCTGGCAACTTTAATATCCTTGGTATATTTTACATAGGATCAGGGGGAAAAGTTAATAACCTTCACGATAATTACTTACAATCACAGAATGCGTAGTGATTGTAGTGATGTTAATGGAAGTAACTTACAGGATGACAGTTGTTGAAGTATACGAAATAAAATCCTCATAACATCTGAACGGTTTCTGTTAGGACGTTCAAACTGCATGGTTGGCTACGGGACATGATGGGAATTAATATGGGCATGCATGGTTTGGTTTAGCGACGAAGCCCACTTTCATTTGGTTGGGTTCCTCAATAAGGAAAACTGGCGCCTTTCGTGGACTGAGAATTCGCATTTCGCTTCACCCTAAACAGCTGACTGTGGGGTGTGCAATGTTCAGTCACGGAATACCGGTGCGATATTCTTTGATGACATGGCGACTGCCAGACGGTACGTGAAGGTTTGGAAAGATGATTTCATCCTCATTATACAAAGGTGACCCAGATTTTGACAAGACTTGGTTGGTACAAGACGGACTTCGACCCCATCGAAGGAGGAGAGAGTTTGATGTCCTGGAGGAGCACTTTTGGGACCACATTCTGACTCTGGGGTACCCAGAGGCCACTGGCACGAACCTCGATCGGCCGCCATAATGTCCGGATCTGAGCATATGCTACTCCTTCCTGTGGGGCTATATTAAAGACAAAGTGTACAGCAATAACCTCAAAACCATTTCTGAGCCGAAAACAGCCATTCACGCGATGTTCCGACACTTCAGAGTGTCATGCAGAATTTCTCTATTCGTCTGCGCCACATTATCGGCAATGCTGGCAGGCATATCGAACATGCCACAACCTAAATCTGAGTATCTATAGTGACGTTTATATGTTAAGTTTGGGCAAGCCGTAGTTTGTAACTAATATGCTTTTTTTCGTATAGTTCAATAATTGTCACCGTATATGCTACAGAAAGGAAAAGCGCCACAACTGTGGGCATAGTTGAAAGCAAACTGTTCACTAGAGACAAAGTGCAAGTCTTCAGAGTGAAATATGAAATAATCGGATTATGAAAAATTTACTCTAATTTCCCTATACTTCATATCGCAGCTGCAGCAAGATCTCACCATATTATTGCAGGTGATGTTCCAAGTGACTGTAGAATCAATTGTAACGTATTACGATCATTAAACAAGCAAACTGTTAAAATAAAGCCTATAGAGCTACCGTGGTGGACCAGAAGGCTCATTGATTACCAGACACGTGGCACAAAATCGACACACAAAGACAAAAGCCACAACATATAAGATTGAAAATCATACTCGCTTCGACACAGTATTATACTCACGCACGGTTGAAGTGATCCTAACCAGCTTTTCCTAATCAGATTTACCGTTAGAAACTCTACTTCATCGTTGTTCAAAATGCACAAAGTAAGTTCCACACTTTTAACTCAATCACCCAAAAATCGCCTATTTAAAGCAATATAATTATGGTACATTCGGAAAAACAACTCGCTTCACATGCTTCAGTTAAGCTGAAGTACTTAAATATTTCAACAGTTAAACATAACGAATTCCTAACTCAACCTGCTTCCTATCACATGAAGCCCCCCTTAAGAGCTACGATCCGTACTCACCAAGCGTTCACCGAAGAATGCCGCTTTCTCTTTCGAGCTTACCTAGCTCCCCGTGCAGCGGAAGCTACTAGAGGGGTAGCCCTCCGTCACCAACCTCACACACAAAAACAGCCTTCGACTAAAATGGATAAACCTCGCTGTTCAGGTACTGCAAACCTAAGGGGTCAGCCGGCCGAAGTGGCCGTGCGGTTAAAGGCGCTGCAGTCTGGAACCGCAAGACCGCTACGGTCGCAGGTTCGAATCCTGCCTCGGGCATGGATGTTTGTGATGTCCTTAGGTTAGTTAGGTTTAACTAGTTCTAAGTTCTAGGGGACTAATGACCTCAGCAGTTGAGTCCCATAGTGCTCAGAGACATTTGAACCATTTGAACCTAAGGGGTCATCCTGTGCTCTCCTTCGAACGAGAAGCAACATCATCTGCTCCCAGCAGACGACGACCAACCCAGCGTTTCCCACAAAACAAAACCGAAACCCCACATTGAAACACACATATAATATTCAATAGGCCTTATTTGAGTGCTCAGTCTTTCTGGAAGAGATTATGAATTGAACAAAAATCAGGTAGTAAAGTGAATAAGTTTCACCGAATTCGATAAGCGTCTTATGAAATGACTTCACAGAGACGTTTCATAATCATTGGTAGAACCGACGACCCTCGCCAGAAGCTAAGTCCAGATTAGCCTGAAATGTTTCCAAGTCCCCAGTGCATCAGCTTGGAAGACTCTGCGACGGCTTTCCCCATCAATGTGGGATGATGTAGGCTCTAGATCTTGATCTTCATCTGAGTTAAAGAACTCGACTGTCCCCTTTGATTTCCAATCGAATGTGAAGTAAGAGGAAACTTCACACTGCTGCATTTTCGGTCTGTCACAGTATAGTATCAATTCAGCTATGAATTTTCCGAGTGCTAGCCAGTCAAACTGCTTGTTATAAAAACTCGTCTCCTTCCCCAGACCAGTTAAATAGTGACTTGTGTCCTACCATACTCCGTCAGAAAAACTTCCACCACTCTCTCTCTCTCTCTCTCTCTCTGTATCCTTCTTTGGCCAATGAGATGCTCTGCCTGGTGTCTCTATCACAGAGTTTGTTTATGTTATCCAATAGTGACACGTTTCACATCAAACCATAGTTTTTCCGCAAATTCAGAGCATTAGGCAGTCTCCCGCGATTTCAGAGGCCCAGGATCGCATGTTCACTGTCCATTAGTAAGATGTTTATCGTTAGTTTTCTGTGACTCTCTAGGGAAACGACCAGCTTTGCCATCTAGCGTACAAAGGAGAATTCCAGCTAAAGAACACGAGTGCTCCCTCCATTTTCTGCTCGTAAAACGTTTTCGCTAGGGGTTTCTCTACAGAAAATGCTATTTGCATTTATTTACAATGTCCCAAATTCCTGCAGCGGCTGTACTTGGCAACAGACTCTGCCATCAGACGCAGATATGAACTAAAAGTAAGAAAACAGCAAGACTGCATCAGTTACTAGTACTTTGGTGTATCAATTTTACCGACATAATTAAGGTTTCTGATTAAATCGAAGGTTCGTTACAAATGTGGCGACGTTGTTTCTGAAAAACTGGCCCATCACAGTGTGCTGTGGCAGCGCACAGCAGCTGCCTGAGTGGAAGTTTGGTGACTCCGCTAGTCTGAACTCCACTTATAAACTTTCGCTATCACATCCAGGGCCCACAACACCACTCGGTGGCATTCTGTCCTAGTATATGTAGACCTAGTGACAATAACCAACGATATGCAATTGAATTGAG
Organism: Schistocerca americana; assembly: GCF_021461395.2. Lineage (NCBI taxonomy): Eukaryota > Metazoa > Arthropoda > Insecta > Orthoptera > Acrididae > Schistocerca > Schistocerca americana. The sequence continues at coordinate 143,750,054 of NC_060121.1, forward strand.
AAAGGAGTTCCGGAATCTATTTGAAGCACAGGATTTTGTGGAAGTGAAATGTGAGCCATCTATCATCCACGCAAAAAACAAAGGTGCCATTGAACGATGTTACAAGCTAAATGGAAAGATAAAACAACAAAAAGGAAGTTCTAATGAGAAGCAGCAGTTGCAAAGGTTAACACAAGATAGGATAGAATGAAGAACAGCACTGAACCAGTCGAAATGGTGACATATACACTACTGGCCATTAAAATTGCTACACCACGAAGATGATGTGCTACAGACGCGAAATTTAACCGACAGGAAGAAGATGCTGTGATATGCAAATGATTAGCTGTTCAGAGCATTCACACCAAGTTGGCGCCGGTGGCGGCACCTACAACGTGCTGACATGAGGAGGGTTTCCAACCGATTTCTCATACACAAACAGCAGCTGACCGGCGTTGCCTGGAGAAACGTTGTTGTGATGCCTCGTGTAAAGAGGAGAAATGCGTGCCATTACGTTTACGACTTTGATAGTCGGATTGTAGCTTATCGCGATTACGGTTTATCGTATCGCGACATTGCTGCTCGCTTTGGTCGAGATCCAATGACTGTTAGCAGGACATGGAGTCGGTGGGTTCAGGAGGGTAATACGGAACGCCGTGCTGGATTCCAACGGCCTCGTATCACTAGCAGTCGAGATGACAGGCTGTAACGGATCGTGCAGCCACGTCTCGATCCCCGAGTCAACAGATGGGGAGGTTTGCAAGACAACAACCATCTGCACGAACAGTTCGACGACGTTTGCAGCAGCGTGGACTATCAGTTCGGAGACCATGGCTGCGGTTACCCTTGACGCTGCATCACAGACAGGAGCGCCTGCGATGGTGTACTCAACGACGAACTTGGCTGCACGAATGGCAAAACGTCATTTTTTTCGGATAAATCCAGGTTCTGTTTACAGCATCATGATGGTCGCATCCGTGTTTGGCGACATGTGGTGAACGCACATTGTAAAAGTGTATTCGTCATCGCCATACTGGTGTATCACCCGGCGTGATGGTATGGGGTGCCATTGGTTACACGTCTCGGTCACCTCTTATTCACATTGACGGCACTTTGAATCGTGGACGTTCCATTTCAGATGTGTTGCAACCCGTGGCTCTACCCGTCATTCGATCTCTGCGAAACCCTACATTTCAGCAGGATAATGCACGACCGCATGTTGCAGATCCAATACGGGCCTTTCTAGATAGAGAAAACGTTCGACTGCTGCCTTGGCCAGCGCATTCTCCAGATCTCTCACCAATTGAAAACGTCTGGTCCATGGTGGCCAAACAACTGGCTCGTCACAATACGCCAGTCACTACTCTTGATGAACTGCGGTATCGTGTTGAAACTGCATGGGCAGCTGTACCCGTACACGCCATCCAAGCTCTGTTTGACTCATGCCCAGGCGTATCAAGGTCGTTATTACGGCCAGAGGTGGTTTTTATGGGTACTGATTTCTCGGGATCTATGCACCCAAATTTCGTGAAAATGTAATCACATGTCAGTATAATATATTTATCCAATGAATACCCGTTTATCATCTGCATTTCTTCTTGGTGGCAAATGGCTCTGAGCACTATGCGACTTAACTTCTGAGATCATCAGTCGCCTAGAACTTAGAACTAATTAAACCTAACTAACCTAAGGACATCACACACATCCGTGCCCGAGGCAGGATTCGAACTTGCGCCCGTAGCGGTCGCTCGGTTCCAGATTGTAGCGCCCAGAACCCCACGCCCACTCCGGCCGGCTTCTTCTTGGTGTAGCAATTTTAATGGCCAGTAGTGTAAAAACAGGAAAAGTTTCTATTAAGATAGAATGTGTGTAGGTCTTTTCTACAGAAAGGCTTTGTTACTTCCTTTTGCAAAGGTGTTTGTGTCCAGATGAGGATATGCGTACCACGTGTGTCGAGCCGCACTCTCGCATTGTTCTTGACCTGGCAGCAAATTCATTCGCTTAGCATGTCGTGTTCGTAAGGATCATTTTCGTCGCGCCGTCTGCTTCGTGCAGATGATGAGGAACCCGAATGCAGCACTGGAATTGGCTTCGGGCTGTCGTATTGTCATACTGGCAGTTAATCGACCATGGCCGGTTTCGATAATTTTGGCTCGAGTACGCTCAATATGTGGTTAGTATTGCGTAAATTAACACTGACAGCAGTCACAAGTGCCACATACGATAATAGTTATTGGAATTACAGTTGAATTACACGATCCGAAGTGGCGTTACGAGAAAACCCATGACGCTTACAGTAGGTATTACTGGTGAACTACCCGCACGTTGTACATTATTAAGTTACGATCAACACAGCGTTAATTAACGGTCTGAAACATATCGTAAATTTGAATTGTGCGTAATGGCGAGTTGGGGAGTGTTTGTTAACTTCCAAATTGAATTGAATCACCGAGGCCGAATGATACCAGGTACGGTTACCTCATGTTCATACACCCGAGTAAATTCGTTTAATAAGTCAATTTCCAGTATAATGTGACGGCCATCACGCTGAAAAACTGTTGCAGATGTTTGCTGGCTTACAGTGCGACAGTGTGTGAACATGGAGAAATATTTTTAGGAGTAACATCAGTCCTTGAAGAGCAAGCGAGGTTGCATGAAATTTGTGCTTGTGCCTGCGCTTCTTCCCTAATCGACATTTTTAGTGACCTTTCACGTTATTCCACGTCTTTTACAATGCATTCGGCTAATATTATTTACATACATTCCTCTGTTTTACTTGTGAGTACGTGATTCGCTGATTCCGGTCACAGGAGAGGTTTCAGCGTTTCTTTACTTTTCCAGCGTCACTCTTACCACCCAGACTGGGAGATAAAACATCTTCAGGTATTCTTTCTTCTGGCATTCTGTTCACGTTTTACGGTACTCTGTCTCTATTGTCGCTGTTTGTATTTTCTGTTTTACACATACTCAGTTCTTTCTACACTTCGCCATTTTTTAACTCTATGCAGACTCTTGTAGGCTTTCGAACCTATCAACTGACTCCCGTGTCTCAATAAACTGATAACCACTTGTCACCCATGTCTTTGAGCTGTGAAACAAAACAGACACTTCCATCATTTTATAAAATTTCTTTCTTGTGTTTCTTCTCGTTTGTTTTTCAAGTTACTTCGTTTATGGCCTGTAACAATATGATCATATTGCATTATTTCCGAAACGACCACAGCTGGAGTTGTTCTGCCGCCTCGTGCAAGCATTTTTATTTGGCACAACTTGCGTGTCGGCGAGGATAAAATGATAAGGAGGACATCACAACACACAGTTCCTGAGCGAATAAAACCTCCGACTCAGACGGGAATCGAACCAATGCCCCCTGCATGGCAGTTAGGTGTGCTGAGTTTTTTTCCTATTTTTCTTCTCTTTAGGGATCTTCCTAGAACCGAAAGGGCCAAATAGAGAAGTGGGGATGAAAGTGGGCAGGGATCGCAACCCAAGGCCTCGCCACCATGTCCCGTTCTCTTCCCCGGGAAACAAGGAAAGCATAGGAGAACGTTGAGCAGATGTAGAAAGCATATCAATGATAAAACATAATTTACTTTATTTTTTATTATACATTGCACATCATCGAGCATAGCAGGAGACCGACATCACGAGGAGGAGGGAGCGACAATTCGTCTTACTATCGGAGAGGAACAGTCTTATGACCAGAGAATAACCGGTACTTAAAGTGGAAAAGCTGTGGATCAACTCTTCATTGCAGCAACACCCGAACTCCGGGGTAAGTCTGTATTTGGGATTGCAGGCAACTGCACAATGCCGTTCATTAAGGAAGTGCCAAAAATCAAATACTTTTTTTTCGCCGTCCGCAGCTAAGTAGCGAACTGCATGTCCACACATTCGCTTCACAAAGTTTGACTTTGTTTGCAGAAGACTCCAGAGTCTTATCAGATGCAAATACCCTGTATTCCAACAGAAGATACTGAGTACGTAGTAAGCCACATGCAAATAAAAATTCCACTGGTGTAGATAATATTTTGTTTCTTAAAGTATTTTGTCACGGAAAGAGGATCATGTGAGAGGGTACCTGATGACGGGTCGTACGAGTAATTAAGGCCAGCATCTGCCGTGCTAAGAAACAGACACCTATCGCCAATCAGCACACCAGGCGATGCTCATAGGTGTCCAGAACATCACAGGTATCTGCAAGGTGAATCCCGTGAAGGCGTGACCGGTGTACTTGCTTTCCATTGTCAGTAAAGTACCATGCAGACTGCACGTCAGTGGCCATATATGCAGCCCACACCGATCGCCAGACGGCATGCCAGTCGACATTGGGATTGATTCCTCTCAACCACATGTGGTGACCTTTTTCGCTGAAGAAAGCCATAGATGGCCTTCATGGACACCAGTGCGCTGGCAGTATCACAGTACGGACATAGCTCATTTCGAGGAAAGAAAGGCGGAAGTAAAAGAAGGGCAGCGGGACGTCTGTAAGCTTTATAGGGGCTGAGAGCGAGAGTGGTGCAAGGGCCTCCAGCAACAGGCTGATAAGGTACGTAGGACATTGGCGCCACAAAACCATTTGAAAGCTGACGAAAATGGCTATTGCTCTTCAGGTCCATGATGTAGGTTCAAATGGTTCAAACGGCTCTGAGCACTATGAGACTTAACATCTGAGGTCTTCAGTCCACTAGGGCTTAGAACTACTTAAACCTAGCTAACCTAAAGACATCATACACATCCGTGCCCGAGGCAGGATTCGAACCTGCGACTGTAGCAGTCGCGCAGTTGCAGACTGAAGCGACTAGAACCGCTCGGTCACCGCTGCCGGCCATGATGTAGGTTAAACCACCCCTGCACTTCCCAAGGGTGAGCGCCTCGTACCGAATCTTGAAGTCATGGCAAACATATGAACCCAATCCCGCTGGCATGCGGCGGTCCATGGGTGGCGGAAAGGGGAGTGTCTGTGCCACCTGAGGGACACCTGATACCAAATATACATTGATATATATTGTCAGTAGTGGAAGATCTAGGAGCCCAGCTCGTACCTGGGACAGTAGACACCAGCAGTTGAGGGCAATCGAGACTTAAGCATCGGATAGTAGCAGCCACACGCAATGGAGCACCGCTGTCTTCAGGAAGCCCCGCACTTCTATCCAAAGCGTTCGATCTGCGAACGTTGAGGGAGCTCCCAGAAGCTTCGCCACAGGTGGTAACCCATGCAAATGACTCCCTGACTTCAGCAGCACTGCGGGGAACGAGAACGAGATCGTCTGCATATGCAGTCCAACTGAATACATTGCCACTAAGAGACATCCCTGACAGGCGCTGACGAAGGCCGAAGAGCAACGGTTCCATGGAGAAAGAATACAGTAGTGCAGGGAATGGGCAACCTTGATGCACTGATCGACGGATCGAGATGGGAGGAGTGAGACGGCCATTGTACAGTACCCGAGTCATAATCCAAGGAGCAGGTGCATTACGACGTCGACGGTAGTATCAGGAAATCTCATACCGCGCAGCACCCCTTGCAGGTATCAGTCCTCGACCCGATCGAGCATCTGGCTCGTGTCAACAGTGGCCAAAATTTCAAGCATGCGACAAGCTGGAGCAAGAACGATTTTGTCTCGATGGCGAGAGAGGGCAGTGCGGATTTTATTGGCACCTCGAAAAGAGGTTAGATCGGAAGACACCACATACTGGGCCATCCGTATAAGCCGTGCAGCCAAGAACTGGGTAAAAGTCTTTGTGTCACTGTTGAGCAACGTCAAGGGGCAATAATTGATGTACCCCAAGACTTGTGGATGAGAAAGAGAAGACTGTCGAGGAAACCGTCTGGTATCTGCACGATGGGCGACATAAAGTCGGACAAAATTCCCTCCATACCGGCGCCAGTAGGGGACGAAATGTCCAATAAAACTCTAGTGGGAGGGCGTCAGGGCCAGGTGACTTGTTCGAATAATCCACGTGGATAGTACCATGGACTTCGTCCTCCAATACGTCCGCAGGTAGATCCATAGTCACATCCCCAGGAACAGAGCCAAAAGGGAAGTGTCGTGACGTTGTGCAGAGTACAGCATAATGTAATGCAAATGGAGGAAGACGCGGTTGTTGCGTATCTGAGCGCCGCCCATCATCAATCATAAGAACATTATCAGAGTCCTCCGAAAGTGGCGCCATTCTGCTATCACGTGGTACATAAACAGACACTCCTGAGCTAACCCATTGTATGTGTGCACCCTGACCATAGCTCCTTCCAGATGACATCGAGAGAGGGCAGTGAAATGTGCCTTGGCACAATTCACAATCACCTGACGCTATGACGAATACGGCATCTTAGTACACTGCCGGAAAATGGTGAAGTAGAAAGCCTTGGTTCGTCACTGCTATGCTGTGACCTCCCTTCCGTAATCCATCAGGGCCTTGCAGAGGGCAGGCTTTGCACAGACGACCCACTATGACAGGACAGTCTGATATTCATCACTCTGTCACCGACAAGAAGTCCACATGGTCTCGAAGAGCTGCTGGAGGTCGGGTAAGGTACGAGGGTGAGTCAAATGAAAACCTTAAATTTGTAATAACAAATCGAAATTTCGCGCCGTTATCCTGTAAGTTGGTAAGGGTTCTACGAACAGCGTTCAGAATGACCTGTCGGTGGCAGCATAGTGCAGATGCACACATACCGTCGCAGTATCAGCATAAAGATGGCCGCCCCACTTGGGACCTGCACCAGGGAAGAACAGCGTTCTGTTATTCGGTTTTTGCGTAGTGAAGGTGTGAAACGTGTTGAAATTCATCGACGAGTGAAGGTTCAGTACGGTGATGCATGTTTGTTAAAGCAGCAAATCTACGAATGGAGTAGGAAGTTCGCAAATGGTGTGACTTCAGTGGAAGTTGTTCCTCGTCCAGGTCACGCACAACGAGTTGTGACTCCACAGAACATTGCAGCAGTTGAAGACATAGTGAAGGAAAACCGCCGAGTGATACTGAATGACGTTGCAGCATGTTTACAGATTAGTCATGGGTCAGCACACCACATTGTCCATGATGTGCTCCAGTTTAACAAAGTGTCTGCAAAATGGGTGCCACGGCAGTTGACTCTTGAAATGAGAGAACGACGTGTCGATGTTTGTGAAGAACTTCTTCGGCGCTTTGCACGAGAAGGTGATGGCTTCCTTGCAAGAATTGTTACTGGGGACGAAACCTGGGTTCACTTCCACCAACCGGAAACGAAGAGAGCGGGCAAGGAATGGCGCCATTCGTCGTCACCAAAATCAAAGAAGTTTCGATCAGAACCATCAGCAGGGAAGGTTATGCTGACTCTCTCTTGGGTTCGAAAAAGGCGTCATATTGGAGCATTGCATGCCTAGAGGGACCACTATCACCAGTGCATCATACACAGATCTCCTAAAAAATCATCTGCGGCCTGTAATCAAATCAAAGGGACGAGGATTGCTGTCAGCAGGTGTCCTTTTGCAACATGACAATGCAAGGCTCCACACTGCCCGTACACCAATTGCAACAATCACAGATCTGCATTTTGAGTGTCTTCTTCATCCACCATACTCACCAGACCTTGCCCCAAGTGATTTCCATATGTTTGGACCACTCAAAGATGCAATGGGAGGAAAGAAGTTCCGTTCTGATGAAGAGGTACGCCACGGGGTGCATGAGTGGTTGCTCGGACTACCAAAAGAATTTTTTTCTAAAGGAATAAATGCACTTTGTAAGCACTGGAGGACTTGCATTGAGCGTGGGGGAGATTATGTTGAAAAGTGATACAGCTTTGTACCACTCCTGCACAATAAAAAATATTGAAAAAATATTTAAGGTTTTCTTTTCACTCACCCTCGTAAGATGGTTCGTGTTCAGTCTCCAAGGTTCCCAGCTGCGCTGCACCCTTTGGCACCATAGACTGATGGCACAGACAAATGCGTGATGGCCAGTGAATGCAACGAGTCAAACTACAGCAACCTGCACACAACTGACATTATCACAGGAGTTATCAATACGATCGAGCCGAGTGGAAGAATAACTACTGAATAGCGTAAACCCTGTACGATCACTATGAGCATGCTCCCAAGAGTCCACGAAGTAGAGGTGCCGAACAGTTGTCGCTAGCGTCGTGCAAGAATGATGCGGCAGTTGGTTTTTGGGCGCCTGGGTGAGGTTAAAGTCTCATGATTAAGGCATCCTGGCGACCCAGGAAGAGAAGTGTGACCGCCTCCGAAAAGAAAGTGGAACGATCGTGGCAGCGAACCAAACCAGATGGTGCACAGACGTTGATGAGCCTGACGCCACTAAATCTGAGAGCCATACCTCTGGCATTCTGGAGATAGGCAACTGTAACAGCACGGATACTGTCACATAAAAGGATCGTCACCACACCAGTGGGGGAAGCACAGGAGATGTGTGCTGTAAAGCCATGAGAAGTACATGAAGTTGCAACATGCACCTTTTGAAGGAGGCCAGAATCAATGTCGGCAGCATACAGCATTTCATGGAGTAAGACTGGTTTAAGGAACATGTGAACGATACTGACATTGATCATGTTTTATGCGATAAGTGCGAAAGGGGCACATCACCTTGACAGGGAGTGAGCCGACCCTACCGATGTGGATCCACCACTCTACACACCTCAGCATCGATGTCATAACCCCCACCCCCCCTCCAGAGACGGACGGACGACTCACTAGACCAGTTCAGTGGACAGTATCAGAGGAGCGAAAGCATCAGACGCAGGCGACGGAAGGTCAGTTCCATAGATGGATGCTCACCAGAGACGGGAGACGGCGAGAGACGTTGGGTCATCCGGTACTAGGACGTCGAGGGATACCCCATCATCAGTAGGAGGATCGTCATCCTGTGCACATATCTGACAGAGGCTGTCGTCAGAAGAGGTATGGGGCTGTCTCTTCCGTTTCCCTGGGGACCGTTGCTACCCAACATGTTGTTTTGTGTCGGATAGTGGACGGCTGTCATCTGACATGCGGCCAGACGGCAGAAAAGTGGATGTCGGTACAGCTCCATGGTCATCAACCAAGGGGTCAGGACAAACGTCTTGCGGCTGAGGACCGTCATTGTCAGTTGGTATTGCTGCCGGCGGCAGTGTAACAGATACAGACAAAACGTCCACCGCATCGTCGTGAGGTGCCGACTGATCCATAATGGGCGAAGAAGGGAGCCCGCTACGAACGCAAAACGTGTAACACAACGGGCGCCGCAGGGAAAGCGGCATATCCGAGGGGCGTCTGCGTCGCAGACATTCAGAGCGGACACGGCCTTCCTGGCCCACGACCTGAACAGGTGCGGGCTAGCCAGCCCTGCAGCCGGCAAGAGTCAAGCAAGAAGGCACGTCTTTCTGCAATTCAATTTTTATCTGACACGATAGGTTTCCAACATCTTCCACGTTTCAGCAACGTGACTGACGTTTAAAAGCGGCCACCACCACGTCCGATGGCAACTCAAATGAAAATTCGAAAACTCTCAACATTCGGAGGCCAAAACCAGCGTAATCACCACGACAGCTCTTATACGGCCGTCAGAGTATCGGAACTTGAGATAAGTATCATGGCGCCGCATAACTTCGGCGCACAGCTCTTCATTCGCTAGTTTTATGTGCACAATGTTGATAAGGAGCGAGAAATGAACTCCGAGAACATCTCGCGCCGAGAGCCTCATTTCGTTCCATATAAACTGTTATACTTCATACACTTTTGGGTGTTCTCGATCCAAAGGGTATTTTGATTAAATCGTGGCTTTGCTATAGTGAAACGCCTTGACGATCGATGAATTCGGACATCAAAACAAGCCGCTGGGGAGAAGTAAAGAAAAGCGCGCTCGCTCGCAAGCAGCGCAACAGGCGAGAAGCAAGCATACTGCCACACAGCTAAAGAGGCAGACATGTGGCCTGTGACGTACTCATCTTGAGGTCGGTATATGAATGTGGAAAGTTGTGTCACAACCAACGTGAGTCACTAGTTCAGTAGGTCTGTTACACAGGGCTATTATTGGATATATGCCTCTAAAAGCCATAGTCTAGGTCTTCCGTGCAGCCGGCCGGTGTGGCCAAGCGGTTAAAGGCGCTACAGTCTGGAACCGCGTGACCGCTACTGTCGCAGGTTCGAATCCTGCCTCGGGCATGGATGTGTGTGATGTCCTTAGGTTAGTTAGGTTTATGTAGTTCTAAGTACTAGGGGACTGATGACCTTAGAAGTTAAGTCCCATAGTGCTCAGAGCCATTTGAACCATTTGAATCTTCCGTGCAGCGATTCCGACCAGGTATATTGAAGATAATACACAGAATCAATGTTTCTTGCTAACGCTTCTTTTCGTACCCACAATTATCATTCCATCTTGTTGAAAACAGGCACTACTGCTATCATTGGAAGAGACCACAACCGGACCATAATTAATGTGCATCCACAAACCCCTTACCCCTGAAATGAATCAGCAGGATCAGTCAGTAACAATTTTACGCAACAGAATCTTTCAGTGCCCTGTCCCGCACCTCGCAGGCTCATACGGCGACAAATTTACACTATACGCCGAGTGATAACATTTTATACCCGTGTATGTAATACCTATATCTCACCCTGTTGCAACAAGTCTAGACAACGGCCAAGGAAAAGACAGGCCGAGGATTATGGGAGATAATGTAGAGTGCGTATAAAATCCGAGCAACAAGAGCTCTAGTCGCAGTCCCTGAGAAACTTAACAGAATGAAACAAAAGTCCTGCTTCGGGTATAGCGACACTGATACGGTAGCTTTGCTTCAGCAAAAAGTTCGTCTGCTGAAGGCTGACGTAGTTCTAGAAGCGTGATGAAAATTAGTTTGATGAATGGTTATCTCCTATCAACTCATCTTGAGATAGTATACATTATTATTGATTGTTTGTAGCATTTTGGAGGTCGTGCGGCTGCGCCAAGATAGAATGAAACAAGGACGCACTGAATGAGGTGAAGTATCGTGGGTTACCGACGCCATAAAATCGACTGTAGACATTACTTACAGTCGTTAGGCTCCACGGGCTTAACTCTGGTCTACGTATTATCCTGAGAAACATAATTTACGTTTTCTAGTTATGTCACAGCATCTCTATACTTCGCGAATGAATGGCAGATGCAGCGACGTATGTTGTATTCAAATGATTCGCCAGTACAATATTATTTTAATCTCTTTCGTTTCCAATATTTTAGAGTGATCTCCGTCAGTGACATCGTCTCTCGTAAATTATTTTTTCATACCTCTTCAAGAAGATATATGAGTGCAACGAAACGTTCTAGAAAAACAATCCATTCGTAAACGACTAAGATATGTCGAAGTAGAAAAACGGTGTATTATGGATCGAAAGCATCGTAACTGTGGGATTCAACAGTCTCACAGAGCACGTAATAAAAGATGGCGGCACGGGAAAATGACAGGTGGGTGTCAGATGCTTCACTTTGGTTTACGCGGCTCTAAAACAGCAGAAAATAAGGCAGCGGCGCACCCTGGCTTACGTTTATGAGTTTTCTTATAGCTTGGAGCTATTTATACGTCTTCCGATCTCAAACTGCACGAACGAACATAAAACATTTGGCGCAGGAATAATTTTTGGTGCTGTTTGTAGACGTCACCTACTTTTTAAAGCCCTCTTGAAACTGTTAATTTCATAGGGTATGTTACACACCGATCAGAACGTTTGAATGTAATTTCAAAAAGCTGGCATTTGATTTTTTTTCTTTATGTACGTGATTCATTTTTATAAAAAGAACATGTTTGTTGATTTAGTGTATGTTTGCTAACATCCTATATTCGTTACACAGATAGAACAAATTTCAGAACATGGAATTCTATTTATCTTTCTGCCGCTGGTCGAACAAATGGTGTCATAACTCAGCAAAGCACAACTCCACCGGCTAGGAGAAAAGCTTATAAAATAATTTTGACTATTTTTTAATCTTGCATTTGTTATTTGAAACGTACGAATTTTATGCTATTTCGTAATCAACTGTAATTTTCAGTTCCATCAATCAAGGCGCAGATAAGTACACATTCTGGGCACTTTTTCTACTCTGTCTAGTTGTGATTTAACTGCTAACTACATAACGTATTCAAGTGCGGGTAGTCATGCATAGATGTTAGTTTGATTTGTAAGTTAGTTTATAGACTTATAACATCCACTTTCCGTTTCTTATAAAACTGATAACATGTTGATAACTTGCTCAGAAATCGAAAGTCGTTACGGAGGAGGGAGGAGGAGAAGATTAGTGTTTAACGTCCCGTCGACAACGAGGTCATTAGAGACGGTACGATACCACTAGTAGGTACCCGTGGTCTAGGGATGCCGGCATGGTAGCTCAGCGTGTTCGGACAGAGGGTTACGTACCCTCTGTAATAAAAAAACTGAGTTAATCGATCATCAACGAACTTAATCGGATGTCTTATGACGTCCGCCCCGAGTAGATACAACGAACAAACGCGCACGAAATGAAAATTAAAAAAAAAAGGGGGTAGCGTCTCTGATTCATGATCAAAACGTCTTCGGTCCCGGGTTCGATCCCCGCCACTGCCTAAATTTTGATAAATAATCAGCATTGGCGGCCGAAGACTTCCGGCATAAGAAGTCAGCCTCATTCTGCCAACGGCCTTGTCAAAGAGGGCGGAGGAGCGGATAGAGGTTCAGGGCACTCTCTTGTCCTAGGGGTGGGAAATTACCCCTAAAGGCGGAAGAATCAGCAATGATCAACGACATGAGGATGCAGAAGCCAATGGAAACCACTGCATTAAAGACACGTAACGGGTATCCACAGGACATGTGGCCTGTAATTGAAGAAGTGTCATGATGATCTCTCCATTGGCAAAAGATTCCGGAATAGTCCCCCATTCGGATCTCCGGGAGGGGACTGCCAAGGGGGAGGTTACCATGAGAAAAAGATTGAATAATCAACGAAAGGATAACGTTCTACGAGTCGGGGCGTGGAATGTCAGAAGCTTGAACGTGGTAGGGAAACTAGAAAATCTGAAAAGGGAAATGCAAAGGCTCAATCTAGATATAGTAGGGGTCAGTGAAGTGAAGTGGAAGGAAGACAAGGATTTCTGGTCAGATGAGTATCGGGTAATATCAACAGCAGCAGAAAACGGTATAACAGGTGTAGGATTCGTTATGAATAGGAAGGTAGGGCAGAGGGTGTGTTACTGTGAACAGTTCAGTGACCGGGTTGTTCTAATCGGAATCGACAGCAGACCAACACCAACAACGATAGTTCAGGTATACATGCCGACGTCGCAAGCTGAAGATGAACAGATAGAGAAAGTGTATGAGGATATTGAAATGGTAATGCATTATGTAAAGTGGGACGAAAATCTAATAGTCATGGGCGGCTGCAATGCAGTTCTAGGGGAAGGAGTAGAAGAAAAGGTTACAGGGGAATATGGGCTTGGGACAAGGAATGAAAGAGGAGAAAGACTAATTGAGTTCTGTAACAAGTTTCAGCTAGTAATAGCGAATACCCTGTTCAAGAATCACAAGAGGAGCAGGTATACTTGGAAAAGGCCGGGAGATACGGGAAGATTTCAATTAGATTACATCATGGTCAGACAGAGATTCCGAAATCAGATACTGGATTGTAAGGCGTACCCAGGAGCAGATATAGACTCAGATCACAATATAGTAGTGATGAAAAGTAGGCTGAAGTTCAAGACATTAGTCAGGAAGAATCTGTAACGCCGGAAATGCATATCCTCCTATTTTCATCTATTGTACTATATTTTTTTTTCCTTGTTTTGTTACCTCAAGATATGACATTTCTGTCTCTTTATATATTGTAATTGTTTTACTGTTTGTATATATATATTTATGCACTTATGTCGATGTATAATTGGTTTGTTTCGTAAATATTATTTGTATTTTTACGCTGGGTCTTGCCTAGGGAAAACTGCTATCGAACGATTACATCGATGGGTCGTGTGAAGAATCAAAGTGTGTAGGATCTTTGGTAGTGTGGTCTCTGCCACGTGGGGCGCGGGCAGAAAGGGTCTGGCTGGGGTAGCGAGTGGAGCAGGTGTGTTGTGTGACGCTCCCGCGAGTTGCCGCGCTTTCGGGGTTTGGCAGCATGTAATTGCGCTCGACTCGCGATGATAGTTTCTGACATGGTGTCGCGGACGGGAAGCATTAGCTGGCGCACATCAAGAGCCCGTTTCGCCTGGTGACCGTGTCGAGAAGAAGGCGCGCCAACATCCAGCTTCTGCAACAGCGACGGCCGACAATGAGTGACTGTCGCCACCTCCTCGATCGACGGCTTCAAACCTTCAATCAACCAACAAGGAAGACTAAAAGCACGTAAAGTTTCAGAACTGTATGGCAGACCTCAGCTTTTCAAATTGTTCCATTTGCCTCGCAAAATTACAGCAACTTAGCATGAACCTCTGTTGCTCATTGTCCCAGTTGCATTGCCAAGCAGGGTCCCTTCCTTTTCCGAAATGAACCCGAGTGTCGTTGAAATTCAAACGCCAGCATAATTCCATTTCACTGCTTTAATTTCAAAGTTCAATTCAAGCATTAGCTGGCTACAATAGTTAGATTACACAAGCACAAATTAAGAGTGCGAGTTTTGTTACCGTATTTTAGCTTACCTGTGACTGCAGCTCAGCTTGGTACGTACTAAATTTTACTATTGTTAATTGTTCAGAATCGTTTAATTCAAGTTCAAAGTTAAATCTCTTATTTCTAAATTGCGTAGATTCAAGTAGTTTTTGAAATGATTGTTGAGGTAGTCCAAGACTAACCGTATTTTACTGAATTTCGATGTGCTTCAGAAAGAAAGCTCACTATTAACTTCAGTCACTAAATTAACTTTCGATTTTCCGGTTATTAATTCTTTTGCTAAATTAAGTCAGGGTGTAGCGAAATTTATTACTTCTGACAAACTTTCAGTTTTCACACTACACGTGTCAACCTTCAGTTGCCACGCTTCTAGTGTTAATTATATGTATAATAACCTTTCTTTTTCAGTTACTATAGTAATTGTCCTTAGGACTGGCGACCGTGATTTCCCCCAAATCTCAAATATCTAATTACCGCTAGTTAATTGTTAACGTAACGGCCGCACATTTACTTTCTTTATTAACTTTACCCCTTTTCAAAATTAATTTCCACCAGTTTCATTTGCATTTTTCCTTTCATTTAGATGTAACCCTTTCCTCCCTCTTTACCGACAGGTTAACTTCGGTGACGATTGCTTTTCCAAAATTACCATTAGGTACACGCGGTTTAATTTTTCACTGTCATTAAGGTCGATAAGTGAGGGGGAGGTTACAAATCAATACGCAAAGAAGTGGGATACGGAAGTACTAAGGAATGACGAGATGCGTTTGAAGTTCTCTAACGCTATAGATACAGCAATAAGGAATAGCGCAGTAGGCAGTACAGTTGAAGAGGAATGGACATCTCTAAAAAGGGCCATCACAGAAGTTGGGAAGGAAAACATAGGTACAAAGAAGGTAGCTGCGAAGAAACCATGGGTAACAGAAGAAATACTTCAGTTGATTGATGAAAGGAGGAAGCACAAAACGTTCCGGTTAAATCAGGAATACAGAAATACAAGTCGCTGAGGAATGAAATAAATAGGAAGTGCAGGGAAGCTAAGACGAAATGGCTGCAGGAAAAATGTGAAGACATCGAAAAAGATATGATTGTCGGAAGGACAGACTCAGCATACAGGAAAGTCAAAACAATCTTTGGTGACATTAAAAGCAACGGTGGTAACATTAAGAGCGCAACGGGAATTCCACTGTTAAATGCAGAGGAGAGAGCAGATAGGTGGAAAGAATACATTGAAAGCCCCTATGATGGTGAAGATTTGTCTCATGTGATAGAAGAAGAAACAGGAGTCGATTTAGAAGAGATAGGGGATCCAGTATTAGAATCGGAATTTAAAAGAGCTTTGGAGGACTTACGGTCAAATAAGGCAGAAGGGATAGACAACATTCCATCAGAATTTCTAAAATCATTGGGGGAAGTGGCAACAAAACGACTATTCACGTTGGTGTGTAGAGTATATGAGTCTGGCGATGTACCATCTGACTTTCGGAAAAGCATCATCCACACAATTCCGAAGACGGCAAGA
This sequence comes from Schistocerca americana, assembly GCF_021461395.2. Lineage (NCBI taxonomy): Eukaryota > Metazoa > Arthropoda > Insecta > Orthoptera > Acrididae > Schistocerca > Schistocerca americana. Next base: position 143,766,140 of record NC_060121.1, read on the forward strand.
GCTGACAAGTGCGAGAATTATCGCACAATCGGCTTAACAGCTCATGCATCGAAGCTGCTTACAAGTATAATATACAGAAGAATGGAAAAGAAAATTGAGAATGCACTAGGTGACGATCAGTTTGGCTTTAGGAAAAGTAAAGGGACGAGAGAGGCAATTATGACGTTACGGGTAATAATGGAAGCAAGGCTAAAGAAAAATCAAGACACTTTCATAGGATTTGTCGACCTGGAAAAAGCGTTCGACAATATAAAATGGTGCAAGCTGTTCGAGATTCTGAAAAAAGTAGGGGTAAGCTATAGGGAGAGACGGGTCATATGCAATATGTACAACAACCAAGAGGGAATAATAAGAGTGGACGATCAAGAACGAAGTGCTCGTATTAAGAAGGGTGTAAGACAAGGCTGTAGCCTTCCGCCCCTACTCTTCAATCTGTACATCGAGGAAGCAATGATGAAAATAAAAGAAAGGTTCAGGAGTGGAATTAAAATACAAGGTGAAAGGATTTCAATGATACGATTCGCTGATGACATTGCTATTCTGAGTGAAAGTGAAGAAGAATTAAATGATCTGCTGAACGGAATGAACAGTCTAATGAGTACACAGTATGATTTGAGAGTAAGTAGTAGAAATGAGAACAGCGAGAAACTTAAGATCAGGATTGATGGTCACGAAGTCAATGAAGTTAAGGAATTGTGCTACCTAGGCAGTAAAATAACCAATGACGGACGGAGCAAGGAGGACATCAAAAGCAGACTTGCTATGGCAAAAAAGGCATTTCTGGCCAAGAGAAGTCTACTAATATCAAATACCGGCCTTAATTTGAGGAAGAAATTTCTGAGGATGTACGTCTGGAGTGCAGCATTGTATGGTAGTGAAACATGGACTGTGGGAAAACCGGAACAGAAGAGAATCGAAGCATTTGAGATGTGGTGCTATAACGTTGAAAATTAGGTGGACTGATAAGGTAAGGAATGAGGAGGTTCTACGCAGAATCGGAGAGGAAAGGAATATGTGGAAAACACTGATAAGGAGAAGGGATAGGATGATAGGACATCTGCTAAGACATGAGGGAATGACTTCCATGGTACTAGAGGGAGCTGTAGAGGGCAAAAACTGCAGAGGAAGGCAGAGATTGAAATACGTCAAGCAAATAATTGAGGACGTAGGTTGCAAGTGCTACTCTGAGATGAAGAGGTTAGCACAGGAAAGGAATTCGTGGCGGGCCGCATCAAACCAGTCAGTAGAAAAAAAAAAAAAAAAAAAAAAAAAAAAAAAAAAAAAAAAAAAAAAAAAAAAAAAAAACGATACCACTGGTGCTAATGAGGATGAAAAATAAGAATTTCTATTATTCTTCCATTAATTAGGCTAAATCAAAAGAAGTATATTGCTTGCGTTCTACAGGATTAATTTTTTGAGTTAACGTGTTTTCGGCGTACAAGAGCATCATCAGACTTAAAACTCTCGTCGCCAAAGAAGTTACAATGTTTGTAAACAACACTGGAAAAGATGTTACACATCTAGAGCAAGGCGTAAACATACAGTAAACGACATCTTTGACAGTGTATTGGTAATGCAATATAAAAGATAAAAACATGAACAGTAAATAAATCTGAAGGGAGGAAAGAGGAGAAATATTAATATTAAAGACGAAAACCGAGCCTACGTAACTGTTTAATAAACAAACTCAGTAAAATAAAACAAAATTTGTATTCGACAAGGCTACTTCAGGAGGTATTAAACATGGAAAGTGATACAGAAAGCAATTAAAAGAAAGAATTAACAACGTAACAACAAAACTTGTAAATAAAAATTAATAATAAATAAACAATCACAATAAATAGAAAGAAATGAATAAATTCCGGAAAATGGAGAAATATGAGGGAACACACAGTAAATGTCATCTTTGACACTGCAGTGGTAATGGTATTGATGTTGCCAATGTACTCCTTATATACTGTTGTTACATTGTTAACTCTTTCTTTTAATTGGTTTATGTAGCACTTTCCATGTTTAATACTTCTTGAACCAGCCCTGTCAAATACTAACTTCATTTAATTGTTTCTGTTTATTAATGGAAACTGTTATGGAGGCACGGTTTTCGTCTTTAATGTTTGTGGAGATGGTACTCACGACCCCAGAGAGTACCGCACCACAATAGACAGGCCTCGCTCGAATCACTCGAGCGCGGCAGCTGTCTGGGTTGGCAGTACGAGCTACACCGCGATCCGCCAGGGGCCGCAGCTGCCAACCCATTTCACGCGTGTGGATGGCGACTGGTCGATGCCTCGTTACATACCGGAGCACTGAGCTACGGCGAACAGTTCTCTTGCGTGCGCCGAGTCGTGTACAGTCTGCAGCTGCCGACGAGTCTACAACCTGCAGTGTCTGCCCGTCTTCTCCATAACTTAGGCTCCGCAGATACCGTAGACCAGCTCTGGGCTCTACACAGGCATCACTTAGAGGCACAGTGACAGGATTTTAATATTTTACAGGACACGTAATAATTTCAACCGTCTAACTGTGCTGGACATTTCACACAAGAAGAAGCATCATCTAAGTTGAGTATTTCTTCATATTTAATAAATACATTTTATTACCAAGTGTTGGGAATCTTTCTGATTGAAGATCACCTGCGCCGTCCTCCCGCATTCCCGACAATGCTAATACTTTTCCTCCTTGCTCCCTTTATATTTATTTATCGTTCACGTTTTCACCTTTTAAATTGCAGTACCAATACATTGTCAAAGATGTCACTTACTGTGTGTTTATACCTCACTCTCGATGTGTGACATCTGTTCCAGCGATGTTTACAAACATTGTAACTTCTTTAGCGATGATAGTTTAAGTCTGATAATGCACTTGTAAGCCGAAAACCGGTTAACTGAATAAATTAATGGCGTAGTTTATAAGCGGTGCAATGCTTTTCAATTATTGTAATGTTGTTCTACCATAAACCAACTGCAGCATCAGTTAACCATTAACTGCCTTTCCGGCTAGTAAAGGTGCAACGTACGGCGGTTTATTGTAAAATTATCGATATATTGAAAAATATCTATTGGTAGTCTCAGTCGACCTTGAGTTGCTATCTGACTTAAGTTGGCTCTGTTTAAACGCGCGGTTATGCCCCCAGTATCATTTGCATCGAAATTATCATTACACTTTAATTATAAAACAAAAATATGGTGATTGTTAGCTATGAAATCAATAATGCGGTGATTAGAATATGATACCAAATTAAGATTTATTCAGAACAGGATGAGCAATACTTCTGCCATAACATGACAATACAATACACTCGCTAACCTAACTAGCCTATCATTGGCACAATGTATCCTCTTTTCCTAACTACTGAAGTCAACACTGAGCCCGCAAGTGACTCTATTGCAGTTCTGCCTGAACGGACACAGACTCAGAGAGCGCCAGTCAAAGAGCTAGCGGAATACGAACTGATTTAGAATTACATTGCCCTACTTTGGCTGATGATTGCTAATATCACCGTAATTCTCCATGATGATTACGACGGTCGGCCCAGCCAACGCCGTGATGTCGTCTTTCCTGTGAGCGAGCTTGGCTTTAATCACCAACGTGGACGTGGTTTGCGCCCGTAAACTCCTGTACGTAAGTGTTCAATTGCGGAGTCAGTCAATACTCAAGCTACTTGCACATATGCCAAGAGTAGTTGGTCGACTCAAGTGCGCGGCAGCAAAGGTACACTTCAGATTACATATGAACACCACAACTTAGTACAAATCTGTTTCTCTCCTCAGAGGAACAGATAATCCTACGTGTGTAGAGTCGTATGCTCTAAACTATTCATACTTGGAGAGGAACCACTGGACTCAATGCCGGTAATTTCTCCCAGCTACATTTCTCCACGCTCTCCAAGCGGGGCAGCCAGACACCACGACTGCTCTCCTCCACAGCCAACCCCAGAGTCCTCCTTCAGACTTTTTGCAAACCTGGCCGTTCTTCGCCGCATGGATCTGTGCGCGTTGGTAGCCAATCACGACACAGACTTCCATGTATCCGTGCGCGTTTGTACTCAACCACGAAACAGAATTCTCCCGCGGTTACTGTTGCCGCCAAACTTTTAACACGTATCCCTACGCGCTCTGCGCCAATCCCGTCACAGTCTTCCGCAAATTTCCCACTGTGGGGCGAAATCGTCTTTCTCTCTTTCGCATATAGCACCTTGTGCGCGCGGGCTCTTCTTCCCGTGTGGCACATTGAAGTGTGAATGTATAGTACGAGAGGACTTACTGTCCTCCCCTTGTTTCCACTCACAATAACTAGACGGAACAAGTTGTCTGGTATAATTGTTTATTACATTAAACGTTACAACTTGCACAGGCAGCGCGCCAACTGCGGCTCCTGGCTTAGCTGGAAGACATACACGCCCGTCCGCTACGGGGTCTCGCAGCTACCTGCTTGGCCGTTACAACGGCTAATCCTACCTGCGCACACAAAGGACCTGGGAGGTCCACTTCCGCACATAGGTTGCAAATTCTTCCGACAGGGAGCAGACTATACTGGACAGTCTGACCTGGCCAGTCTGAAGCTGCCACTAGATGGCAGTTGGAGTGAGTAGCAGAGTCCAAACATACTCCCACTCTAAAATGAGTTTTCTCATTTTACAAATACCAAAATTTTAACAAACAACAAAACCAAAACAAGTAAACAATAAAAAAATATAGCTAGGTACAAGATCAATGCACATAAAACATGAATACACTAACATTTTTTACAAATAACCAACATTTTAACAAACATCAACACCAAAACAAGTAAACAATAAAAATATAACTAGACACAATATCAATGCACATAAAACATGAATACACTAACATTTGGGATGCCCACATCACCAAACACCATTGTCATGCTGCATGTGAAACACGATGGGTACTAACATGCAGGACACAAAACAATAGAGTATTAATATTATACTGCATAAAAACATGAAATCAATACTAACAGCAGTTAGTCCACAAGGAACATCCACAGCCTCCCAAGCTGATTTTATGAATTATGAGGTTATTCCAGTAAATGACAATTTGGCAGTGGCTCTGTATCATACATCACTACACAGATCTGAGGGAACACTTAACTGATTCACTGTTTAGGTAGGGGACACAATTTTGCTACAGGCCTCTTAATATGCCCATTAGCAGTTTTTACCATTACCACACGCACACACTTATCAGGACCAGGAAACAGCTGGTCAATGACACCCAGCCTCCACACCAAGGGAGGCAAATTATCCTCCTTGACCAGCACATGATCGCCGATCTGGGGTTGCCATGCTCCTTCCAATGTCCATTTTTTGCGTTGCTGCAGATCATGTATATATTCTGTGGACCACCTCTTCCAAAAGGACTGATGCAACTGCTGCACAAGTTGCCATCTGTGCAACCTGTTGGCGGGAACCTCAAGGACAGAGGGTTCAGGATGAGCACAAAGGGGCTGTCCGATTAGGAAATGACCAGGAGTGAGAGCAGCAGGAGAATCTAGGTCGTCAGAGAGAAGACACAACGGCCTTGAATTCAAGCATGCTTCTATCTGAATTAACACAGTAGTCAGTTCTTCAAATGTCACCCCTGCATTGCTGACGACGCGTTTGAGATGCGACTTCACGCATTTGATTCCTGCCTCCCAGAGTCCACCAAAGTGAGGGGCACGAGGTGGAGTGAACCTCCAACTGATTCCCTCTGAGGTCGAATGATTCACCACACCTTCAACAGTAACATCGTTGGAGAGAAAACGTTTAAGCTCATTGTCTGCACCTAAAAATGTGGTACCATTGTCACTGTACATGTGAGAAGGTTTCCCTCTTCTTGCAATGAATCTCCTGAGGGCGGCCAAAAATGAACTTGTTACCAAGTCACTAACTAATTCTAAGTGGATGGCCTTGGTTGCCATGCAAATGAATAAAGCTACATAAGCCTTGGTGGTAACTTTACTCCACCTTCCACCATGCTCTACAGCAATACGGCCTGCATAATCTACTCCACAGTGCTGGAATGGATGAGACTGGTTTACTCTAGCTGCAGGTAGCTGACCCATGAGTTGAACTGCTGTCTTGGACTTAAGCCTAGAGCATTTTATACATTTTCTGATAACTCCCTTGACTGTGTTACGCCCATTGGGGATCCATAACCTCCTACGCAACATAGCCAACAAAGTTGTGACCCAGCGTGAAACAGATTTTCATGTTCATCTATAATGAGAATTTTTTGTCAAATGATGCTTAGGCGGAACGATAATAGGATGGCACTCATCATATGGTTCATCAGCATTCATTAATCTCCCTCCCACTCGTAAAATACCTTCGGCATCAACAAACGGGTGCAAATCCCTTAATTTGCTATAATGTGGAATAGGGGAGCTGGCCTTCAACAAAGCGATCTCATTACCATATTCATGCATGAATGCAGCGTATTCCTTCTGCAGATTCGGTTGCCTTTTAAACCTCCTCTCAAGATGTGCCAATCTCCGAGATGCTTGTTGTCGTGATTCGCCTAATGATTTACAGTCGGGTTTCACTGGTAGTCGAACCACAAATCTCCCTTCTTCATCTCGTGCCGTGTGGCGCTGAAAGTGAGCCTCACATATTTTACCCTGCTTACTAATCGTTTTCGTAGGCAGTTCCTCTAACTCCCAAAATCTTTGCAGTTTGGCATCTAAATTGTCACCTCTAACAAAGCACGAGGTCACTGTAGAACGAGGCATGTTGCATGAAACTGAAGGCATCCTACCAGACAAAATCCAGCCAAATTTTGTTTCGACCAGTGAGGGATGACCTGGTTTCACCAGCCTTTCCTTACAAACAACGTCAAAGAAAACCTCAGCACCAAGAATTATATCTACTGTGGCAGGTTTGTTGAATTCTGGATCAGCAAGCGGAAGATTACGTGGGACACTCCAGGACCTTGTGTCTATCTTGCTCGCTGGTAGGTCACTGGTGACATGATCTACGACAGCACAAGTGGTTCTGACACGAAAGTCGTTGACCCTAGACGATAGTTCAACATCACAAGTGTAAGACACTGAGGCAGCAAAGGCATTGTTTATGCCCTTCACAGGAAACGAATGTTTACTTCGTTTCAATTTTAATTTCTCTGCCATGCCCTTAGATATAAAGGATAGCTGACTCGCACTATCTAGCAGAACTCTGCAAACCTGCTGTCTACCCATGCTGTCTTTAATGTTGACAACAGCTGTTGCCAACAAAACATTACAATGGGTGGTTGCCTTCCCGTTCGTAGTTTGATGGGCCAGGGAATGGCCTCCTGGTTCACTATTCTGCCCATTCCTTGGTTCAGCAGGCTTGTGGAGCAGTATGTTGTGCCTTCCTTTACAGGTCTTACATGGAGAAATCCTGCATTTAGTCGAGAAATGACCAGAGCGGATGCACAAAAAACAAAGCTTATTTTTTGTGACATATGCCCGCCGCTCATCGACATTTAGTGCTTGAAACCCCTTGCATTTAGTGATAGTATGAGGTTCACTACAAAAATTACATGATTCCTCAGCATCAGCATTAGCGAGATGAGCCCTCCTCACATGTCTTGTTTGATTTAAATTATTGACATTTCCTTGCAAATCCCTTGAGGTGTTATCCCTGAACCTGATCAACTCAAGGGCCTGACATTTTGTCTCCAAAAAATCTATTAGTTGATTTAATGTGGTGAATGTCGACCCAGACATCTTTACCTCCCACTCATGACGATCTGTGGGTCGCATACTGGACAGAATCTCTTCCGAAAGAATAACTTCATGAAGTGGAACATCAGGTTTGAGAGCTTTTAAGGCCTTCAAATGGCTGCATACGTGATTAATTAGTTGCCTATAATCGCTCGCTGCGCCGTGGCCGACTGTAGGCAAGGCCAACAAAGCCTTAGCATGTCTGGCTGCAATTATTTTTGGGTTATTATACCTCTGCGTAATAAGTGCCCAGGCTATCGCTAGATTTCCTGCTGTGACAGGTATATGTTTCAAAAGGTCTTTAGCTTCACCTCGCAAGGACGAATTAAGGTAGTGAAGTTTTTGAACGTCATCAATTGAATTGTTATTCATAATGAGGCTCAAAAACGTATCCCTGTATGATGACCACTTAAGGTAGTCACCTTCAAAATTTGGCAAGTTAATAGCGGGTAGTTTCAAAGAACTGACACTGCCTGATGGATTCGAGCCCAAAGGCTGCGGAATCTGGGTGTACCTCTTCATTGAACCCTTGATAGTGGATTCAACAAAGTCCCACGAATCCTCGAATTCTGCCCTGTCCTTACTGTGATCTGCTGATTCGTCTTCAATTTCCAGCCGTGTTTGAGACGACTCAAAATCAGTCTGAATCCGAGTCAATCGATTTAATTTTGATTCCAACATTTCGATGCTGGCACTGTCTGCAGACTGCACAAAGCTCGCTAAGCGCGCGAGAGCGGCCTTTGCTACACCTCTCTGCTTGACTAATTTTGTTTTCTCTGAGGGCTCCATTTTAGGACCAGGAAGATGATAGTAGGAAGCCAACAGTTGCACTTACCAGGCTGCAGAGGCAGTAAGGACTGGAACAGCAGCGGTGTCACGGTCACGGGCACTGGCAGCTGGCGTGGTAGGCGCTGCAGTCTCCGGCGGCGCGAAGTTTCGGCGGGAGCAGGAGGTGACGTCACCGACGATGCTGCACCGACGCGTTTCTGTGCCTCCCGCGTTTGAATTAGAGACACATTAAATGTTCACAAGTATGTCCCCGATCGTCGTTGTTGAGGCTGTTATTGTCGAAGTCCCGAACAGGCCTTGAGTCACTCGATAGCAGTCAACAACGAAACCGATAACGTGTGCAGCTCACACGTGGTTTTTTAGAAGTTCACAAATACCGGAAAACAAATCCGCGCGAACGTAAATTCCGCGTGGTCACTAATCCGGCCCGGAGGACCAAAAAATGTGCGCGCGGGCTCTTCTTCCCGTGTGGCACATTGAAGTGTGAATGTATAGTACGAGAGGACTTACTGTCCTCCCCTTGTTTCCACTCACAATAACTAGACGGAACAAGTTGTCTGGTATAATTGTTTATTACATTAAACGTTACAACTTGCACAGGCAGCGCGCCAACTGCGGCTCCTGGCTTAGCTGGAAGACATACACGCCCGTCCGCTACGGGGTCTCGCAGCTACCTGCTTGGCCGTTACAACGGCTAATCCTACCTGCGCACACAAAGGACCTGGGAGGTCCACTTCCGCACATAGGTTGCAAATTCTTCCGACAGGGAGCAGACTATACTGGACAGTCTGACCTGGCCAGTCTGAAGCTGCCACTAGATGGCAGTTGGAGTGAGTAGCAGAGTCCAAACACACCTTCTCCCTTCTTGTTGTGATCACCCAGACTCTCCGAACGTCTCTGGTGGTCTGAAGTATCAGCCGACAGAGGGGTCGGGCCGCGGCCATCCCGTCAGTTTGACATGACATAAACACCTTCCTTAGGGGTTCCGGCCGTGTTCCAGCCTCTGAGCCCATCTCGTTAGTCTGACATGACACACACAACTTCCTTTTCTGTGTCCATTCTCTCCTACCGGTGGGCCAATTATCAATTATTATTCGGTGTATTAGTACTGATTTAGCATAATGTAAGGTGCAAAATCTGCTACCTTACAAAGGCTCATCTTCAGATGGTTGGTATTAAGAGGCACTTTACATTTTCTGACTGGTGCAGTTAGTCGGCGCCTTAAATCTGGCTAACTGAAGAGCAAATGTTTTCCGTAAGCACTATAAAGCGACTGGTCGCAGTATTAATAGAAAGCATCATGTATTTTAACGGTAGCAACGGATTCAGCGTTCATAATGGGTGAGACAGAGCCGTGTGTGGCTCGTGTTCATGGCATTTTTTGTTTGTCATCTTCTTTTACGGTACTGCCGCCTCCTTTCCTCATTCCATTTACACTTACTTGTCCGTGAGTGGCAGCAGCAGCGCTTATCGATACGTGCACAGTCGTACCATCTCTGGAGCGAGCGATAGTATTTCCGAGGCGTCGTGTGTCTGGAAGTCAGTTGAAGACCTACCAGCAGTGCAGTCGGGCACGGAGCAGCGTCGGGCACGGAGCGCCAGTGAGTTTCTGACAGACAGTACTTGCCGACCGCTGGGAACACACATGCACTGTTCGATGGAAGGAGACTGGAGCGGGAACGACAGCTGGTTGGTCGTACGGTCGAGACGGCCGACGTGTATTTGGTTTCCGTGGGTGAGACAGTTAGTCGGTCGGTTGGGGCAGAGCAGCGAGGAAGTCTCCATGGCGCGTATTCAGGACGGAGCCGCTGGCGGTTGGAGTTGTGAAGCGCTTCTTGCGAGGGTTACGAAGTTCGTCGCCCACCGATCCTGGACACTAAAGTTGAGTGCTCAGTTAACCTACTATCAAGACTCAACTGCTGTCACATCTCTTCGTTTGATCCTGGTTTTGCCTTCTGGGAAATTCCTGCAAGCAACAACGTGTGTGCATTGGCGTCGGCTAGAGTTGCAGCTGTTTTCCTGTGTGGTATTTAACTTAATTTAATTCATTCCTTCATTAATGAACTACCAGCGGTATATTCTGCCTTGTGGCCGTTGACGTTCTGGTCACCTGTCCTGGGCGTTGACGCAATTTTCGGCAGTGTATTTTCCTAATCGTGTTGATGGTGTCCAGCATGGCGTGTAGTTCGACAGCTGTGTTGGTAGTTTTGGGCGCTTATTCTGACATGGCTGGATTGGGCACCAGTATCCAGCACGTTGGGCTATTGACATCTCGTTGTCGTTTTGCCAGTCAGGTGGAGCAGAACTGATCTTGTTGGTTGGTTCGTCAGCTGTCTTTCGGTTGTGTTGCCTTCCGATTAAGAGGTTGTCGTTCTGGCTGCCTGTCTCACCTAAACGTGCATTAGTGTTACTTTCACAGGCCGGCCCTTGGAACCTTCTGAGCGCCGCTCCTTGTGTTTTACATAGTGATTTCCTTTTTAGTCCTAAGTACCCTGTGTGGCCTTCACCCAAGTTATGTGAAGCATTTTAGGACAACGCCTTTAGCCTATTTTAGTTGAAATTTAGAAGCTCTTCCCTTTAGGCCTTAAGCCGTAAAATTTCTTTCTGCATGGTGTGTGGCCTTCAGCCGAGTTTTAATCTCTCTTAAATTAAAAATTCAGAATCCTTGTCTTGCTCTTAGGTTATAAGATTGTTATTCTTTAGTATGAGGCCTTCAGCCGAGTTTTACAAGAAATGTTTTAAGATAAAGTTCAAATGGCTCTGAGCACTATGGCACTTAACATCTGAGATCATCAGTCCCCTAAAACTTAGAACTACTTAAACCTAACTAACCTAAGGACATCACACACATCCATGCCCGAGGCAGGATTCGAACCTGCGATCGTAGCGGTCGCGCGGTTCCAGATTGAAGCGCCTAGAACCGCTCGGCCACTCCGGCCGGCTTAAGATAAGGCTTTCAGTCTTTTCAAATTGAAAGCTCATCTTCCTAGGCCTTCAGCCGTCAAATTGTTTTGATGATATGCTGCCTTCAGCCGAGTTTTCAGCCAATTTAGATTAAACATCGAAAATCTTTGTCTCGGCCTTAAGCTGTAACACTGTTCTTGATTAATGTGTAACCTTCAGCAGAGTTCTATGGGAAAGATTTAAGCTAAGGCCTTCAGCCTATTTATATTGAAGATAATTTTTTTTTTCTAAACAAGTGAAACCTCCAGAAGAACTCGTGTACTCAATTCCTTGCTTGGGCCTTGTGCCATGGATTTTCGATGTGGACTTCAGCCGATCTAAATTAAATCAAAGGAGGTCTACCGTTAAAACCTTGAGAGTTTTTGATTGTTGCTTGTGTGATTGTGTGTTTTAAGAAATAAAGTTAATATATTGAGTGCAACTGACAGTAACTTATTTTGGCGCCTTTCCCCTCATCCGCTCTGTCCTGATAGCTCAGGGATTTCAGAGATAAACTTAACGGAATTTTGTTTTCAGACAATATATGTGCTCTGATGATTGAGAACATGTTTGTGATGCAGAGGTTTTTATTTAAATGACAGTAAACGAGTAAATAAAATGAAGTGAACAAGAAGAAAGACGTGTTTCCTCTTGGAAGGAGCTCAAGCAGGGATACTCACAGACAATTACTGAACGGAATAAAAGCAACTGTACAAATTTAGTGAGACCTGAAGCGGCTCTATGTGGCACCAAAGAAGTGATAAGGATTAAGAGTGTGCAGGCTCTACATTTTTTCATTTCATTCCTAAATAACATTACCGTTACGCTGCTTCAACCATTATGGATGTCCAACAGTGGTATGTTCGTCTGCCACAATTTGGTTTGTTTGGAGTTTACTAGCTAGATCTGCTGCGTAAGACGTGCCCTGTGTGAAATTCAGGAGCCGATAACAGCCTTAAGCTACAAGTTCGTTTTGTCGAGTACAGGCTTATCGATATGACTGCTGTAGTTAGCAAGAGTACAGAACACAGTCCATTTAGCATTCACCGTGGTGTGAAGTCTCCCTTCCTATCGCTTGCTCATGCAATTGCTTATTTCTTCCCCGCTGAGAGAGAAACGCTGTGGTAGGATTGTCGCAAGATCATTTAAGGAGCTTTTGGTGGAGGGGGGGAGGGGGGGAGGGAAGGCTGCATCAAGGAAAGTGGGAAGAAGAGGACGACCCGAGAGCGGTCTGTTGGGCGGAAGCCAAGTCGAATCGCAAGAACTTCCGATGGTCCCAAAAATTTGGGAGGACGTAGTGGCGCGCGAACCCACTCGGCCTGAAATGGAGTGTAAACAATGGGCCCGCTAAATTCAGGGCCCGCGTCCCCTGGTAATGTAGCGTGGCGGGCCGACCGCCCAGTTAGGCAAGTCGAGAGAGCCGGGCGGGCGCCGGTAGGGGGTTCCCCGGCACTGTGCGGCGCGCGCGGGTGGCGGCTAGCAGCGGCGGGCGTGTTATTACAAGTTTAGCGCGCAAACTCTCGACCGGCGCGCGCCCGTTTCGGTGAATGTCGGCGCAATTAACGTTCTGAGTTTACGCCGCCGCTGCGGGGAGCCGGCGTCGACGACGAGGGCGTCGCCGGCTGATACGCGCCGCCCCTCACTACAAACAGACCCTAATTCTGCCGTCTTGCGCGGACGCAACACAGCCGCTCACACACAGACACACACACACACACACACAAACACATGTGTGTATACACTCCGAACGCTGGCGCTAGGTTCCTCTCTGTCGCCTACACGCCGCCAAAGACACTCTCCTTGCTTTAGTGCTCAATCCAAAGAGTGACTACAATCTGGTTGACAGATAATCTCCAGTCATCACGATGTTTCTGTGTAGAGCTCACAATCGATATCTTCATTTGGTGTATGTACCTACTTCAGTAGTCACTTATCTTTTGTCCGCAGCTCGTGGTCTCACGGTCGCGTTCTCGATTCCGGAGCACGGGCTCCCGGGTTCGATTCCCGGAGGGATCAGGGATTTTCATCTGCCTCGAGATGACTGGGTGTTGTCCTCATTATTTCATCATCATTCATGGAAGTAGCGAGATTGGGCTGAGCAAAAGTTGGGAATCTGTACGGACGCTGATAACCGCGAAGTTACGCGCCCCACTAACCAAACATCATCATCCAGTTCTTTTTCACTAACGTAGTCCACTGTTACAGTCACTGGGAGCCCCTTGTGTTCTAACGCGTGATCAGTAATATGAATTTTTCTTTTTTACAATAGTGTTCCAGGAAAGCCTCTTGTCTCCTATTTCTTAAGGACTTCATCATTTCTTATCCTATTAGTCTACTTGTTTCTCAGGATGCACATGTAAGGATGAACCGTGTCTATCAGGACCCACCACGACGTGTTAAACTTCACTCTGGCCGCGTGTATGGGCCGCGTACCTGAGAAAACTCAACCTGTCTCGGCTTCTCTCGTTCCTTCCCGGAAGTATTTAGCATAGCGCGACATTTTAATTTAGTTATACACTGAAGAGCCAAAGAAACTGGTACAGGCATGCGTATTCCAATATAAAGGTACGTTAAGGGGGGGTAGGACGTCAAACGGGCCCACTTGGAGCAGGAGAGGCATCACACGACATTTTAATTTCCAGTGTCTATACTTTTACAAATAAGTTCATAAAACTTTGCCAGCATCACCAGGAAGCATTCGGGATTCACACTCATTGCAGTGGAAGTTCGAAAACATGACAAAATAGTTTTCTTTTTTATGTGCGAAATTTCATTATTTTTTCACTTACTAATGGCTGCCTTTGTTGCTGTAGGTACACTTTTCCTCAGAAGTTAGAGAGTCTTCGATAAATTTTGCACAGCATACATACCATACTTCAGGTGTATGAAACAACAAGTGTTGGTTATTGCTGCTACGGCGACAGGCTATCAAGATTTAAGTGAGTTTCAACTTGGTGTTATAGTCGCCGCACGAGCGATGGGACACAGCATGTGGGTATTTTCCCGTACGACCATTTCACGGGTGTATCGAATATCGGGAATCCAGTAAAACATCAAATCTCCGACATTGCTGCGGCCGGAGAAAGATCCTCCTAGGACGGGACCAACGACGACTGAAGAGAATCGTTCAACGTGACAAAGTGCAACCCTTCCGCAAATTGCTGCAGATTTCGATGCTGGGCCATCGACAAGTGTCAGCGTGCGAAACATTCAACGGAACATCATCGATATGGATTTTTGGAGCCGAAGGCCCACTCGTCTACCTTGCTGACTGCACGACACGAAGCCTTACGCCTCGCCAGGGCCCGCCAACGACGGCTTTGGACGATTTCTGGAAACATGTTGCCTGGTCGGACGAGTCTCAAATGGCTCTGAGCATTATGGGACTCAACATCTGAGGTCATCAGTCCCCTAGAACTTAGAAGTACTTAAACCTAACTAACCTAAGGACATCACACACATCCATGCCCGAGGCAGGATTCCAACCTGCGACCGTAGCAGTCGCGCGGTTCCAGACGGACGAGTCTCGTTTCAAATTGTATCGAGTGGATGAACGTGTACGGATATGGAGACAACATCATGAGTCATGTCAGCAAGGGACTATTCTAGCCGGTGGAGGCTTTGTAGTAGTGTGGGGCATGCGCAGCTGGAGTGATGTGGAATCCCTGGTACGTCTAGATGCTACTCTGACAGGTGACACTTACGTAAGCATCCTGTCTGATCACCTGCATCCATTCACATCCATTGTGCATTTCGACCGACGTAGGCAATTCCAACTGGACAATGCGACACCCCACAAGTCCAGAATTTCTTAAGAGTGGCTCCAGGAATACCTTTCTGAAGTTAAACCGGCCACCAAACTCCCCAGAAATGAACATTATTGAGCATATCTGGGATGCCTTGAAATGTGCTGTTCGGAAGAGATCTCCACCCCCTTCTCTTACGGATTTATGGACAGCCGTCCAGGATTCGTGGTGTCAGTTCTGTCAGTTCCCTCCACCACTACTTCAGGCGTTAGTCGAGTCCACGCCACGTCGTGTTTCGACATTTCTGCGTGCTCAAGGGGCCCCACACGATATTAGGCAGGTGTACCAGTTTCTTTGGGTCTGCAGTGTATGAATGCTAAGGACATGTGCGAAAGAATAGACACCAGGCATTCATGTAACTGATTCGCCTCCACGGACAATGAATCTACAACCTTCATTGTGGATGCAAACAACATTCGACCTCCTGTGGGTATCTAAAATTAATGAGCATGGCGGATATGGACGAGGACTGTGGATAGGTGCCGCTGGCTGGGAAGATTGGTCGGCCGGGGAACATGCCGTGCTAGTCTGTGCATTTGCGAAAAACACTGCGTCCAGATGGCGCAATGGCCCAGCAAGCAGTAGAATCTGTTTTCGAATCACTTTCTGGCACATATTTTCGCACGTCCCCGCTGATTCCGCATCAAATTCGGATGCAGTTGCTATCATTAGTTCCTTCCCTTCCCTCTCCTTCCTCCTCCTCCACCTGTACTTTACATAATATTTAATTTAATATTGCAGTGTGGCCTTTTTTGGTAGCTCCAGCTTTCTTCAGTTCGGCAGAATCGTGGTGTCAGCACTGTTTACCACTTGCTATTTGTTTTTGGTATGAAGAACGCTCATTAGTCTGGTGGATGTTTGTGCAAAAAAGAGACAATCTGGCGATTTATCGTCATAAGCCTTCAAAAATAATGAGAATACTGATGTGAGGCACAAGAATTCTCAATATCTATTGTGCACTCGCATACGCTATGGGTACTGCAAATTTGCTAAAAAATTATATTACGATACCATAAAGCACTCCGTCTTCAGGCCACGAGTGGCCTACCAGGACCATCCGACCGCCGTGTCGTCCTCAGTGGAGGATGCGGGATGCGGATAGGAGGGGCGTGGGGTCAGCACACCGCTCTCCGGGCCGTTATGATAGTATTCTTGACCGAAGCCGCTAGTATTCGGTCGAGTAGCTCCTCAATTGGCATCACGAGGCTGAGTGCACCCCGAAAAATGACTACAGCGCATGGCGGCCTGCATGGTCACCCATCCAAGTGCCGACCACGCCCGACAGTGCTTAACTTCGATGATCTCACGGGAATCGGTGTATCCATTGCGGCAAGGCAGTTGCCATACTACGATACCATGCAGAAAGAATTTAAAGTTTAGTTGACAATGAAAGGACAAAGAAATAACAATTGTTCAATATTTAGTCGTAAATTTGTACTTATACGATATGTGAAGATGTCAGTGGCATGAATAGTAAAATTTTTGAATTCATAAGCATTATTCCACAGTTAGTTGCAACAGTCTTCGATAGGATTGAACGAAGAGTACGAAGACTTTATATATTACTGTGAAGTATGCTGGTTAATTCAATGGGCATGCTTGGAATGATTTATCGGTTTAAAACTTACCGTTGTTGAATTTACGAAGGAGAAAGAAATGCAGCAATGAAAATTTGAACATCCACATTTTATGTTGACTTGACTGCACACCGCCCACAGTAAGACACTGCAAGGTGAGAAACAATTTATTTCTGAGTGGCTGGCGCTGTATTTAAAAAGAATATCATTTTATAGAAGGGACACAGATTACAAATGCAGTCCAATCCTCTGACCTCACTGACGTCAGAATAAACGCGAAGTTTGAAGAATTCATTGTGGTCTTGAAAGAATTACAAGGATAGTTTCCTAAAAGTTTTGAGGACATTGTCAATCTTTCATCTGTTTTTCAAGCTGTTTTCGAGACCCTCAATAACAACTTCCGGACTGAGAGGCCGTGGTCGATGTATAAAATTTCCACCTAACGGTTCGTCTCCATCTGCGGGAGACATCTTCTGAGGTCGTCCGGCTACTGCCACTGAGGCTCCGGGTACTGTAACATTTATAGAGCGCATAGAGGGCATCACCATTCGTCACGTGATGCCAACGGCATGCCTATCTTTGGAAGGCGTCATCATTCTCGAGCACTATGCGACTTAGCTTCTGAGGTCCTCAGTCGCCTAGAACTTAGAACTAATTAAACCTAACTAACCTAACGACATCACACACATCCATGCCCGAGGCAGGATTCGAACCTGCGACCGTAGCGGTCGCTCGGCACCAGACAGCAGCGCCTAGAACCGCACGGCCACTCAGTCCGGCTGCAGTTCCACTCATTAATATTAAAGAAACAAAACGGAACTCCATCAGTTTTTACAAACATAGTGTCTCTTTCAGTTTGTGTGTGAGCCTGTTGACGGTGAAGGTACCTCTGTCTCGAAGCCGTTGCGTAATTGTGGCAAAAAGCGTATGCGACAGAGTCGGACATTTTGGATAACGATCTTGAAAAGGCGACAAGCAGCTGTTCCATTACCGTGAGCTTTTCCACAGAGAGAATCATGTGGGTGTATTTTACGAACGTGTATTCACATGTGTTGCTCTAACACTCACAGACATATGAATTAGGCACGTCTGTAGCACGGAAACAGTACGTTTGCGGACACGACTTCCAGTTCAGTATGTTGTCTACTCAGACCCCTCTATAAGCACAAGAAGTTTTTAAGAAAATTTTAGAGTACCCTGTGTATGTGTAACATGGATCATATTGGACCACTGCAATTGCATACTAATGCACTTATCAAGTTCACCTGGCTGTATCCTGTAAAGACTAAATTATCAGGAGAAGAAATTAGTATTATAAAGGAGACTAATTTCGGAAACCCAGTTCAAGTGTTTACCGACAGAGGGACTTGCTGTACTTCTCAGGAATTCGAGGAGTACTGCAGGACAAAAGGAACTGAACACATTTTAATAACGACCGGACTCCCTTCAGCCAGTGGACAGGTCTAAGCATATTACTGAAAACCACGCAAAGTCGTAGCATCGGCACGACGAGATGAATTCGACACACTACAGAAGTGAAATACCGCTTGTACTTCTGATATGAGGTAAGATGCATTGGTCTTGAAATCACGAAGCTATTAAGAAGAAGTGACCATTTCAATTGAAGAAAGACGCAATGAATTGAGGAAAGATGATAACTCACAAATCAGTAACGTGCAAGAAGAAAACAGTAGTAGCTTCAACTGCCCTAGAAGGAAGGCCTGCAGGTACAAACTTAGTGATCTTGTGAACACAAACTGGACCAAAACTGAAATCGAAGGCGAGAACCTTGGTCCCTAACGAGCTACGAAGTTAAAACAAATTATACCCATGAGGTGTGCAGCGAGGTTTCCAGGATCACAATATGTGCTGAAGTTGTGCAACCATGACCAAGTGGCCGCTCACCATCAGAGTAGGATGATTTTCAGAATGGTCGAATGTGGGATTCGGACGGGGAATTCAAAGGTATTGCTACCAACGAGCTTAGTGACATCCCAGAGAAGATGAATACTATGGAGTTTTTTTTTTGTGTGTGTGTGTGTGTGTTCATGGAGGAACTATGTTCACAGAGAAGATGAGAATTGTATTGGACTGTTATTCTGATCCTTTATTTTCGTGCACTGTAACTGTGAAAGAAACAATATACGTGGACGTGCGATTTGATTTTTCCTGTATATGCTTTTAGAAAATGTTAGCTGATTTGTAGACTGTTACGTTTTGAGATTATTATCTAATCAGAGTTCTGTACCTCAGTCAGTAAAAACGGAAGCTTTGTTGTCCATCTGTCTGTCTGTCTGACAGTAAAGAACTCTCCTTCTCACGAACGGGAAGACGTATCGAGTTAAAATTCATGTCACGTGTTAAGGTCTAAGGTCCCGTGGCGATGTAGAAAATGCAAGCTTCTAAGACAGCGCAATCAAAAGATACCGCCATTTACGTTACGTATTTTGATACTCAAAAATTTATTCTTCATAACCTGTAGCGTACTTTCCGTTGACCTAGAAACATGGTATTTGGCAAGAAGAAAGGTTTCACAGTACAAGCAAAGAAAAAATCCGAGAAATGTTACTTGTAGTTATATCAGAAAAAAACATTTTTTGTCATTTTTATCCGTCTGTCTGTCTGTCTTTTAAAACCCTTTTTCTCAGTAATGGATAAGTGTGTTAGATTCACATTTATGTAACGTACTGAAGTCTATGGTCTCTCGGCGGTATAAAACATTTAATGTTCTAAGTCAATGCAATTAAAAAAAATGGTTCAAATGGCTCTGAGCATTATGGGACTTAACATCCGAGGTCGTCAGTCCCCTAGAACTTAGAACTACTTAAACCTAACTAACCTAAGGACATCACACACATCCATGCCCGAGGCAGGATTCGAACCTGCGACCGTAGCGGTCGCGTGCTTCCAGACTGTAGCGCCTAGAACCGCTCGGCCACCCCGGCCGGCTTGCAATTAAACTCACTCATCAGAACCTATTGAGTGCTTCCCGTTAACTTAGAATCATGAATATGGCGAGAAGCAAGGTTTCACAGTCCGAGTAAACGAAAAATTCCGAAAATCGTTAAACTGTAACTATATTATGTAAAAAATACAGTTTTGCCGTTAGAACGTACATTGCATTCATCATTCCTCAAAAGCATAACAGAAAAGTATTACTGCATTCAAACATAAAATGTAAGCTGTAGTCATGTATAAGTAAGTAAATTAAAGATATTTGATTAAATCTTCTCTTTCTACATATACTGACGAAAAAAATCGGGACACCAAAAAAAGAATTAATGCAAAGTAATGAAGGTTTGGGAACACGTTTATCTAGATAACGTTTTTATGTTATTAACATTGCAAGATCACACGTTAATGTAAGCACGAGATAAGCCATTACAAACGTGAAATGCTGGTACATTAGTAACAGGTGTAACCATCAGAACCTTGAATGCTGGCATGGAAACGTGCATAAATTGTGTCGCACAGGTGCCAGATGTCAGTGTGAGAGATGGAGTTCCGTGCCCGTAGCACTTGGTCGGTCAATACGGGGGAGACAGTAGTTAACAGATAGTTATCATACAGACGATCAAATTTGCTCCAACTGTGAAAGTGAGGTCACACAACAAGGTGGGAAGTATTCTTCCCACTGCCCTTCCTTGGAGTTAAATGACAAAAACAACTTTTTCAACATACGTCATATTTATTTGATAAATTTACTTCTCTTGTTACAGTGATTGTTCACAATTACTTGTCATGAAATTTTCTGAAACATGGGTCTATGCAAAGTGGTATTTGACAATATGTACAAACACAGAGAGTGCTCTTTTCCACAGCTTTGGTACTACAATGACGGCACGTGCAGTAGGTTTCTCCTAAAATGGGTTGATGCTACCCTACAGCCACATGACGAAAATCTTCAGGTACTTTACCCCTTTTTGCCAGAAAGACAGGTTTTTGTCCAGGCCTTTTTTGGGATGAGAAGCCAGCGATCAATTGTATGGCTAGATGGATCCTGTATGTGAGCTGATCATGCTGTCCACTTTCTCTTTTACTTATTTTGCACAGGATAAAACTGTTCACTGCAGCAACGTCCATCAGGAAGTAAAATATTCTGTGCCACCATTTTACAGAACGTCTGCCAATAGCATACCTCTCTCGTAACTGATCAAACTTATCGACACCACCCATTATTTTGTTGCATTCTGCCACAACTCCAGGGCAAGAAATCTCTGTACTAGTACCAGCCTTGTTTTTCATTTTCACTGTGGCTGTTTCTCATGGGTCATGAATTGAGTACAGGAAAGTGACTGGACGGTTATCCATCCATTTTACTGCAGAAATGGCTCCTTTTGTTTCAGACTGGCATTCTCCTAGTTCCAGTTTTACGTTTTCCTTCATAAATTTGGGTGAATCAAAAGTATTTACCTTATACTATAGCTTTGAGGAAGAAATCACAAAATGTCACGCAAACAGCACTGAAAGGCTCCTCTACAGAGCAACACTCAGCTATACAATGCCTCTGCGCGAAAGTACAGCAAAAACGGAGGGGAACTTCCGATTGGAAGTAGTACCCTATACTGTTCACTAGGTGGTAGGACCGTACAGAGGTGGGAACTGTGAATCCCACGGGACTGGGAGCGAGTTCATTGCAGTGGGAAGCATGTTTCCCACGGCTCACGAAAGGGTTAAGGCAAACCTGATTTGAATCCTCATAGTGGTGTTAGTAGCGTCACTCTTATGTGACTGGCGTGAAATTTGAATGGACACCATCTTTTAGATGTAAGAACACGCCTACCAACATTTAATTCATTCTTGGTGTAGCAATTTTTTTTTTTCCATCAGTACATAAACGGAAGTCCACTGCTCGCTTCCTTTTGTCTGTGGAGGCTAGTCTCATGAAGTGCCGTAGACATTTTGGTACGGTCTCAGAATTCCCTTGACCGATATCTGGCCAGTATCAGTATCTAAAACAGACAGAAGTCTTCGAGATTCTCGATTCCCGAGATTGGTGAACTTGAAACTTCTTTATTTAAATGTGTGTGTGTGTCTGTACTTAAATTGCTGAATGACTGAGAAGATGAAACTTCTACGTTATTTGATTCTGAAACAGCTGAGTGAAACTGAACGTGCTGAGCCTACTTTCTCTTTACTTTTTCTTATCATGTCAACACTGACCCACAATATTCTAGCGCAACGCAATCTGACTGCTCAAAAAAATTACAACCTGACTTCAAATACTTAATTCAAAAGAATGACCCTGACTAAAAAGAAATCTTAACAATAACCTATACATTTCATTAAGCACTTACCTCACAAAAATCTTCATTACGCGTGCTACTGCAATACAGCGAGCGTCAATACTGCAAGCTAAATAAAAGATTCAAACTACTAAAGTCACTAACTACTAATAGGCATACGGTTACCTCAGGAAAGATTTTGTTGCAAATCAAATAACGCATGATTTGTCTTAATAATGTGACATGCAGTTCAGACACGAATATAAATCGTCATTGACATCCAGTGCAAAGACATATAATCATGAATAATTTTCAATCTCCAAGTCGGATGCTTCCAGATCGTTAGCCTTCATTAACACTTCAGACCTCTACCCTCCACCAATGCTAACTTCTCACATTTAACATCAATCATTGATGGCTGTTCACCTCCAAGTGCCCAACACTACTTCCATCACTGCTGGCGACTAACTTCCAACTGCCCAACACTAGTGGCGATTAACCTCCAACAAGTCCGACCAGCCACAGAGTCTCTTACAAAGAAAGCGCAGTCGGAGATCCAATGCAAAGCGCTACACAGTGCTGCCAACACAGAAGCAGCCCACTTACATACTACCTATACACATAGCTAAGGTTGTACGTAACACAAGTGCTCACGTCCTACTCGATTTGGCCAGTTTTTTCTTTTCTTAAAGGACTTTTTTCCTTTAGAATTTATTGTTCTTACTTCTTCTCCTGCCCCTATGAATAATGAGCCTTGCTGCAACGGGGTGGCCAACGTCCCTCAACAATAGAGATAGCAGAGCCGTAGGTGCTACCACACCTGAAGTGTATCTGCACACAACCAGACGTTGGCTTGCTACAGGGTGTTTCAAAAATGACCGGTATATTTGAAACGGCAATAAAAACTAAACGAGCAGCGATAGAAATACACCGTTTGTTGCAATATGCTTGGGACAACAGTACATTTTCAGGCAGACAAACTTTCGAAATTACAGTAGTTACAATTTTCAACAACAGATGGCGCTGCGGTCTGGGAAACTCTATAGTACGATATTTTCCACATATCCACCATGCGTAGCAATAATATGGCGTAGTCTCTGAATGAAATTACCCGAAACCTTTGACAACGTGTCTGGCGGAATGGCTTCACATGCAGATGAGATGTACTGCTTCACCTGTTCAATTGTTTCTGGATTCTAGCGGTACACCTGGTCTTTCAAGTGTCCCCACAGAAAGAAGTCACAGTAGTTCGTGTCTGGCGAATAGGGAGGCCAATCCACGCCGCCTCCTGTATGTTTCGGATAGCCCAAAGCAATCACACGATCATCGAAATTTTCATTCAGGAAATTAAAGATGTCGGCCGTGCGATGTGGCCGGGCACCATCTTGCATAAACCACGAGGTGTTCGCAGTGTCGTCTAAGGCAGTTTGTACCGCCACAAATTCACGAAGAATGTCCAGATAGCGTGATGCAGTAATCGTTTCGGATCTGAATAATGGGCCAATGATTCCTTTGGAAGAAATGGCGGCCCAGACCAGTACTTTTTGAGGATGCAGGGACGATGGGACTGCAACATGGGGCTTTTCGGTTCCCCATATGCGCCAGTTCTGTTTATTGACGAAGCCGTCCAGGTAAAAATAAGCTTCGTCAGTAAACCAAATGCTGCCCACATGCATATCGCGGTCATCAATCCTGTGCACTATATCGTTAGCGAATGTCTGTCGTGCAGCAATGGTAGCGGCGCTGAGGGGTTGCCGCGTTTGAATTTTGTATGGATAGAGGTGTAAACTCTGGCGCATGAGACGATACGTGGACGTTGGCGTCATTTGGACCGCAGCTGCAACACGGCAAACGGAAACCCGAGGCCGCTGTTGGATCACCTGCTGCACTAGCTGCGCGTTGCCCTCTGTGGTTGCCGTACGCGGTCGCCCTACCTTTCCAGCACGTTCATCCGTCACGCTCCCAGTCCATTGAAATTTTTCAAACAGATCCTTTATTGAATCGCTTTTCGGTCCTTTGGTTACATTAAACCTCCATTGAAAACTTCGTCTTGTTGCAACAACACTGTGTTCTAGGCGGTGGAATTCCAACACCAGAAAAATCCTCTGTTCTAAGGAATAAACCATGTTGTCTACAGCCCACTTGCACGTTGTGAACAGCACACGCTTACAGCAGAAAGACGACGTACAGAATGGCGCACCCACAGACTGCGTTGTCTTCTATATCTTTCACATCACTTGCAGCGCCATCTGTTGTTGAAAATTGTAACTACTGTAATTTCGAAAGTTTGTCCGCCTGAAAATGTACTGTTGTCCCAAGCATATTGCAACAAACGGTGTATTTCTATCGCTGCTCGTTTAGTTTTTATTGCCGTTTCAAATATACCGGTCATTTTTGAAACACCCTGTATGTTGGCACCGTCAGAGCGGCTGCAAGCAAGGGAAAACTCTCGAGGATATCCAGCTGCACTGTAGGATTTAATGACGATAGCATGCTGTTCGGTAAAATATTCTGTACATAAAATAGTCCCCCTTTCGGCTCTCGGTACGGGGTTACTCTGAGGGCTATCATCGGCAAAAGCAAATCTGTTCTGCGGGTCGGGCTGGTTGGT
This sequence comes from Schistocerca americana, assembly GCF_021461395.2. Classification (NCBI taxonomy): domain Eukaryota; kingdom Metazoa; phylum Arthropoda; class Insecta; order Orthoptera; family Acrididae; genus Schistocerca; species Schistocerca americana. The sequence goes on from NC_060121.1 coordinate 143,790,798, forward strand.
AGATAGGTAAAAAAATTTAAAAAGAGAAATGGAAAAGTTGTTGGCAGGTGTAGTGGAAATGAATGGAGAAAGCTGACAGGAAGAACAGGACCTTCGGTCAGGTGAGTACAGTGTGAGGTCAGAAGATCAGAAAAGGCTAATGGGCAGGTTATAGCGAGATATGGTGGAAATTAGTGAAGTACTGTGGCAGGAAGAACAGGTTTCAAGACAGGTGACTGAAGAGTAATCAACTTAATCAATGAAAGACTCCACTGTATTTCTTATGTAAATCTCTGTTTGTTATATAACATGGCGACCTTAACATTTGAAAATTACTATTTCCATCGAAGGTATCCGCAATTTTGGTGACATAGTCTTACAAGTTTTCCCTTTTCTGTTCCTATTTTGAAAAAGGTAATTATACATCTGAGGACCGTCCTATTAATATAGAGGGTGATCAGAAATAGCCTGTAAGGCCAGGTTGTGCTGAAGAATAATAGTTAAGAAACTAATTCCATATATTATGCCGTTTCTGAATTATTGGTACAATTAATGTCAGTTGTTCTCAAAGCTTAGATGACAGCGCAAAGGACTGCCCAGCCTTTGGCTCGGTTTCGATCCTTACTGGCATCCCAGGTCCAATTTTTGTATCGCCCTGTTGTTCAGGTTTAGAAAACCAAACGAAGAACACGTTTGGCGACACCGTCCCTGGCAGGCTGCTAGAACTTGAGCTGGCAACTCGGCCTGATTGGTTGACTACAATGATACTTAATGGGCCCACACACTGCCTATCTAACCCATGTTAATTTAGGCAAGTATTTGACCCATTTCTGAAAAAACTATTTGATGCAGGACCTTAACATTTTTACTGTATGTTACGTGATGCTAATAGTCAACTGTACTAAAATCTACTTTATCCATTTTATAGTTTTTAAGAAATACTTTTTTTAAAATTTATTAACAAGAAATATTAAGTTTTTTCTGCAGAAAATATTTTTTGTGGACTTCCTAATGAGGGAATATTGATAAATGTAGTACCAGAGGTGGCTTTTCATGTTAACAGAGTCTCTGAAAATTTCATTCATTTATATATAATAGTTTCTGATATAATGGGGCATATATTCCGAAAATTTTAGTTTGCGGGAAACTGACTGTAAAGAAGAAACTTTTGGAATTTGTTACTAAAAGTTAATTAAAACTGTCCTGTTGCATATGATGGCCCTTCTTTGTCCTCTAGCAGGTCTTCCAGCTTCTTTTTCACCTTCCTGGATGTTTGCCTTGCTTTCTTGGCCATATTAAATGCTGACCTGTCTGCATAGTCTATCCTCATTTTATCGCATTGTTGCAGCCCAGTGATCATATTTTCACCAGGATTAATTCCCAGCTTTTTCGGTACCACAACTGAATGTAATAACAGCATCATGAACACCTAGTTTCATCGTATGCATGCCTACAAATAAGGTTTGGCGGTTCCAAATTATGCTGTTGAAACATTCATTTGAGTTCTCTCTCTGCCCATGCAGACATTTCCTTATAAGTTCAGGATAAGCCAAGTCTCTGAAAATAGTTTTAATTGATGTAATAACAGCAGCAGGAGGAGAATGCTGGTGAGAATAAGATTCTCCAGTTGCCTGAGCCCTATTGTATTTGCACCACGAATTTTCTCCTGATGGACACAATCCATGACATGGACTTGTTTCCTCTAAATTCTCGTTTCTTGAAAATGCCTTTACGTTTCGTTATCTTCAATAAACACAACAAAACACACGTAAATAAGCACTGCAAACGTAAGTATAACAACTACTCGCAATCACACTTGAACAAAACTAACCGCGTGTTTGAAAGCGTGTTATTTACAAACAGCAGAAACAAAAGAATACCGACCGTTGCATTCAAAGGATAGCCAACACACTCGGGAGTAAAAAAAAATCCCTAACGTGCAATGTAGGGGATAGAAAGATCTAAAATATATGCAGAAAAGTGGGTGACAGAAAAGTTGGCGTGGCACATAAAGACACGTGGTAGAAAAATGCTCTTTAAATGTTCAAAAAAAGTTTTTTCAGCAGCATCCTTTTCAGAGTACTTAAATAAAACCTTAATCTATCGAATCTATGATGAAAACCGAAAATCGATTTTTTTCGACCTGAACCACGGTGTGGTCCCCTTAACTCGGTAATGGCGCGACGTATCGAATTTCTTTCTTAACATTTGTATCTCAGCACAACCTATCCCAAAACACCCAGTTGTTTTTAATTACCCTGTACACCACTTAAGACACTGCAGAGTGTTGTCCGATAGTACTTCATAATATTATTAGTGAAGCTCTGCTGTATTCCATTCCATGACTTTGTATATGCCCTTCCCTTGTACCTTGTAACTTTTCTACTGATGTTTATTTTCGTGAACTGCAACTGTAGAAAACTGAACTGCGGTTATTTATACTCGTATACCTGCGTTGTTGTCCTCAACAACACAAGTGGTGTCATTACGGAAACGCTATCTGATAACTGAGTCGCCAAACCTAAATCTGTATAATAGCATTTCAATTAATAAAGAAATTAGAAAACCAAAACAGTAAACTAAACAAGTTAGCCTGTGAAACTATGTATTGTCCAGCTGTGAGCAGTGCTACAGTGCGCGATTTACAATTCCAACACAAAGCTAACAAGATCAATGAATTTGGAAAGAATAATGAACCAAAATGTTTCTACAAAAATGACCTATGAATTCACGTACTCAGAACTGTCTAACCAATTCCTAAACACTGAATAATGCACACACAAATGTACCACTACACTGTGAAAATCTAACTGTCTGCAGGTGTAATGGAACCTCAAATATACTTTACATAAACTGGCTCTGATAATGAATTAATGAATTATTTTGCTAAACAAGTCTCACTGTGAATTATGTAACTATAACCTGACTATGCTGTAAAACTACTAACAAAAACGTTTTTGTGCCCTACCTGTGGCAATGGAAACTTGAGACTGCTCGAATATGCAACAGCAGCAGACAAGCCAAACACAAAATAAAACCTTGCGCAAGTGCAAAGCAACGACGTGTAACTGTTCCACGCAGACCATGGTTTGCTTTTATTTCGTGCAGCTGTGTTCCGCTCCGTGCAGTGCGATGAGGCAAGAAATCAAAAAATAAAGTTCTTTTGCGAGGAGACGGTGCTGGAAGTTTAACGTGCTAAATGAGTGAAGGAAACCTGACCTTTAAAAACCGTGTTGCTAAAACAGACTCATTGTCTGGCTTTCACAACCATCTTCACAAAAATTTATCTCTCCTAACAAACTTTATTCCTCCATATTTAATTTTTATAAATAGTAAAGGAGCGGTAAAATTGTAACTTCTGATTCCAAACCATGTGAAAAGAAAACTTTAATAAATATCGTCTGAAAAATGAAACCTATTAACCCAAACCAACTAAAAACGTTCATTATTCACGCACATCATAATTACGCGCAAGGAAATTACACGGCAACACTTCATCTCAAAAAAAAAATCTTCACTTGTCCAGTTAATCTTCGCAAAATCATAATTCGTAATTCATCCTTCTCTGTATCTTTATGTCTGTGTCTTGAAAGCCATTTCCATCCGCTCAGTAGCATACCAACACCTGAGTCCCTCACTTGCTGCTCTTAGAATACTTACCGCTACGGTTAGCATAATGTTCGTTTCACAACAATTCCCGCAACCGTGACGGCATTTTGACGACCCGCGCAATATTGAAGAGCGACTTTGCGACAAGGGAAAATATGAATATTATTGCTTCTCGATTCACTCGCAGGAATTGAAGCAGCCCTCTTAGGTTCCCGCCTAACCACACACTAGGAAGTCGCTACATGTTCGGAAATAAACAAATATTTGTGAGGAAAAAAATACAAATTTTATTACAGTTCGTTTTAGTCGCAGCATTTAAAGCTGATCTCTTAGGTTTGTGCCCCACCGCAAACTCGAAAGGCGGCATATATTCGGAAATAAAGAGCCAAATATTTGTGAGAAGGAAGAACATGAATTTTATTGTTATCTGTTTCAGTCGCAGCAATTTAACCTGTACCCTTAGGCTCCTGCCTAACGACATGTTCGGAAATCGCTAAATATTTATTCCACCCTTCGTTCTCAGATCATACTCAATATAAATAACATCAAATATTGCAGAACATACTTGTTCTACACCCATAACGAAGTAACAGGACGTGTTAACAACGCTAACATCAAAAAAATTTACATGGAACGGGATGCGAACCAACAACTTCCGACTCCAGAAGCCATGAGTTATTCATTGCTCTAGCACTTAACAACACGATGTATAACTCCGGTCTTGGTTATCATATTCTGTCTTGAAGGCTTGTTTCGTTGATGCGTTATTCAGTGCCATTTAATAGTAATGGTGATGTATTGTGTATTGAATTTATAGTGCTCCATTACATTCAAACAGCATACTGCAAACTATAAAACAAGTGTGCTTCATTCTCAACTTGTAAAGTACACTCCCACGAGAGCACTCTTATATGAAGGTATTAACTGTCGATAAATCATTACGTGACATAAATATAATAAATCATTCCAAGAGAGACTTGTTTTTGTAAATTTCCGGTAAACTATCATGAAATCCTGTGAGATGCCCATGTTGAATGCTAAAGAAAATCGATAGCCAAATCATGCGGTCGTTGAAATTGTGCAAGACGTCAAAATGACGTCACGTTTGCGGGAATTGTTGTGAAACGAGCGTTCCTCCAACGATAATGCTATTAGCAACCAAAGATCACAGAGCTTGTACCAAGAACCTTTGTGGCGTAACATATCGACTATTAAAATCTGCTGTTTGAATAATATACAGTATGCATGTGCAGAATAAGACACATCGACTGAAAATAGAGCGTACATCACCTTTTGTCAAATGACATAAACTAGATAACTTACAAACTCTCTTAATCTCATAGTCCCCACACGGGACGGACGACAGGCACACCCGGAATCCGCCTAGTGTGTCGGTGTGATGTTACTTACACACGCACATAATCGTTCACAGCACTCGCGTTCTCATACCTCCTATCGACATCCACCACAATGCTCCTTTCACATGTTTGCCCAACCTTCGCCAAAATTTACGTTTGCATCCGCAATACTCACTTTCACCACTGATGTGACAGGACATTTGAGATCAGTACAGTATTTGGATGTGGTGTCACGCATCACAGTTCTTGTATTCATATCGGAAAATTGTCTTACCCTCGTTGTTTGTTGTAATGCAACATCTGCGATTATTTAAAGAAATCGTAGTCTGCAAGTGTGAGAGTTAACGTGATGTGGTCAGATGTTCCCATACAGTTGCACTGACGGCTACCGATTTCTTTTTTGTTAAATCTTTAGTGCCATAGACACGGGGTTCATAGGTAGATGCCGTGTTTCTTGTCTTCCGCAAGGCGTTCGATACAGTTCCCCACAGTCGTTTAATGAAGAAAGTAAGAGCATATGGACTATCAGACCAATTGTGTGATTGGATTGAAGAGTTCCTAGACAACAGAACGCAGCATGTCACTCTCAATGGAGAGAAGTCTTCCGAAGTAAGAGTGATTTCAGGTGTGCCGCAGGGGAGTGTCATAGGACCGTTGCTATTCACAATATACATAAATGACCTTGTGGATGACATCGGAAGTTCACTGAGGCTTTTTGCAGATGATGCTGTGGTGTATCGAGAGGTTGTAACAATGGAAAATTGTACTGAAGTGCAGAAGGATCTGCAGCGAATTGACGCATGGTGCAGGGATTGGCAATTCAATCTCAATGTAGACAAGTGTAATGTGCTTCGAATACATAGAAAGATAGATCCATAAATTATCTGGGAGTACGCATTAGGAGTGATTTAAAATGGAATGATCATATAAATTTGATCGTCGGTAAAGCAGATGCCAGACTGAGATTCATTGGAAGAATCCTAAGGAAATGCAATCCGAAAACAAAGGAAGTAGGTTACAGTACGCTTGATCGCCCACTGCTTGAACTACTCAGCAGTGTGGGATCCGTACCAGATAGGGTTGATAGAAGAGATACAGAAGATCCAACGGAGAGCAGCACGCTTCGTTACAAGATCATTTAGTAATCGCGAAAGCGTTACGGAGATGATAGATAAACTCCAGTGGAAGACTCTGCAGGAGAGACGCTCAGTAGCTCGGTACGCGCTTTTCTTAAAGTTTCGAGAACATACCTTCACCGAGGAGTCAAGCAGTATATTGCTCCCTCCTACGTATATCTCGCGAAGAGACCATGAGGATAAAATCAGAGATTAGAGCCCACACAGAAGCATACCGACAATCCTTCTTTCCACGAACAATACGAGACTGGAATAGAAGGGAGAACCGATAGAGATACTCAGGGTACCCTCCGCCACACACCGTCAGGTGGCTTGCGGAGTATGGATGTAGATGTAGATGTAGACCTAGGTAGCGGCTAGCGAAATACTTCTAATCAATTTAGAATCAAAACATAGAAAGAATTAACGGTAGGTAATAAAGTTATACTTAATATTTACAAAACCTGTCTTTCCAACCTTTACGAATCTAACCTAAAACCTTTCGCTCTAACAAAGTTAAAAAAGTAAATAGAATATATCAGAGATTAAGTTGTAATAGTAGTAGTAGTAATAGTAGTATGGTATACTGCCTTACGGCAGGTCTTGTCATGGGTTAAGCCTCTTCCACTTTTGTCTGACCGTAGCCAGTCTTTTTCATTTCTGAATATTTGTCTCCTTTGATATTGTCCAGCATTTGATATCTTCTTTTTCCTCTACCCCTTTTCCTTTCCACCTTTCCTTCTATCCCTTCCTTCAATAGACAGTCCCTCCTCAATGCCTAATCCATTTCCATTTTCTCTTTATGATGACGTTCAACATGTTTCTTTCTTCTCCAACTTTTCTTAATACTTCTTCATTCCTTACCCGGTCTTCCCATTTCACTTTTTCCATTCTTCTCCGTATCCACATCCTAGTGCCTCCAATCTTCTTTCATCTTCCTTCCTCAATGTCCAGGTCTCCGCACCATACAGTGCAACGCTCCAGATGTAACATTTGGCAACTCTGTTTCTCAGATCTTTATTGAATGGTCCGCAAAGTAGTTTCTGTTTCCTCTTGAATCCTTCTTTGGCAATTGTTTTCCTAATTTCTGTTGAGCAATAAATATCATCCATTATTATACTTCCTAAGTAATTTTAGTAATTCAATGGCTCTGTTTCCTCTCCCGCTATTTTCATACGGCATTTTTCCCCTTTCCTTCAAATACCATGCTTTTCGTTTTCTTCTTGTTAATCTTCATTCCATATTCTTCTAATTTTGTGTTTAGAACATCTGACATTTGTTCCATCTCTCTTGCACTCTATGTCATCACAACCATGTCGCCTGAAAATTTTATACACTCCAGTCTCCTACAACCCTATACAAACTCCTCTCCTTCCAACAAAACTATCATTAATAATTTCCTCCAGACAGATACTGAACAGTGTTTGTGATAAACAACAACCTTGTCTTACACCTCTTCTCAGTTTAATTTCTTCACTCATTACACATCCTACTCTTACTCTTGCTCTCTGGTTCAGATATAAATTTCTAATTAGCCGTCTATCCCTCCAGTCCGTTCCTTGTTTCCTTAGGACTTCCATCAGTTTGTCACATCTGACACAGTCAAAAGCCTTCTGAAGATCAATGAACACAACATATATCTTCCTTTTCTTCTCCATGTACCTCTCCCCTATCACTCTCAGTAGCCCAATGGCATCTCTGGTTCCCACTCCTTGCCTGAAACCAAATTGTTCATCTCCTGTTACGCGAAAGATATCGAATTGATTACATAATGACAACAAAGATACCGAAATTGCCTAAAGAATGTCAAAAGTTATCCAGGGGCAGATATTTATTCATATCATATATTAGTAGTAGCTGAGGTTCTAGTTAAATGGAAAAGAACCTGGAACGGACAGAAGAGAGAGCACATTAACTTTGAGGAACTGAAAGACAAACACAACTGTGAAACATTAGAGAATGCATATTGCGAAATCATGATGCAACAACCGGAAAAGGAATGCACTGAAGGAAGATGGGATCGTTTTAAAAATTGGATCAAAAAGGCAGCTAAGGAAACGCTTCGAGTCAAGGAGAGGGAAAATGTAAAGAAAGAATGGGTAACACCAGACATGATAACCAAGATGGATGACCCTGGAAATGGAAAACTGTAAACACAGAAGAAGGCAAGCGCAACTACAGGAGATTAAATAATGAATTAAGGAGGGAGAACGAAAAATCAAAGGGAACTGGCTGACAGAAAAGTGTCACAAGATAGAGAAATTAGAGCAAGAAGAAAAAAATGACTTGATATATAAAGAAGCAATGTATTTGACATTTAGGGAAAAGAGAAACAACAATGGACTAAAGGAAATAGAGGCAACAGACGGTAAAATGGTGAGTAAACCTCAAGAAGTAACGAGAAGATGGGAAGAATATATAGAATGACTATATGCTGCAGACAGTCGACCAAGTGAAGAAGAGCTTGGGATAGAGGAAAAAGATAAAGTTGCAGATGTTGACAAAGGAAATGCAATACTAACTAGTGAGATTGAAGCATCCATGAAGGAGATGAAAAATGGAAAGGAGATGGGAGTTGATGAGATTCCTGCGGAACTGTTAAAGTCATTGAGAAAGAAGGGTAAAGAGAGTGGATTGAATTGTACAATCAAATATAAATGACAGGAAAATAGCCAAATGACTTTACAGAAAGTATTTTAATACCTATAGAAAAGTGTAACATAGAACAGAAAGCCTGATAACGCATGCAGCCGAAGTCTTGCTGAGGACGCTCAACAAAAGGTTATATCGAAAGCTGAATTGCATAATAAGAGATTATGTAAGACTTTATAATAAAATTCTGTGGATCATCATCTGTCAAAATTACAATAACAGCAACGATAAATAAGACAGTGTGTCACACAGTGTAATCTAATAAGAACAAATTCTCCATCGTGTATACAGTATTGTCGTCACGTGGATCACATAATGCTGGGTGACGTAGGTACCACAATTAAGAAAAGTATATTTATGTGCACACAGTGACATAATACTAAATGATATAACTACATCTGTGACTTTATTATGCAAAATAAGATATATTTAAGTGTGATGACATAAATAGAACTATCCACACCAACCATGTTGAACCGTGAATTTACTTTCAAAATCTTTTGTTAAGGAATTTACTTTAATTACTAGCGATTCATCAAGAACATTAACACATTTAATCATACTAGGTGAGCGTGGAAGTAGTTGTCAGGAAGCAACTGATGAAAACGAAATTACTTTCAACAAATGTGAATTTTATTCCTAGAAGCATTTTCAAAAACAGATTTAAAATTATAAGCAGATAAGCATCCTCGAAATATCAAGTTACAATTTTATTTAGAGGCAGAAGCAACAATATTAACAAGATGAGCCTTGTGGCTGAGAAGCTTGCCTGCTCCTTTTCAACACGGTCGTAGTCACGACCGCTCACAACAACCTCTGAAAGAGTACACTGGTGCAAATCTGCAACACACAGATTACTTTAAACTAAAAAAATTTTTAACAACTCACACAAACACATAAAGTATGCACCCTAATGGACTCTTATGGTGGAAGGGTGGCAACCTTATAACCTAAAATAACTATTTAAATAAAACCCATGAAATGCAATAAAATGTACAATATGCTCTGCATTACACATATACCACCTCGCAAGTTGATAGGCAAGATAAAAACATATTTCAGGAATTCGGCCTTTAAGCAATAAATTCGTTAACACCGAATCCGACAAAGATGACAGAGGCAGCTATTAACAATTAACATATGGCAGACTGACAAGAGGGGGGGAGGGGGGTGTTACTGAACAACCCGAGCCGCAGATTGCTCTACACCTTCCCAACTCCACAAGGGAAAAACGGACCACCCAATTCACAAATAACCACCTTCCCGAGGGTGGGCAAACGGAGAAGAATGGTGGGACGACCCCAAAACAAAGCAGCTAGTGACCTCACGAAGAAAACAAGTAGAATTTAACAAGTAAATGAAACAACATATCTTCAATCACTTAACTTCTAATAAACTGCGATTTCTGGTGAAGACCTGGCGCAGCACCCCCAACACTCTCCCGAACCGTCCGCTGTCAGCCGCTTCGACGGGCGCAGGAAGGCGTGCCGATCTCCCGTCTCGCGGCGTCGCAGCTCGCCCCGGCCAGACCGATGTCGTGGTTTCGCTCCTGTTGTTCTCGTGTGAACCGTGAAGCCACTACCCCTTTCTATACGGCGCTGCCCACTGGACTCACGTGGGGACCTTACATGCGCCGACGCTCAATGCGGACAAGTCATCTCATGTCTCAGTGCGCGACCGACCAACCGATCGATCCAACCGCCAATGACCGTTGCCCGAGCAACTCGAGCAGACTGGCGGCCTAACGCGCAGACCGGGCGACCACTAGCTGAGTTCTCTTACTGTCGGAGTGGCAAGACTCTCTTTTTCTGGCTTTAAAGTTTGATCCAAACGACAGACATACTAGCACTCCGACGACAGACAGACACTACTGCCGCACAAATGCAAATGAGAGCCAGATCAGCAACTGGTGACGCGAGACTGACCTAGCCTCACTCCGACTGACCCCCTGCCGAGTTTTTTTTGTTTTTTTCTTTATTATTTCATTCCCCTGCCCCATATGGGCAGGGGAGGGCTGTCAGCGGCACAATTCTCCGCTCTTCAGCCGAGTGACACGACAACTAAAACAAGAATAAAATGATACATACATAAGGAGATAAAAAAGGGGAACATAAAACAGAGCAAGGGGAGAAAATGGAGGTAAAAATACACTGACATGAAGACGTTCATGGGGGACAGTTAAAAAAGTCACCAGAAAGTTAAAAAACACGGCGATTCTTAAAACACAGAGAAGACACTGAATGCGCATGCACAGGTTAAAAGTCGGCCACAGTATTAAAAACACTCCAGAACAACACACTTAAAACCCACTTGGAGCACACACGATGAAGAATAAAACTGCCAGGTGGGACCTGCCGATGGAAAGGTCAGAGAGGATGGAAAAGGAGGGGAGAGCATGGGGCAGCTGGAGAAGCGGCGGGATGAAGAGAGGCGGGGCATCAGTGGGTTCACGAAGAGGCAGGAGACACGTGGGGCAGGAGAGGAAGAGGGAAGACAGGGCAGGAGGGAGTGCAGAGACACGAAAGGAGGCACAAGAGATGGAGGGGGAGTAGGAGGGGGAAGCCACTCAGGAGGAGGGAGGGTGAGGAGAGGGAGCCCCGAGGAGGAGGCAGGAAGATGGGGTTAGAGTTGGTAGGAAGGGTAGATGTCAGAGCGAAGCTCATCATCAGGGAGGGGTAGACGGTGGAAGTTGTGTTGGGAAAGGAGATGGAGGGTGTGGAGATGGCGAGAGGGTGGGACACAATGGTAAAGGCGCGGCAACTGGTTGGGGGTGGAGAGGAAGGGAGACACCAGGGGGTGAGGGGGATCAAGGCGGCGGACAATATATAGTGTGCGGATGCGTTAAAGGAAAAGGTGGGGGAAGGGGATGAGGTCGTAGAGGATGCGCGTGGGGGACGGAAGGCGGATGCGGAAGGCGAGGCGGAGCGCATGGCGTTCGAGGATTTGGAGGGCTTTATAGAACCAGGGAGGGGCGGAAATCCAAGCGACGCTGGCATAACAGAGGATGGGGTGGATCAAGGATTAATAGGTGTGAAGGATGGTGGAAGGATGCAGACCCCACGTCCGGCCCGACGGGGGTTTCAGGAGGCGGAGGCAGTTGTGAGCTTTGTTTTGGATGGTAAGGAGATGGGGAGTCCAGGTGAGGTAGCGGTCGAGTGTGAGGCCAAGGTATTTGAGGGTAGGAGTGAGGTGGATAGGACGGGCATAAATGGTGAGGCAGAAATCATGGAGGTGGAAGGAGTGGGTGGTGCGGCCTATGATGATCGCCTGGGTCTTGGAGGGATTAACACGGAGGAACCACTGGTTGCACCAAGCGGTGAATTGGTCAAGGTGGGTTTGGAGGATACGTTGGGACTGTTGAAGAGTAGGATAAAGGGCTAGGAAGGTGGTATCATCATCAAACTGGAGAAGATGAACAGGAGGGGGAGGTTTGGGCATATCAGCAGTGTACAGGAGATAGAGGGGAAAGGGCACGCCGGCAAAGGGGTAGCCCCTGCCGAGCTGATAGCGCCCCTTAAACGCACGTGAACAGGCAACCTTCTCACTTTCGCACCAGAGGGCGACACCAAAGCTGCGATTGCCACAGCGGCGCCACCGCCAGAAACGGAGGGCGACTGCTTCGCAAAACGCGCTGCGGCAGGCTCTTCAAAACAGCAATTTTTTTAACACGGCTCACATGTCCTAAATACAATTACGTAAGTAGTTACCATATGAATCATTTTATCACTGATGCCCTTTCTATCCACATTCTACACATCCATTTCTAACAAATTTTGCTCTCTGTAATAGGTTGCTTGTGAAAATGGGAAAAGCCCAAAACTAGTCAACCAGTAAAGAAACAGTGGTTTTGGTGTATAATATCTTTCCTTCAAAAATCGTCACGTTACATCATTTTGTATTATCGAACTGTTGACAAGAACTTACCGCACTGCTGAAACGTGTTACCCCACCACAAGATCGAGTTATTACAAAACATACTCATAATTTTAACACTATGCATTGGGAAGTATGCATCTTAGGGAAAACTAAATTAATTACAAAATGTACCAAACGAATTGCCCTTTTCAAATGTCAGCGACCAGGAAGCTCGGAAAGGGAGTTATCAACTGGAAATCTTTGATAAGGAATTTCCGGTGTCAACATTTTCCAGATAATCTAGGAAAGACACTCTAAAGGCTTCGTTGTAACATTGATACAGGAGATTTTTCTTCAGTTGTTTCTGAGATACCTCGAACCATTGACCCAGCTACCGTTTCACTCCTCTGTAGATTTCTCCCGCAGTTTGAGATGGAAGGTCAGGCAATACTTTCATCTGTCGACCACAGTCTTTGAGACGGTTGTAAATAAAGTAAACACCAGCTATTAAAGTCTACTTTGTATGATTGTTTCTAGAACAGTACTGCCCCAGACAAAAAACGGGTTTGCGTGTATGTGCGTGTTTGTGTACGTCAGCACAGCTGTGCTGCGCTATCGGAGACACGCAGAAATTTCGGTACCTGAGCTACAAAACGACGCCCATTTTTTGCCCATGATTGTCCACTAGAAACACAGCGCTACACGTCTCCCCCCACCCAGCCGGCTTCTGTACTTCAACTAGAAGTTTTCTTTGCACCCACTGTGGAGCATCTTGCATCAGACTTAAGCCTCTCTAAAGAATCTAAGACACCATAAACTGTCGTGGCAATGACCTCACAGGCACCACCTATTCACAAAAAAAGATCACAATGGCCAGAACGAAAGATGCATGGACAATGGAGCGCTGTAGTTCTGTGGTTTCGAGCAGCACTGAATTTCTCATTAGAGAGCCTAAGTAGAGAGAGAGGTAGGGCACAGGGGGATAGAGAGAGGCCAGTTGTGATATCAACACTGGTTAACTGTGAGCAAAGGATGTCATGTATTTACTTGTCTTGTGTTTAGCCTGGCTCGAGTAGCATGGGCGGTGCTGTTGCAGACGGATTATAAACGCTCTCAGTGCCTATTCCGCAGCACCATTATTTTCAGGTAGTACGTCTTGGTGCAATTCTGCATGCCCTTTGCCGGGCGGGGTGGCCGAGCGGTTCTAGGCGCTACAATCTGGAACCGCGTAGGTTAGTTAGGTTTAAGTAGTTCTAAGTTCTAGGGGACTGATGACCTCAGAAGTTAAGTCCCATAGTGCTCAGAGCCATTTGAACCATTTTTGCATGCCCTTTGTACGTTCATTTCACGAAATTTAACATCTAGAGTCGTGTTGTAAGTCGAAACTTACCGATTATTGTAAAGTTAGATTTTCACACAAATGTTTGTTTACTAAATTTTGATTGATGAGGGACTGAATGAATATAATAAACATCACTTACAGTGATGACAGTGATGACAGGATAGTGAGGACAGTTAAGAGAAAACGCTAGGTTATATTGCCATCGTCACTAAAATAGTGGTCAAAGTTGGTTTATGACGCTCGTAATTAATAATAAATAAATAAAAAATAAAAATAAAGCCTTAAACTGGACAGTTAAAGTTGAAAATTGGGAATCGGAAAAGCGGTTTGTGGATACCGAAAACATACAAGGTGGTCCATTAATAGTGACCGGGCCAAATATCTCACGAAATAAGCATCAAACGAAAGAACTACAAAGACGAAACTCATCTAGCTTGATGGGAGAAACCAGATGGCGCTATGGTTGGCCCGCTAGATGGCGCTGCCATAGGTCAAACTGATATCAACTGCGATTTTTTAAAAATAGGAACCCCCATTTTTATTACATATTAGTGTAGTACGTAAAGAAATATGAATGTTTTAGTTGGACCACTTTTTTCGCTTTGTGATAGAGGCGCTGTAATAGTCACAACCGTATAAGTACGTGGTATCACGTAACATTCCGCCAGTGCGGACGGTATTTGCTTTGTGGTACATTACCCGTGTTAAAATGGACCGTTTACCAATTGCGGAAAAAGTCGATATCGTGGTGATCGAAGTGCCCAATGGGCGTGTGATATGTATCCTGCTCGGTATCCTGGACGACATCATCCAAGTTTCCGGACCGTTCGCCGGATAGTTGTGTTATTTAAGGAAACAGGAAGTGTTCAGCCACATGTGAAACGTCAACCACGACCTGCAACAAATGATGATGCCCAACTAGGTGTTTTAGCAGCTGTCGCGACTAATCCGCACATCGATTGCACCCGTACCATATTTCTATGCACCAAGAATTGCATGGCGACGACTTTGAACGTCGTGTACAGTTCTGCCACTGGGCACAAGAGAAATTACGGGACGATGACAGATGTCATTCACCAACAGCGGTAATGTAAACCGGCATAATATGCCATATTGTGCAACGGAAAATCCACGATGGCTGCGACAAGTGGAATATCAGTGACCTTGGTGGGTTAATGTATGGTGCGGCATTATGGGAGGAAGGATAATTGGCCCCCATTTTATCGATGGCAATCTAAATGGTGCAATGTATGCTGATTTCCTACATATTGTTCTACCGATGTTACTACAAGATGTTCCACTGCATGACAGAATGGCGATGTACTTCCCACATGATGGATGTCCGGGCGTGCGATTGAAGCGATATTGAATACCATATTTCATGACAGGTGGATTGGTCGGCGAAGCACCATATCATGGACCGCACGTTCACCGGATCTGACGTCCCCGGATTTCTTTCTGTGGGGAAAGTTGAAAGATATTTGCTATCGTGATCCACCGACAACGCCTGACAACATGCGTCAGCGCTTTGTAAATGCATGTGCGAACATTACGGAATGCGAACTACTCGCTGTTGAGAGGAATGTCGTTACACGTATTGCCAAATGCACTGAGGTTTACGGACATCATTTTGAGCATTTATTGCATTAATGTGGTATTTATAGGTAATTACGCTGTAACAGCATGCGTTCTTAGAAATGATAAATTGACAAAGGTACATTATCACCTTGTAACAACCGAAATAAAATGTTCGAACGTACTTACGTTCTGTATTTTAATTTAAAAAACCTACCTGTTACCAACTGTTCGTCTAAAATTGTGAGCCATATGTTTGTGACTATTACAGTGTCATCTATAACAAAGCGAAAAAAGTGGTCCAACTAAAACATTCATATTTCTTTACGTACTACACGAATATGTAATAAAAAAATGGGGGTTCCTATTTAGAAAAACGCAGTTGATATCAGTTTTACCTATGGCAGCGCCATCTAGCGGGCCAACCATAGCGCCATCTGGTTTCCCCCTTTCAAGCTAGACAAGTTTCGTTCTTTGTAGTTTTTTGTTTAACGCTTATTTCGTGAGATATTTTGCCCGGTCACGATCATTGGACCGCCCTGTATAAGACTAGACGAGTTATGCTTTTCTAATGCTTAGCACGTCACGTTTAGAGAATTTATTCTCATTACAAAGTAAAAATATTTTTACATTGGCATTCTACGTGACGTATGCTGTCTTGCCCTACAGCTGTCTTTTTATGGTTTTAAGGTATTCTCCTTCCTTCATTATGCAGAAATGCACACGCAAGGAAATCATGATCCACGGTGTAAGTTCAAAAATATGCAGAAATACCGCGTCGTGGATTTTCCCGGTATAGTTGAAAATCATCAGATCCACACTGACTCACTGAAACTATGTTACGAGGCTACTAGAGAAAACATCAAATAACTGAAATAGCTACTACAAACTGTTTGAAATAAAGTAAACTCAACTTTATCTAGCCGATAACCGTTATTCCCAGATCGTCAAAAACCTTTAATAACAGGCTAATATTTCACTATTCTCGACCCGTGTCCGACGTATGCACTACCGCACACCAGACTGTTCAGTATCCTCCACAGCATATCTGCAACATTATAGGAGTGGTATTTTCTTTAGCCATGTACCAAATAGCAAGCTAGAAGTGCTACTTTGCTGTCAGTTGTAAGACCGATGTGTCGTTACAGCCGACAGGCGACCTCATTTCACGTTGCGACGCTACCTGGTTGTAGATTCCACGTTGTAAGTAGGTTGTTTAGGTTTTTATGTTGGTAACGCCACGTAGCGCTCTGTATGAAAATCACTGACTGTGCTGTGTGCAGTCTGTGGCTGGTTTGCATTGTTGGAATATTCGCTACTGTATTGTTGGGCAGTTGGACATGAACAGTGCGTAGCGTTGCGCAGTTGGAGGTGAACCGCCAGCAGTGGTGGGTGTGGAGAGAGAAATGGCAGAATTTGGAGAGCGGACAATCTGAACGTGTGTCCATCAGAAAGCGTGAATTTGTAATTATGTATATCAGTATATCATGAACTGATTTTTATATATATATATATATATATATATATATATATATATATATATATGATGACTTTTGAATATTATTAAGATAAATGCATTGTTTGTTCTCTATCAAAATCTTTCATTTGCTAACTATGACTATCAGTAGTTAGTGCCTTCAGTAGTTAGAATCTTTTATTTAGCTGGCAGTATTGGCGCTCGCTGCATTGCAGTAGTTCGAGTAACTAAGATTTTTGTGAGCTAATTGATTAATGAAAGGTATAGGTTATTGTTAGTCAGGGCCATTCTTTTGTAGGGATTATTGAAAGTCAGATTGCGTTGCGCTAAAAATATTGTGTGTCAGTTTAGTGTTCATCAGAATAAGTAAAGAGAGAAATGTCTGAGTACGTTCAGTTGTGCTCAGCTGTTTGAAAATCAAATAACGTAAGCGGTTTATCAGCACAGTAATTCACTAATATTTCCAAGGGGACGTTTCAACCTAATCTGAAGAAAACATAGCGACCGTCTGAGGACACGTCACTAGAGATGGGCAAACTCGTTCATCCTTGGGAACTAGTTCACTGCTGATCGTTCTTTTTTGGGAACCTTTCATTTTTACTCGTTCACCGTTCATTTGTGCTTGGTATATGGTTCTTATGAAAAACTGAAAACTAGTAGCGTAGGTGACTGAAGGATAGAGGGCACCAAGAGGGGGCACTTGCCTCCCCCCTGGAGTATAGACTTTCTATTCATTACAGAATTCTTACTCACTTTCAGAAGTAATTTCTGTGATCCTGCAGAGCCTCTCGTTTAGGCAACTGTAGCCTTATGTGGCTGATCGCAGGGAAATAATATAGGGTGGCGCACGGAAAACCGGCCCCGAGTACAGACTGCTCTCCAATTACGGACGATGTGTTGCCCGTTACGAGCAGATACAACAAACAGACAAACATGTAATAATTAGGCAGCGAAGAAATAACAAGCTAATGCAAGCAACAATTGCGAAACAATCCATGACGATGTATAGAGAGCTGGAGAAGAGAACATGAAAATCTCACGCGACGTGCATGGGCTATAGCTCATGTAGTCTTGAAAACCTGTTGGTGGCTGTTTCCCAACTTAATAGAACACAAGTGTCTTGTATAAAACTCTTCGTTTCGACTTCCACTACATAGCTATGCTATGTTGTAAACAATAATCGTTTACACCCTATATATACATCACGTTGTCTCTGAGTTCATAGGCGAAGTAGAGACTTTATGGAACCAAAAAATAAAATGTGGTTTTCTCATACTTACGTCACACGCTTAGTAAAAATTAGGTTTTTATGTTCCATTATTAAAGTTAATGCAGCAATAATAATAATAATAATTAAATTCGCAATAATAAAATTTTTGGTTTGAAAGCTCCTTCTGAACAAATGTTTTTGAGATAATAAGTAAATACGATTTTGTGGCAATCTATGTCTTTTAAAATGGAGAGGCACCGATTTTCCTACTGAGCCAAAATGACCCACAACCCACTTTTTTTTTCTCAAAGAAGCCAAACTAGCAGGTAATGCAAACTGGAAACAAACAAACTTCATAAATGTAATGTTTTCTATATGAAAGATACACGAAAATCGTTTTATATGAATTTTCTTACACTAAAAATTAAACAAATTATTGAAAGTTAGCTGCTAAATCAAGTCGATGAAACCAAAAAATATATGAATAACAAAAAAAAAAACCTTGCCTTGTTATAAATGTGTCTTCTTTTGTTCATCGATATAATGAAGTGAGGTGATATGCCCTTTTGTTACCTGAAAAGACGTACCTATTACATACAACGTAATTTTTATATAATTTACGTAACTATAAAATACTTTTTGATTACCGGTCGTGGACGCTGAATAGCCAGAACCAAGAGTAAGAACAGTTTGGAACACATGTAAAATAGGCGAGCGCAGTGAACGAAACGAACAACTGCATACTGAACGAACTAGGAGCAGTTGGCAGTGGAACTGAGACAGGTGGTCATGCGAAGAACGGCGAGTGCGGCCGGGGGAGACCGAGACGAGCACGCGACCGAGGCTGGAACGAGAACTGCCGAAGTGGCCGCCGCGACCGAAGTCAACTAGTGAACTATGAACCGATCGTTCCTCGTTCCCGGGAACTATAAGTAGACTGCCGCGACCGAAGCGAACTATGAACCGATCGTTCCTCGTTCCTGGGAACTATAAGTAGACCGCCGCGACCGAAGTGAACTATGAACCGATCGTTCCTCGGAATTCGTTCCTCGGTCCTTTCGTTCATTTTGGTGAACCGATCCTTTGCACCCGTTCGTTCGCGAACTACCCATCTCTACACGTCACTCTCTCTCTCTCTCTCTCTCTCTCTCTCTCTCTCTCTCTCTCTCTTTCCCCTTCTTTCTCTGTCTCTCTTTCTTCCTCTCAGTTTCTGTCCCTCTCCCTCTCTCTACCTAGGCTCTCTATTAGCCATTGCACTGCAGTGCCATCCTACGGTGGTTCCCTGGTCTAGAGAGCGATTCTTCCTCCAGACAGACAGAGCTCAGCACCAGTGGGAGGAAGAGGACCGGTTGCAGACCAGGCTACCGCTGGGGCGCCCCGGGGAGGCATCCGCGAGCAGCAACTTCCGAACGCTACTTTTGCCCCTCGAGTCTCGGGCGTACTCTTGCGGCTGCTGAGGTATGATAATACCGCCGCTATCTGCATAAAAGCAGCCGACGCGGCAGCCGCAGACAAAGGAGGCGGGCACAGACGCCGTGCACCCAGGAAGTCTCCCGCCGACCTTTGTTCCTCCACAGTTTCTGGCCTCCTAGCCCGAGTAAAGAGCTTTCTGCGCTTGGAAGGTCGTCATATAGCATCCAAGTAGTCTCGACAATTTGCTAATCAACGTACACTGTGCAGTCACAAGGCTCACGATACGCCACCCGTTTACTGTGTGACATACGACAGTACGTCATGGAATATACAGGGTGATTCAAAGCTATTTTTGAACGTATGGTGTCTGTTCCTTCGAAAGAACACACCACTTACATCCCGCAGCTGTGAAGCACTATATGTAAACTGCGCAGTGGTTACCGCACCTGCCAAGTAAGCAGGAGATCCCGTGTTCGAACCCCTGTCCGGTACACATTTTCGCTACTCGCCACTGATTCCGCTTAATGTCCAACTGCCGCCGGCAGCTGTGATCGCTCTTCAATGCACATATATTGATTCAAAACTAACTGCACACACTTTTGAACCGTGGATTTATTTTCAAAGAATATTCTTAAGAATTTATTCTACTTACTAGCGATTCATCAAGAACATTAACGTGGATGTAGTTGCCAGGGAATAACTCATTAAATTAAAAATGAAATTGCTTTTAACAAATGGGAATTTTATTCCTAAAAGCTTTTTTTTTCAGAAACAGATTTAAAATTATAAGCAGACAGCACTCTCTAAATATCAAGTAACAATTTATTCAGAGGCAGAATGAAACAAATTTTTGAGTGTATGAGCTTTCGGGCTGAGAACCTTACCGCTCCCTTTTGACACAGCCGTAGTCACGACCACTCTCAACAACCTCTGAAAGACTACACAGGTGCAAATCTGCAACACACCCGATTACCTTAAAATAAAAGTTTTAACAATTCACACAAGCACACAAACTATGCATCCCGTAGGAGGGATGGAAATGGCACAAAACACTAAAATTAAAAGATTAATTTGGCGCAGAAGGTGCAACTTCATTTTAACTTCTAAGAAAAGTCTTTCGGTGGAAGGGTGACAACTTTATAATCTAAAATGACCATTTAAATAAAAGCCCATGAAATGCAATCTTACATAAAATTATACATGGTTGGCCAAACATGCTCTACAGTAGACATACACCGCCTCTCAAGATGATAGGCAAGATAAAAACATATTTCAGGAATTAGGCCGTTACACTTCAAGCAATAAATTCGTTAACGCACCGAATCCGATAAACATGACAGAGGCAGCTATTAACGTACGGCAGATTGATAGGAAGATTACCGAACAACACGAACCGCAGGTTGCTCTAACCCGCCCCTACTCCACAAGGGAAAAACGGACCATCAATTTATAAACAACCACCTTCCCGCTGGTGGGCAAAGGGAGAAGAATTGTGGGACGACCCAAAGCAAAGCAGTTGGTGACCTCACCAAGAAAAGAAGTAGAATTTAACAAGTACATGAAGCAACATATCAACAATAATTTAACTTCTAATAAACTGCGATTTCTCGAGAAGACCTGGCGCAGCGCTCCCAAATCGCTCTCCCGAACCGTTCGCTGCCAGCCGCTTCAACGAACGCAGGAAGGCGCGCCGATCTCCCGTCTCACGGCGTCGCAGCTCGCACCGGCCAGACTGATGTCGTGGGTTGACTCCCGTTGCTCTCGTGTCGGCCGCGAAGCCACAACCCTTCGCTATACGGCGCGGCCCGCTGGACTCACGTGGCGACCTCACATGCGCCGACGCTCAAGACGGACAAGTCATCTTGTGTCTCAGTGCGCGACAGACCAACCGATCGATCCAATCGCCAATGACTGTTGCCTGAGCAAGTCGAGCAGACTGGCGGCCTAACGCGCAGACTCAGATGCAGGAACTAAGCCGCCGACCGGGCGACCACTCGCCGAGTTCTCTTACTGCGCCACAAAGTCGGACGAGAGACTGACCCCAGACTGACTCCAGACTCACCCAGACTGACTCACTGGCGAGCTCATAGCGCCCCTTAAATGCACGTGAACAGGCAACCTTTCCCCTTTCCCACCAGAGGGAGACACCAAAGCTGCGATTGCCACAGTGGCGCCACCGTCAGAAACGGAGGGCGACTGCTTCACACAACGCGCTGCGGCGCGCTCTTCAAAACAGCTCGACTCCGAAGGTGTAATATAAGCATACAAGTAAGAGTTAAATGTTAATTAAACGTCTGTCTGAAATTGATTTATTTCTGAATTATGTTCCGTAATATCATTTGCGGTAGCCATTACATCATGAGCGTGTCGTATTCGCCTGCATATCGAATGATGTTGCTTTGTACACCTCTCTACACTGTTTGGTTGCTTCTGGCACGAAATGTCTTTGTTTATTTGACTTTGGCGTGGTCCGTTGTACTCTGTGGTGCTATTGTAGTGTAATGGCATCATACGTACTGCGTAAATTCATTGTACCTGAGGTTCATAGACTGCAGTTGTTGAGTACGGTACGATGGCGTACTCAAACGGTGAATACGCAGGTATGCACCTTCTGTACGGCACAGTAGAGGGGAATGCTCGGACAGCTAGACGTTGGTATGGTTATGGAAATGTTTCGAAACAGAAGAGCTACGATCCCCCTTGAAAATGTTCTCCGCAGATGGTAACAAAACGTTAGGTTTTGAGGTGAAATCCGTTCGACCACACATAATAGCCCGGAAAATTTTATTAACTGTGACATTCCGGCCGTGAAAGTTTACATTTTACGAACAAAAGAGTTCTAAACTATCAACTTTCACAGTTATGGAGAGGCATGTAGGGGTTAAGCAGGCCCCAACTAGATGATGCTGGTGTAATAAACATCCTGGAAATGGATGACGAATAGCCGATAATAAGTACCCACCCTGTAAGTGCCACTTTAGAGGTTTCTCAATGAACTGTATGGCCTCTGTATCGGAGACAGTAATTCCACCCATTTCACCTGCAGAAGATACATGAGCTCACACCTGCAAACTACCCTAGATGTCAGAATTTCTCTCAGTGGTTACTCGAGCACTACGCTGCCGATTCGCTCTTCGGTCGTCCGATATTTTTTTGCAGATGATATCGTTTTTACCCGTGCGGGTATCGTGAATGCCCATAACATAACGTGTGGACGCGAATGTGAATCCTCGCGTAACTTCAGTACGTGGATCTCAACATTCTTTGGAGCGAACATTTCATGTGATGTTGTGGACAATCTATCACTCGGATCGCACGTTTTCCCTCAACGCCTGACTGGTAGAGTGTATCGACAGTTTTTGTAACATACAGTGGGTGGTCCACATTCAGTGTGGAGTCAAGAGAGCATCTTAGTGTGGCTTATACTGGTAAGTAGATAGGTCGTGCACGACCAGTTACTCGGCACCTCAGATCTCCGGATCCTTGGATTTCTACTTTTGGGGCCATCTCAAGGAGCTCGTGTGTGGTGTTTCGCCTGAGAATCTAACGCAACTAAGGCAGAGAACTGAAAATGGTTGTCCAGAATGAGATGAACGGAGCGGTAAGATGACGAACGCGTCACTACTTTCTTCTCCATGGACACTGTTTTGAACATGTTCTGCGGTAAATGTACAGTAAGTAGTTGTTTTGAATTTCGGGTCCTTTTGTGTCGCTGCTTTCTGAGAAGAATTAATTTTGTTTTGTTTGTGTTGCAATTGTGATCCCTACTCAAACAAAACTTTATCATTTTTCGTTTATTTTAATGCGAACATTTCACCCAGGAAGTGTATGCAGGTAGTTCTGAATCACGAGGAATTAATTATGAGTTGTTTGCAGTGCACTTGTGATCCCTAAGGTTCTTCGTATTTCCAAAGTAAAGCAATTTTAGACAAAATGTTATTTGTCATTTTACTCTTATTTTGATGCATAAATTACAGCTACTTCTGAATTACCCTGCATATTGTCTGGCCATAAATTAAGGCAAACCTTGTGTCACACGGATTACCGTTCGCAGTAAGCTTGTTGGCTGGCTCGCACGGCGGCTTTCAAGCTGGTTCCGCAGACGGTTAGGTTGCTTTCCTGCAGGGAGCTTCGCGTGTTCTCACGTGTTAGCTCCGGTGCTGTTTACCTTCTAGAGTTCTCCGAATGCTGTCTGCGTTAGCCAATTAGGAGCCCTGACGACGTGCGACTACACAGCCTGGAAGATGGAGCTCCTCTACCAGTGCGGCCACCACAGAAATATGAGTACAGTTCATGCAAACAGACGTGATGTGCTGTAGACCCCGCTCATTCGATTGCCAGTGTCGGACATGTTGCCACTGAGTCAGCACTCCACTGCTAAATACTCTGGAAGAACACATTCCCTTGAAGATTCCAGCAATAGAAAGCAAGTTGGCGGATTGAGTTCTTCATTGTCAGACACGCGAAGTGGTTGCAAATGTCTACCACTGTGTGAAAAAAGAAACTGCGCTAGGTGCTCCACTGAAACTTAGATCCACACTGAAATAGGTGGCCGAAACAACTGGCGAGACAAGAGAGGAGTGGAAAAATCAAGAAGGTGAATCCTCGACATTTTCAACACCTGAAAGGAATGCCACCTAAGACCTTGCAAGGCCAGTTTGGGCAATTTTAATAAGCAAGTCGTTCACCACGTGGTGAATAATTTCCACATGACAGATAAAATAAAACTCACTTTAAAGGAAATCCACAAAGAAGTTAGAGAGTTTAATAAATGTCGAAGTAAATAAAAAGACACTTCGTAAAACTCTTCGCACTCTAGGATTTAGATGGAATATGACGGCGACTAACCAAATATGACGGCAACTAACCAAAAAGCTCTCCAGGAACAAAGCAGCATGAGGACAAAACGAATTGCTTACTTAAGGGGAGACGGAAGACAAGTGGGCTTAAAAAATTCGATTATTAGGTTTTAGCATATTTGAAACGCCTGGTCTTTCCTGTGTGAAACAATTTTTGTTTTTATATAAATATGACAATTTTTTTCGTAAGATATGATAGTTTCCCTGACGCTCTGTGCAATCTGGGGACGGTGACAGCACGACTTATGACCGGGTACGTGCAGAACAACCCTATGGTCCTAATGTCACAGTTTCTAAATTAGAGTGCATTGGGCATGTCCAGAAGAGAATGGGGTCCAGGTTGGGAAGAATATTGAAAGAAAAGTCAAAAATAGTACTGGGCGATGGTAAGAAGATAGGTGTAAAGGTCACCTGACAAATGTTGAAATAGATAGATTGCAGAATTATAGTGGCTTGACCATAAGAAGAAATGTAGGGAATTTAGAAAACATGAAAAAAGCTGTATGGGCTATCTTTTCCCGTAAGCTTTCCACAAATGAAAATCCAGTGCACGGTTTTTGCCTGAATGACACTTGGTGCAAGTACAGGAGAAGTGCCAGATATGACCACAAACATTTGGAATTAAACCGATATTTAGAATCCTTCGTAAAGATACCTTGTTGAAGAAATGTCTTCGTGGGAAAACTCAAAATTTGAATGAATGTGTGAATTATGTCATTTGGAACCGGTAACCGAAAACTGTATTTGTTCAGCTTACAAGACTCAAATTTGGTGTTTATAATGCTATTTTATGCTTCGGTAGCTCAGATGGTAGAGCACTTGCCCGCGAAAGGCAAAGCTCCCGAGTTCGAGTCTCGGTCGGGCACACAGTTTTAATCTGCCAGGAAGTTTCATATCAGCGCACACTCCGCTGCAGAGTGAAAATCTCATTCTGGAAACATCCCCCAGGCTGTGGCTAAGCCATGTCTCCGCAGTATCCTTTCTTTCAGGAGTGCTAGTTCTGCAAGGTTCGCAGGAGAGCTTCTGTAAAGTTTGGAAGGTAGGAGACGAGATACTGGCAGAAATAAAGCTGTGAGGATCGGGCGAGAGTCGTGCTTGGGTAGCTCAGATGGTAGAGCACTTGCCCGCGAAAGGCAAAGCTCCCGAGTTCGAGTCTCGGTCGGGCACACAGTTTTAATCTTCCAGGAAGTTTCATATCAGCGCACACTCCGCTGCAGAGTGAAAATCTCATTCTGGAAACATCCCCCAGGCTGTGGCTAAGCCATGCCTCCACAGTATCCTTTCTTTCAGGAGTGCTAGTTCTGCAAGGTTCGCAGGAGAGCTTCTGTAAAGTTTGGAAGGTAGGAGACGAGATACTGGCAGAAGTAAAGCTGTGAGGATCGGGCGAGAGTCGTGCTTGGGTAGCTCAGATGGTAGAGCACTTGCCCGCGAAAGGCAGAGGTCCCGAGTTCGAGTCTCGGTAGGGCACACAGTTTTAATCTGCCAGGAAGTTTCATATCAGCGCACACTCCGCTGCAGAGTGAAAATCTCATTCTGGAAACATCCCCCAGGCTGTGGCTAAGCCATGTCTCCGCAGTATCCTTTCTTTCAGGAGTGCTAGTTCTGCAAGGTTCGCAGGAGAGCTTCTGTAAAGTTTGGAAGGTAGGAGACGAGATACTGGCAGAAGTAAAGCTGTGAGGATCGGGTGAGAGTCGTGCTTGGGTAGCTCAGATGGTAGAGCACTTGCCCGCGAAAGGCAGAGGTCCCGAGTTCGAGTCTCGGTCGGGCACACAGTTTTAATCTGCCAGGAAGTTTCATATCAGCGCATACTCCGCTGCAGAGTGAAAATCTCATTCTGCATACAGCACTAACTCAGTGCCTTATGGTGTGGGGTACTATTAGGTGCAACCACAAATCACAACTGGTGCGTGTCCAGGGCACTGTGACCAGTGTGATCTACGTCACTAACATCCTGCGAGCCGTAGTCATACCCTTCCTGCACAACACCCCAGACGCCCGTTTTAAGGGAGGCAATACACGACCACTTGCTGTACGAACGCGTGCCTTCTAGGTGTCACAGGATGTCAGCCTTTTTCCCTGGCCCACCAGATCATCACGCTTGTCGCCAATCGAAAATGTGTGAGGTGTGGTGAAACAATGGGTCCAGTTCTGTGATCCTATGCCAAACAGCACAGATGAAGTTTGGAACAAGGTGAATGCAGCGTGGATGACTACACCATAGGACGCCATTACAAGCGTCGATGTCATCACCCATGGAACAACTTATCAGGGCCCATGGCGGCCCCTGTGCTTACTAGGCAGCTGGACACATGCGAACCAAGGTGACTTAAATGCTAATCATTTCTGCAGAACTTATAATGTACATTTTTTGTGAATATGAACATCCTAAATCTAGTCGTTCAAGGTGTGCTGTTTTTTTTTTCCTCTCAACGTGAGTATATTTTTAATGTGCTGTTGCTGATTACGACCAGTTGTATGTTTCCCATGGGTATGCGTGTGAAATAAACCGGCTTACATTTTCTTATGCACGCTAGCCCCTTTGTTCGTCCGTTAAACTGCAATCCGTCTTCCTTTTTCTTGCATTTCCGCTCCTGAACATAGGAGTATACTCGTCTACATGAAGTCTAGGTGCATAGACAGGGTATAATTGGTAACAGCTTGCAACGAACCAACGTAGCACAGCCGGAGCAGGTGAAATCGATACAGGACACTTGTGGCCAGTCAAGCCGATGAGCATCCTCAACTTAGCCTAAAAAAAGCCACCTAAACTACAGCGCATCCCAATCTCTTACACTACCGTTGTAGTCTGCTGTCTCGTTAACATCATTAAATCTCCTCCGAGATTAACTAAAAAAAGACGTTTGTAAACGTTATGGAAAAACTAAATATGAGGGTCATTCCAAAAGAAATGCACACTTTTTTTTTAAATCCATCTTTTATTCTACATGTTTGAAAGTTTTACAGTGTGTAGATACATACTTTAGGAACAATATTTACATTTCTCCACATAATTTCCATCCCTCTCACCTGCCTTACGCCATCTTGGAACCAGCGCCTGTATACCCGCACGGTAAAATTCTCGACCAACCTGTTGGAGCCACTGTTTGGCAGGGTGTACAAGGGAGTCATCATCTTCAAACCTTATTAGACGAAGAGAGTCTTTCAGTTTCCCGAAGAGATGATAGTCACACGGAGCGAGGTCAGGACTGTAAGGCGGGTGTTTCAGTGTTGTCCATCCGAGTTTTGGGATCGCTTCCATCGTTTTTTGACTGATATGTGGCCGTGCATTGTCGTGCAACAGCAAAACATTCTGCTTTTGCCTATGTGGTCGAACACGACTCAGTCGAGCTGACGTTTCTTCAGCGTAGTCACATATGCATCAGAATTTATGGTGGTTCCACTTGGCATGATGTCCACAAGCAAGAGGCCTTCCAAATCGAAAAACACTGTAGCCATAACTTTTCCAGCATAAGGTGTGGTTTTGAATTTTTTTTTTTTTCTTGGGTGAAATTGCATGATGCCACTCCATTGATTGCCTCTTCGTCTCTGGTGAAAAATGACGGAGCTATGTTTCATCACTTGTCACAATTCTTCCAAGAAATTCATCTCCACCATTCTCGTACTGTTCCCAAAGTTCGCTGCATACCGTTTCCCTTGTTTCTTTGTGAGCCACTGTCAACATCCTGGGAACCCACCTGGCAGAAACCTTTTTTAGCGCCAACACTTTCAGTATTCTGCAAACACTTCCTTCCCCTATCCCAATGTAACGTGACAATTCGTTCACTGTGATGCGTCTGTCAGCAGTCACCAATTCGTTAACTCTCTGCACATTGTCTGGAGTGTGTGCAGTACGAGGCCTGCCGCTACGAGGACAATCCTCAATATTGCCGTGCCCGCTTTCATCACGTAACCTGCTTGCCCACCGACTAACTGTACTGCGATCGACAGCAGCATCTCCATACACCTTTTTCAACCTCTTGTGGATGTTTCCCACTGTCTCGTTTTCACAGCACAGAAATTCTATGACAGCACGTTGCTTCTGACGAACGTCAAGTGTAGCAACCATCTTGAAGGCATGCTGTGACGGCACCACTCACGGGAACAGGTTGAAAACACAGTTTTAATCTGCCAGGAAGTTTCATATCAGCTCACACTCCGCTGCAGAATGCGTATTTTTACAAAAATAGTGTGCATTTCTTTTGGAGTGACCATCGTAAGTTTAAAAGTCGATTTAAAGCTAACCCTCACAAGCACAGTAATTACGTATCAATAACAGAAGGCCAGAGAAACAAAGGATTTAAATATTAACTTGATTCCGTGAAAATTCACAATATTATGCGGTAAATTTTACACAAACGTCAGTTTTACATATGCGCTGTAGCTCTGGATTTCGTAGGCCAGTTTGAGTGTTGGTGTAAATATATGTAATGTAACGTCTGTAAGTAGACGACAAGATTTATTATTTGATTACGAGATCTGCGATTAGCCGCTGATAACCGTCACTACTTTGTAGGATTTCTGAAATGAAACATACACTGATGGGCCGAAAGCTTATAGCCACGTGCATAATAACGTCTTGGTCCCCATTTGATACGCAACGCGGCAGCGATTCTGTGTAGTATGGCTTCAACAAGTTCTTGGTAGTTTCCCGCATTTCTCCTATATTCTGGATTGTAGGGGCGCAACTGGGGCCCCGATAGCATCACAGATGCGTCCCAAAGAGTTAAGAACAGGCAAATTTGGCAGTCAAGATGTCAGAGTAAACTTACTATCATGTTCCTCAAATCATTCGTGATAGAGACAATAGCCGTACTACATACTGCCTGATAAATATCGTTCGGTGGATTTCGGGTTACAATTTTTTTATCCGTGTCTCGGAGCTTCTGAAGCGTTGCACAGTCTCACACTCTCTGCAGTGGCCAGAATCGACGTACTTTTGTCGATGTGGGGCGCGCGAGACAAATTACGCTGAGTGGAAAAGTTTATTGGCGGATTCGGATTAACACACTGCACTGCTACTCAAACAGATTCGCCCACCTCGTTTCGACCCGCGAGACAAGGTTAAACCTCTTATAATTCTTATAATACCAAAGTCAATAATTAAAAGTCCTGTAGTTAAGTGACTACTTTCAGGAAAGGTTCTGAGATTCGATCCGGACGATAGGGTGAAGCCAGAACGAGCGCTCGGAGACGTACATGACAGACGCGAGTGTGAGTACACGCGTGAGTTGTTTGTACTGTGGAAAGCCTGGCCTCTGTGACACGTAGTTGTTAATTGCGTGGTACGAAGAGCATTACGAATATGGACAGATGTACGATGTTCCAACGACATCAAGATCCTGCCCCATAATTGGTCATTGCTAATCAAAGTATGCCTCGAATATTAAATGGTCGACAAACACCTTGAATGTGTCTTGATTTTTCTTCCGTATTGCTTCCATTATCAAGCGTAATGTCAGGACTACTTTGTACGTAAGTGCTTAAGCAAAAATCTATGCCCAAAGTCAGGGAACGCACTTGTACTTCTCTCAGCTTTCCGTACTTCACTAAATAACTTGGCTGATTGTTAAGCATCACCAACTCCCGACTTCTGAACTGCACTACGAAATCACCATCTCCATTCCAGAGGGCACACGACTTCACCGCCCTCGAGTTTCCGGTTCTTCTATTTCGCGAGCTCCTAACCGTTTCAGGATACTGCTTAACATTGAGCCTTTTCAGGCAATCGGGGTTGCAGCAGAATAAAGGCATTTTTATTAGCCTTTTCCTGCTCTCACGTAATATGCCTCTGCAAGGTATTGTTTTCTGGTGGAATCTTTAGGACGTGCTCTACAGTGAGTGTTGTGAACACCGGCTGTCCTGCGGAAATTACTCGTCCTTAAAATCCACCTAGTCGCTTCCAACCAGCACCCATTTAGGAGGAATAGGGAAAGACCTGCTCATAATACCCCAAGCCAATGAAAGCCGACTCAGCCGTAGCCACAGGAGGACCACATAAGCACGGCCACGAAATGACATTTTACAAGACGTAAATGTGTAATTAGCAACGCATTTTCCAGAAACAGGTGTGTACACTTCGGAAAAGTTTTGTGCATAACGAAACAAAACGGGGACGTAACAAAATTTTGTTGCTCTTAATAACAAGCAGTGTACCATCAAATTCTTGTGTATAAAGCTCGTGAAACCAACCCAGTTTTACCTCGCGCTCCTCTTCCATAAACAAGGGACGTTTACGCCGAAACCGCCCTTGCTTTGGTTAGTGCGCGTACGAGAGTTACACGCCAGCGATCTCTTTCGCCTGTCCCGACATAATGGTCCGTAATTACGGCACAAAGGAATGGAAATGAAGCGCCGGGGTCCCCTTTAACAAATGCAATAACAGCAGGCGCCCAGCGGGCCGGGCCCCGCCGCAGCGTGCTGTGCTGTGTTTTGCGCTGACGATGAGCCAGGTAAACCGCAACCCGCGGCCGGACAAATGTTTGCCCGCCGCACATGTGATCGGCTCTCAGCCGCAGGCGCCACCGCGGACGCCGCTTTCACAGGTAATCACCGGAAAACTCAGCTCGCCGTTTTTCCGGGTGCACCGACAGCGGGCTAGTCCCTACTGGCCGTTGCTCTCTGCCCGAATCCACTCCACAGGGCACTGGTTAACATTCTTCCATTTGGCCAGTTGATCTAAACCACGAGGCGTGTTTTTAAAGTAAGTGCCGTTTCGAAATTAAAAAAAGACGTGCTAAAATATCTCAATAATTTTATTTTTACATGAAAGCCTGTTGTAACGTATTACCATGTTTACGACGTTGCTCATCGAGCCATACACGTTATCTCTCATTTCTAGCTGCTTCTCTCACACAAATTATGATAAAAATTCAGAAATTCCGGGTCGCCACCAGCCTAAGCCCTTCCTAACTATTTAGAAAAAGCGGAGCTGAAAAATTATTAGTTTAATTACTTTAATAATTTAATTACAAGTATGCAAATTTCTTTAAGCAGCCAGATAAATAGCACTCCATGTCTTGCATGAAGCAACTTGATTAATTCAGGAATGGAAATCAGAGTAAGGGGGTAAGATCGACACCAAAGAATTTATCTTTCACGTAAATTAATTATTGTAACCAAATATTTGGTTGCACATCCTAGTGCGGTTAAAGGCGCTGCAGTCTGGAACCGCAAGACCGCTACGGTCGCAGGTTCGAATCCTGCCTCGGGCATGGATGTTTGTGATGTCCTTAGGTTAGTTAGGTTTAACTAGTTCTAAGTTCTAGGGGACTAATGACCTCAGCAGTTGAGTCCCATAGTCCTCAGAGCCATTTGAACCATTTTTTTTGCACATCCTAACTACACATAATTGGTGCCTTACTCGAAATATTTAAGTAAGAATTACGTGAGAATGAAACAGAGCAAAATTTAACTACAGCAAGAAGAACCACAGAAGACGGAGGTCGGAGACAATTATCCTATCATCTCCTTTGCATTAATACCATAAAAATATCTCAGTGAGATTTGAATTACGATTCTACGCATGCACTATTCTGGACAGAGGCTTAACCAATACACAAGGCTGTGCGATAATTATTTAACATACTAACTGCGTCTGCTGCTTGCAAACGGCCGAACTAGAGCACGTGGTGCATTCCGAATCAAACTGTTGAGCTGTTTTGTAGAAAGCGCATGAAAGAACAGATATTCTTGCAGAAATTGTAGCTCATTAAACAAGCAAAATAAAGCCTATTGCGGTGCCGTGGTGAACCAGAAGGGTCATTGATTACCAAACACGTGGCACAAAATCGACACACAAAGACAAAAGCAATTTCCACAAAATATAAGATTAGAAACCATTAAAAAAATAACTCGCTTCACACGCTTCAGATAAGCTTAAGTTCTTAAGTATTTCACCAGTTAAACAGTCCTAACTCAACCTGCTTCCTATCACCTGAAACCCCCCTTAAGAGCTACGATCCGTACTCACCAAACGTTCACCGAAGAGTGTCCCTTTCTCAGAGCTTACCTAGCTCCCCGTGCAGCGGAAGCCACCAGAGGGGTAGCCCTCCGTCACCAACCTCACACCCAAAAACAGCCTTCGACTAAGATGGATAAACCTCTCTGTTCAGGTATTGGAAATCTAAGTTGGTCATCCCGTGCTCTCCTTTGAACGAGAAGCAACATCGTCTGCTCCCAGCAGACGATGACCAATTCAGCGATTCCCACAAAACAAAACAAAACCGAAACCCACATTAAAACATACATATAATAATCAATAGGCCTTATTTGAGTGCTCAGTCTTTCTGGAACAGTTCATGATTT
Source organism: Schistocerca americana (assembly GCF_021461395.2). Lineage (NCBI taxonomy): Eukaryota > Metazoa > Arthropoda > Insecta > Orthoptera > Acrididae > Schistocerca > Schistocerca americana. The sequence goes on from NC_060121.1 coordinate 143,823,546, forward strand.
GAGCTAAAATCAGGTAGTAAAATGAATAGGTTGTACCGAATTCGACAAGCGTCTTATGAAGCGACTTCACAGAGACGTTTCACTGTTCCTTAATCTACGCACTGACGCCATTAGAGTCTGATTCTTCCTTGTTTACTTTCTGTACTGAGTGTTTTAGATGCCTCCGATAATCGTGAGTCCCGCCGACTGTGAAGAGCGGGCTGTTATAAGATTTCTTAATGCTAAAGGCCTAAAAGCGATCGATATACATCGTGAGATCTGTGCAGTTTACGGAGAAAACATTATGAGTGATGGAATGGTAAGAAAGTGGGTGAGAGCATTTAAAGATGGACGACAAATGTGCATGATGAACAACGGAGTGGGCGTCCTTCGGTTGTGAATAAAAGTTTGGTGCAGGAAGTGGACAATAAGGTGAGAGAAAACAGACGCTCTACGATTTCCTCCTTGCGGGATGACTTTCCTAATGTTTCTCTCAGTGTTTTGTACGGTATTGTGACCGAGCACTTGAATTACCGAAAATTGTGCCCACGTTGGGTACCCAAAATGTTGACGGATGTGTACAAAAACAAATGTTTAGACGCTGATGATTTCTTAAGCCAAATTGTTAAGGGCGATGAAACATGGGTGCCATACGTCACACCAGAATCAAAGCAACAGTCCATGGAAGTTGAGCAAGGGCATAGTTTTGCTGCAAGACAACTCCCGTCTGCATGTGGGGAATCAGACCAAAGATCTCATCACATCTTTTCGATGGGAAACTCTAGATTATCCTCCGTACAGCCCCGATCTTGCGCCCAGTGACTACCATCTGTTGCTGCACTTGAAGAAACACCTGGTCGGTCAGCGTTTTCAAGACGATGACGAAGTCAAAACAGTGGTGATGCAGTGGTTAACAAGTCAGGCGGCAGACTTCAATGAGGAGGGTATTCAAAAACTGGTACAACGTTATGACAAGTGCCTCAATATTGACGGAAATTATGTAGAAAAGTAGATTAAGGTACAGGCTTTCATGTAAAAACGAAATAACTGAGATATCTTAGCACATCTTTTTTTAATTTCAAAACGGTACTTACTTAAAAAACATGCCTCGTAACATCTATGAAAGTATAACATACAATGAAGCGCCAAAGAAACTGGTATAGGCATGCATATTCCAATGCAAAGGTATGTAAACAGGCAGAATACGGCGCTTCGGTCGACAACGCCTACATAATATAACACGTGTCTGACGCAGTTGTTGGATCGGTTACTGCTGCTCCAATAGCAGGTTATCAACATTTAAGTGAAAAATGGCTCTGAGCACTATGGGACTCAACTGCTGAGGTCATTAGTCCCCTAGAACTTAGAACTAGTTAAACCTAACTAACCTAAGGACATCACACACATCCATGCCCGAGGCAGGATTCGAACCTGCGACCGTAGCGGTCTCGCGGTTCCAGACTGCAGCGCCAGAACCGCGCGGCCACTTCGGCCGGCCATTTAAGTGAATCTGAACGGGGTATACAGAGGGCGTGCGAGCGATGGGACGTACCATCTCCAAGGTAGTGATGAAATGGAGATTTTCCCGTATGGGACCAACGACGACTGAAGAGAATCGTTCAACGTGACAGAAGTGCAACCCTGCCGCAAATTGCTGGAGATTTCAGTGGTGGGCCATCAACAAGTGTCAGCGTGCGAACCATTCAACGAAACATCATCGATATCGGCTTTCGGAGGCGAAGGTACACTAGTGTGCCCTTGATGACTGCATGACACAAAGCTTTGCGCCTTGTCTGGGCGCGTCAACATTCATTGTACTAACTTTGGGGAGATGTAATATACAAGCGCAAGATGTTTAAAAAATGCGTCATATTTTCCTTCAGAAGGTAGTGTTGGCCAAAGTCAGAAGAGAAGTTGCTATAGCGGTAAGTCTAGAAATCAACACCTGTTTCCGTATGGGCTGTTGAAGACGGCACAGTGAATTACCGCAATACGCTGTAAGGACAGATGGAAATCTTCGAGAAGTCATGGAGACGAAGCATGAGGATCGCTGCAGTGTCAGGCGGTCAAAACTAGCTGCAGGGTAGATTGTGCTGAGATGTAGTTGATAAAAAAATTCTATACGTTGCGTTTCCGAGTTGAGGCGAAGTTATCACTCTAAACAGTCGAAAATTTAATTTTGTACTGCATTTTTTTGAAATGTTTTTTAATCCGAGCGTTAAAGAAGTTCCTACAGCCCCTTTGTTCCAAGCAGTGTCACGGCCGCCGTGAGGGCGCTCTCAGCCGGAGACTGTCCGGCTCAAGTAGAAAACTTGTCGTGCCGTGACGCACGTTCACAAAATGATTTATATTGCATTATGCTTGCAAACATATTCGCCGAAAAAGCTGACGAACAACGTGTGCATTCTGCCTAACGCAGCATATCCAGCGCAGCGACGTCGGATTTCTTCGCCAACGAAGGCGAGCGAATCGCTCTCCAGGAACGCTTCGAGTCAGAGGAAGAGTCGACATACGGTCCTGGAACTGCAGACTAAATAACGAAAACACTGTTTTGGTCAAAATTAGTTGAAACACAAATTTTGGTCCGCCATATTGGATTAGCTATATATAATTCTGAAAGTATAACTACAGATTTCAATTCAGCAACATCAAAAATACATAAGAACATGTTGTTTTTATACAAATTGAACTAATAATACCTATAAAAGCTTTCCCTAACTTTAAATAGACTTTTCTCGAGAAACGATTGTTCAACACTGCGTGCAGCATAAAATAAAAACGGTTCAACCTTTTAACTTATATATTTGACCCCCGAGAAACACTTTTGTTGGGAGCTTATACCTATAATATATGAAATTTGTTAGTATTAATTATTTTGAAAAGCCATAAAGAGTGAAAAAAAAACAAAATCGAACTCAGAGTTCGAGTTAGCACCATGTCGTTAAATACAATGTTATTTCATTGCGTTTAGGTATAAGATCCCATTAATTTAATGAAGTATCGACTGATGTTATCCATTTTCGATTTCAGGTAACTCCAGCATGTATATTCCCGTACAGGTAAGACATTTTTCTCGAATGCTGTTTGCCCGGCGTCGCGGATAAATACGACATTGCAATGCATGTGTTATTCTGAATTACGACGCACAGTGTCTCTGGACATGCATGCGTGACCAAAGGAACGGGCACTACGACGACTACAATCGTTTTGAAATACGTTGAATTTGTTGGCAATTGCGAACATGGATACCATCAGCTGTATAATGGAACGACGACAAAGAAAATTTTAAAGTTCTTAGTTTTATTTTCTCAATTATTTAATGAGCGTTTTATTAATGTGATTCCGTATTATTATTAATTGACTTTTATTTAAGGTTTGGTTTAGCGATTCCTTTTTAATGTTTGCTACTTTTATTTGAGTCCTTTTAATTATGTTTGCGATAGTTATGAAGTGTATATTGCTTACTGTTCTCCGTAAGTTAAAGAATACGGTAATACCGTATGCGTTTCGCAGCCGCAAATCTCGTTGAGTCTCCTTGCTGGAAATTCTCCACCTAAAATCGCTAAAAATAATTTATCACTCTACGGAAATCAATCGGTACAGCCAAATACTGTAGTGGACTGACCCGACAGCCAATCCACTAGGACGGGTAGCCGAAAGGCACGCGTTTAAGCTCACGCAGGCTGGCGTGAGGTCTGGAAAATGACAAGGAATTATAGTAGCCAAAAATAGTACATAGCTTCTGGAATACTTAACTTTAATTCATAATTGTAGAACATCGCTCTTGATGATACAGAAGTATAATATCAATAGTAACTGGTAATGGCGCCTTGCTAGGTCGTAGCAAATGACGTAGCTGAAGGCTATGCTAACTAGCGTCTCGGCAAATGAGAGCGTATTTTGTCAGTGAACCATCGCTAGCAAAGTCGGCTGTACAACTGGGGCGAGTGCTAGGGAGTCTCTCTAGACCTGCCGTGTGGTGGCGCTCGGTCTGCAATCACTGACAGGGGCGACACGCGGGTCCGACGTATACTAGCGGACCGCGGCCGATTTAAAGACTACCACCTAGCAAGTGTGGTGTCTGGCGGTGACACCACAAATACTATGTTGTGTCATGTGTATGGAAAGTGGCGTCCAACTTTATTTCGTGAAATTATTCAGGACTTCGGAGAAATATTCTCCACGAATCCCAAAACCGTGTAAAACTGCAGGTTCGCACCATCAAACCACACAACACTTCCGGACGACTTGCGGCTTTGTATTCACTGAATATTTCTTTTGAAATGATTAAGGGCTATGAACTCTACACACCTAATACTCCTTTTGTGCTTTTATATGTATTTATTTTCTTCAATACCATAAAACATAGATTACTGCTTTAATGGCCGCTTCCAACAATCTCCTCTCAGGGTAGCATTCATCTCATGTTAGATGAGGAGACCCCTACGTCATAGTGACGTAACGCTACGTCATCGTGACGTAAATAACCTACATCGACTACATGAGAACGTATATCTATCTTCGCAGTTGTACCACAGAGGTTGCACCGATAACGTGAAAGCTAAATGTAAATAAATGTGTACAATCGAAGTGAGAGCAGTTGTGTGGTATGCCCATCCCACTTGAATTACTTATTAAGCTGTAATCCCAACAATTTTATGTGTGTTTCTTGAATGTAATGAATGTCTGAACAAAGCAACCATTTGTTGTTGTTGTGGTCTTCAGTCCTGAGACTGGTTTGATGCAGCTCTCCATGCTACTCTATCCTGTGCAAGCTTCTTCATCTCCCAGTACCTACTGCAACCTACATCCTTCTGAATCTGCTTAGTGTATTCATCTCTTGGTCTCCCTCTACGATTTTTACCCTCCACGCTGCCCTCCAATGCTAAATTTGTGATCCCTTGATGCCTCAGAACATGTCCTATCAACCGATCCCTTCTTCTAGTCAAGTTGTGCCACAAACTTCTCTTCTCCCCAATCCTATTCAATACCTCCTCATTAGTTACGTGATCTACCCACCTTATCTTCAGCATTCTTCTGTAGCACCACATTTCGAAAGCTTCTAATCTCTTCTTGTCCAAACTGGTTATCGTCCATGTTTCACTTCCATACATGGCTACACTCCATACAAATACTTTCAGAAACGACTTCCTGACACTTAAATCTATACTCGATGTTAACAAATTTCTCTTCTTCAGAAACGATTTCGTTGCCATCGCCAGTCTACATTTTATATCCTCTCTACTTCGACCATCATCAGTTATTTTACTCCCTAAATAGCAAAACTCTTTTACTACATTAAGTGTCTCATTTCCTAATCTAATCCCCTCAGCATCGCCCGATTTAATTTGACTACATTCCATTATCCTCGTTTTGCTTTTGTTGATGTTCATCTTATATCCTCCTTTCAAGACACTGTCCATTCCGTTCAACTGCTCTTCCAAGTCCTTTGCTGTCTCTGACAGAATTACAATGTCATCGGCAAACCTCAAAGTTTTTACTTCTTCTCCATGAATTTTAATACCTACTCGGAATTTTTCTTTTGTTTCCTTTACTGCTTGCTCAATATACAGATTGAATAACATCGGGGAGAGGCTACAACCCTGTATCACTCCTTTCCCAACCACTGCTTCCCTTTCATGCCCCTCGACTCTTATAACTGCCATCTGGTTTCTGTACAAATTGTAAATAGCCTTTCGCTCCCTGTATTTTACCCCTGCCACCTTCAGAATTTGAAAGAGAGTATTCCAGTTAACGTTGTCAAAAGCTTTCTCTAAGTCTACAAATGCTAGAAACGTAGGTTTGCCTTTTCTTAATCTTTCTTCTAAGATAAGTCGTAAGGTTAGTATTGCTCACGTGTTCCAACATTTCTACGGAATCCAAACTGATCTTCGCCGAGGTCGGATTCTACCAGTTTTTCCATTCGTCTGTAAAGAATTCGCGTTAGTATTTTGCAGCTGTGACTTATTAAACTGATAGTTCTGTAATTTTCACATCTGTCAACACCTGCTTTCTTTGGGATTGGAGTTATTATATTCTTCTTGAAGTCTGTGGGTATTTCGCCTGTCTCATACATCTTGCTCACCAGATGGTAGAGTTTTGTCATGACTGGCTCTCCCAAGGGCATCAGTAGTTCTAATGGAATGTTGTCTACTCCCGGACATAACATACTTTCAGAAACGACTTCCTGACACTTAAATCTATACTCGATGTTAACAAATTTCTCTTCTTCAGAAACGATTTCCTTGCCATTGCCAGAAGCAACCATAACAATAACGAAACTCAAAAATAGCGTCTAGTCATTTTTTTAAAAAATCCGATTAATTGTGCATAAATCATGTGGATAGAAACGTGAAATAGAGGGAAATTAAAATGTTTCATATTTTTATAAAAGCCAATGGATTGTACATAATTCTTCTGGACAGAAACGTTAAACTCAGAAATTAATGTGGTTCCGAAGATAATTCCGAATGTTCCTGGAATTTTAATTTTGCCTTCACGCTGCAGATCAACTCAGAAACTTTGGCTCTTCAGAAATGAATTACTGCTGATGATTATAATGACTGACCTGTTTACAACACACGTCATTATTTCTCTTTATGCGTTGTGTACCGTGAAAAAACAACTGCATTCAAGTCACATTTACCAGCACTTCAAGCAACTGAAAGCAGTGAGTGCTGTTGCATTTTCAGCTACTATTTGTATGACTTTTAGGCATATGGAAATAGCTATAGTAATCATGCCGTACACCCCCATTTATACCACTTGTATTGAGAGAATAAACAAACACAGTATTTCACCATCGCATATGAAACATCACGTAGTGTTGCTAAAAACAGAGGGCTGTTAACGTTATTTTGTCAAGCAGCTCATCCATTGTGACAGTCAGTGTTCAACATCAATTGGCAACTACTAGGAAACTTACTTTTTTACAGTTGATGTTGCTTAAATATTAAAATGTGAGTAACAATTATAGACGAAATATCATTGTTTTTCACAGTATACAGCGTATAAACAAAAATAATTACGTGTGTTATAAATAGGTCGGTACATTATAATCATCATCCATAATTTATTTCTGAAGAGCAAAATTTTCTGAATTGATCTGCAACAAGAAGGCAAAATTAAAATTTCAGCAGCATTCAGAATTGTCTTTGGAACGGCATTAATTTCTTGGTTTAACGTTTCTGCCCAGAAGAATTATGTACAATCCATTGGCTTTTATTAAAATACGAAACATAATTTCTCCCTAAACATGTTTCTATCCACATGATTTATGCACAATTAATCGGACATTTTTTTTAAATGACTACTCGCTTTTTTTTAAAATTTTGTTGTGGTTGTGGTTCCTTCGTTCATATATTCGTTATGTCCATGAAACACACAGTAACATCCCACATTCTTGAGATTAGAGCTTAATAATTAATTATTTCACGTTTCTGTCGACATGATTTATGGACGATTCATCAGATTAAAAAAAGACTACAAGTGTTTCTTTTTTTAACTTTCGTTATGGTTCCTTCGTTCAGACATTCATTATATTCAAGAAACACACAATAACATCCAAAATTGTTGGGATTCCAGCTTAATAACTAATTCAACCGAGATGAACATACCACACAACTGTTGTTACTTCGTTTGCACACATGTATTTACATTTAGCTTTCACATTATCGTGTAACCTCTGTGGTACAACTGCAAAGATCGATATACGTACTCATGTAGTCGATTTAGGTTTATTTACGTCACTGTGACGTAGGGTTCTCCTCACCTAGCGTGAGATGAATGCTACCCCTCCTCTCAATCCGACATAGAACATCTCTCTTCCAATGTCAAACATGGAATAATAATCTCTTTGCCGTAGCTTAATACAGTCTTTATATCTTTGTTATCGAGTTCGTACGGAGATGCTTAAATTACACAGAGTATATATCTCTAGCGCAGGTATTTTACATTTATCGTCGTATTAATTGTCCGTCGTACATTATTTATGGGAATTAGAGGTGGGAAAAGTGAAATACCTAACAGTTTCGAAACAGTGTAATGTAATGGTGCCTGAGTGGAGATCAAACAAAGAATGATATGTGCAGCTCTGAGTACAAGGGCAGCATAATCGTCATGAAGATGTAAGAGGACGGCCGAAACTTGGTCACTGAGAATGTTAAAATAAGCACCGTGGTTCATGCTCACGGTAACCTTAAAAAGTGGATCCTTGTCATGGTACGAACAACAACTCCAAACTTCGCAGCACTTGTTAATTATGGCATAACGTTGTTTCGAAACAGTGACTCAGCTTGTGTTATGTATTCGTGTAAGCCTCCACATTATATTATCTTGGGTGTCTACTGTGTAAACATTGTCATAAAACACAACTGAGGTGCTAGAGCGCCAAACATGTCGCAGAAAGTATGATACTTTCACTTTGGCGTCTTGGCAATTTCCTGCAGCAAATGCGCTGCTTTCGTGTCATGTGAAATTCATACTTTCCAATTGGCAGCGGTTTACTTCATATGTTTGACATAAGAGATTTTTCCAAACTCGTTTCCCTGCATTCTAGTGCCTAATTTTGATAGGATTTATGAGTGATAATCTGTATGTGTTCTTGAAATGGTAAATCAAGAGATATAATTTATTGAGGTACTATTCTGGGAAGCGAGGCACGGAATTAATATTTATGAGTGTGCCACTCACACTGTTTTTCTCGCAGTTCAATTTTCCATTGTTTGTCACACAGAGCAGGATGCAAAGTAACTGATGCGCACACATTAAAAAATTACCACAATAGACTGGAGCATACAGCACAAGGGTCAAGTAGGGCAGTTTTTCATCAAACATTCACAATTTACCTGGATACAGCTCATAATACGTACACTTGATAGAACTCAAGGTAACTGAAATGCAGCGATTGGTATGTTTCCTTGAAGTATAAAATCCCGCTAAAATTTAAAACAATTGATGGAGTTCTTACTAAAGAAGTTTGTATGAGGTACAGGTATATGGAGTTCCCTCAGGTACTCACAGCAGGCTGATATATTATCATTATATTGTAAACTGCCTCAGGAAATCAGAGATGAAGTTAAGCTGCTGTTGAAATTCAATTTTTATCACAGTACATGAACGCCAAAAACAAAAGTATGGAAGTACCATTATTGATTTGCCTGAGAATTATTTATGATACAGTAGTATTAATATGCCTATAATCTAAAAACCAAACACATCACATTACAAAAATAAACACACAATGCATACATCAATCAGATATTATCCTCAAACCCATAAATAACATACTCAAAAAAATTAAGCTCACTGAATGGTGAGCAAAAATATAAGTATCTTCTGTGTACAATAAATTTGAGGTAGCTGCATCTAAGATTTAGCAGACTACACAAAATAGTCAAACACAAATTCAGTGCACATTGTCCAGACAAGAACAAAATCAACCGAAATTTTACTGTTTAATTTCTGAGTAAATCTACTGTACCTATTCTAAGTTGTAGTAAACATCATTTTTGATACTTTTTCGCTTGATAGACGGGATTGTTTGCCCCTGCTTTGAAAAATGCGCTCACGTGGAACAAAGGTGGCCATAATACAAAGACTACGTTTCATTATTTCAAGCAGCGTAGGAAACAACACAAAATATTCTTTTCACCACAGCAATGGTTCTTGTGATCTGTGTATCAGTGGCATCTTGATATATTTATCGAGCTCGACTATACTTGCAGCACGTGGATTGTCCACACAGCACTTGTTAATTATGGCATCTTTTGTTTCTTTTAAGCGATGACCAGTTTTTGGAAAACCATGCCCCCAGAAGCGAGGATCCAATAATGTTGCTTCACAAGCAATTGCTTTATCTGCAAACCTTTGAACGAGGCGGGTACAGATTCCATCCTCAAGTTTAGCAGTTACTGTATTAATAGCTTCATTGCTGAAATCTGAGTTTTTCAGTCTCAGACAGTGACTTTCTAAACATTTGTTAATAAGACAACTTTTGACAAGGAAACAGTTAGTCCGTTCCAAGCATAAGTGGACTGAAACAACGTTATTTTGAAACAACGATACAGTTACTGTGTCTGGCTCGAGATCGAATCTGGTACCGTTATCCGAGACAGAGCGGAATGAAACCCCACTGTTTTGAAACACTGAAATAGCCGTTTCGAAAGGCTGAAACAGTTCCACGTATCGATACTCTGTATCGAAACATAGAAACAGTGGCCACGTCTATTGGGATTTTGCATCACAGAACGCTTCAAAATTTATGCTGGACCGGGACTCGAACCCGGACGAGTACAGGTTGTAGACACACGTTTGGCAATATAGGGAAGTGTGGGTCTGGCCTTAAGCCGTGCACAAACGCTCGCAATAAGCGGGAAATGCGGGTTCGAGACCCGATCAGGTACAAATTTGCATTCTCGTCATTTCGTTCTACAGCTGATGGTTGTACGTATTCGCAATTGCAGTTGCCGCCCTGCCTCTTCCTTCGGACATCATTGATGTCCAGAGAAACTTTGCATTGTAATTCAGAATAATACAGGCACTGCAATATCGTATTCAGAAGCACTGGTGCGTGCCCAACCCGACGACAATGTGCAGGCGTTACAGCAGGTTGTGACCAATTCATGTGACGTAATCCGAATGGAGGTAGGTGTATTTGAAATACTGTGTGATTCACTCGCTGTTCCAGATAGTATCAGACATTTACTGTGTGCTTAAATCGGGTGCGTTAGCTGGTCAGTCAAGGTACAGCAGGGTGCCTGAGTGGAGGTCAAACAAAGAATGATATGCGCAGCTCTGAGTACAAGGGCAGCATAATCGTCATGAAGATGTAAGAGGACGGTCGAAACTTGGTCACTGAGAATGTTAAAATAAGCGCCGTGGTTCATGCTCACGGTAACCTTAAAAAGTGGATCCTTGTCATGGTACGAACAACAACCCCAAACGTCGCAGAAACGCCTGATGCCTGCACTTCAGGCACGGCGGTTAAACACCCCGTTGGGCCGTCGGTGTAATCGACGCCCAGTATCTTTTGAAATGAAGCAAACCTGCGATTCGTCGATCCACACTACACGCTTTCAGTCTGCTACTCTCAGAGTTCTGTTGTTTCGTACAATGAAGACGTGTAGCAGCACTGGCCTTTTGCGACGTGATCAACTCTAAGTGCAGTGCACTTCGTAATGTTTGCTCGGAAACTGATTGAGGTGGACGTGCATTCACTGCAGCAGATCCTGTCGTGCTCGCTGATGCAAAATTCGGGGTAGTTTGACCGAATAAATTTCGGGAAATTAGAAAAACCTCCAGAAAAAATAATCATTATCATCACGCATGTTTTCAGGTCAGAGATCTTCGCCTCTTCCGAAACCAGGCGTCTTAAAGCTGATTGCACCATTTTCCATTTGGTCGTCCTTTTCTTTTTCTGTGCATGGGTCAGTTGTCACAGCTATTCCTTGGTATCCGGCTCTCATTCATACGTAGGAGATGGACAAGCAATTCTTTTCTATATTGTCGGACGTTTTTCGCTATCGCTAGTACGGGGAGCTCTTCCCTTCCTATCATTGTCCCACTAATGGTCTAATTCAGGGGTCTCCAAACTTTTTAGTCTGCGGGCCACATTGACTCCTCCACGAAGTCATAAGAGCCAAGATCTCCCTAGTGGGATTAAAGCACCCTAGCACTCCATGATCACCGTAATGTAAGGAAAGACGAAATCGCAAAAATCTAAGGTTGTGGGAATAGCTAGCACTGAAACGAACTACGATTTTTATTTAATTACATAATTTTGATTGGTGGACGTACCTAACCGAAATTCTGGCGTATTTTATTCTGGCGAATTTCACCGACAAAAAGGTATCTCACTGCACGTTCTTCACGAAAGCGTCCTGCAAAGTTAACCAAAGACGTAACAGAGGTAGAGTGTGTCAATGCATTGTTATTTCAAGCGGTGCAACAATATGTTTAGTTACGTAGTCTTGTAGCGAGTAGCACAGACAGAGCATATACAGGGTGTTACAAAAAGGTACGGCCAAACTTTCAGGAAGCATTCCTCACACACAAATAAAAGATGTTATGTGGACATGTGTCCGGAAACGCTTCATTTCCATGTTAGAGCTCATTTTAGTTTCACAGTATGTACTGTACTTCCTCGATTCACCGCCAGTAGGCCCAATTGAAGGGAAGTAATGTTGACTTCGGTGCTTGTGTTGACATGCGACTCATTGCTCTACAGTACTAGCATCAAGCACATCAGTACGTAGCATCAACAGGTTAGTGTTCATCACGAACGTGGTTTTGCAGTCAGTGCAATGTTTACAAATGCGGAATTGGCAGATGGCAATTTGATGTATGGGTTAGCACGGGGCAATAGCCGTGGCGCGGTACTTTTTTATCGAGACAGATTTCCAGAACGAAGGTGTCCCGACAGGAAGACGTTCGAAGAAATTGATCGGCTTCTTAGGGAGCACGGAACATTCCAGCCTATGATTCGCGACTGGGGAAGACCTAGAACGACGAGGACACTTGCAATGGACGAGGCAATTCTTCGTGCAGTTGACGATAACCCTAATGTCAGCGTCAGAGAAGTTGCTGCTGTACAAGGTAACGTTGACCACGTCACTGTATGAAGAGTGCTACGGGAGAACCAGTTGTTTCCATACCATGTAAAGCGTGTGCAGGCACTATCAGCAGCTAATTGGCCCCCACGGGAACACTTCTGCGAATGGTTCATCCAACAATGTGTCAATTCTCATTTCAGTGCAAATGTTCTCTTTACGGATGAGGCTTCATTCCAAAGTGATCAAATTGTAAATTTTCACAATCAGCATGCATGGGCAGACGAGAATCTGCACACAATTGTGCAATCACGTCATCAACACAGAGTTTCTGTGAACGTTTGGGCAGGCATTGTTGGTGATGTCTTGATTGGGCCCCATGTTCTTCCACCTTCGCTCAATGGAGCACGTTATCATGATTTCATACGGGATACTCTACCTGTGCTGCTAGAACATGTGCCTTTACAAGTACGACACAACATGTGGTTCATGCACGATGGAGCTCCTGCACATTTCAGTCGAAGTGTTCGTACGCTTCTCAACAACAGATTCGGTGACCGATGGATTGGTAGAGGCGGACCAATTCCATGGCCACGCTCCCCTGACCTCAACCCTCTTGACTTTCATTTATGGGGGCATTTGAAAGCTCTTGTCTACGCAATCCCGGTACCAAATGTAGAGACTCTTCGTGCTCGTATTGTGGACGGCTGTGATACAATACGCCATTCTCCAGGGCTGCATCAGCGCATCAGGGATTCCATGCGACAGAGGGTGGATGCATGTATCCTCGCTAACGGAGGACATTTTGAACATTTCCTGTAACAAAGTGTTTGAAGTCACGCTGGTACGTTCTGTTGCTGTGTGTTTCCATTCCATGATTAATGTGATTTGAAGAGAAGTAATAAAATGAGCTCTAACATGGAAAGTAAGCGTTTCCGGACACATGTCCACATAACATATTTTCTTTCTTTGTGTGTGAGGAATGTTTCCTAAAAGTTTGGCCGTACCTTTTTGTAACACCCTGTATTTGATAGTTCTGTTGCGTGATTGTGTCTATGTTGCGAGTGTCTCACGAGTTTTTTAGCGTTTTATGCGCTGTACTAGTAGGTGAGACGACGAAGTGTGGGACATTTCAAAGTTTGAATTCGAAGAGACAAGGAAAATCAGAAAACCGAAATACGTATAGCACGATTTGAGTATTTTTTCACTGTATTTTTTAATGGAACTACAGTGTAATTGTGAGTATTTAATTTAGTAATTAAAGTACCTTAAAAATAAATTCATTGCATTTTATTTAGGCAGACTGCTCCTTAGTTTTATTAGTATTAAATAGCACAATTTTATTTTCAGTTTAAAATCTTTTGTGAAGTTCTGTACAAATATGGAAAAGAAACGAAAGGTTCACAGTGAATGTAGAATTTTTAAAGAGCAGTGGGGATGTCAATATTTCGTGGTGGAGTCAAGCAACAAACCAATGTGTATTATTTACAATGAAGCAATATCAGTCTTTAAAGAATACAATATAAAACGTCATTATGAGACTAAGCACTCCCAGAATTACTCAAATTTACAGGATGCCAACTATTAGAAATGTATGAGTCTCTGAAACGCCAGCTAAAAACCCAGCAGTCGCTGTTTAAGAAAGTAAATGCTGAACAACATGCAGCAACTCGTGCTAGTTTTCGTGTGGCTCATTTAGTAGCGAAACAGTGTAAGCCATTTGCTGACGGTGAATTAATTAAGAACTGCATTATTGCAACAGCAGAAGAAATGTGTCCAGAAAAAGTTAATTTATTTAAAAACATAAGTTTGTCGGCAAACACTGTGGCTCGAAGAATAGGTGACTTTGCACAAAATATATCAGCACAACTGCGCGTCAAAAAATCAAGACTTAGACTGGTTCTCTTTGGCCGTGGATGAGTCAACAGATGTATCAGATACTGCTGAAGTACTACTTTTTATTCGAGGGATTGACAAAAATTATGAAGTGTATGAAGAGCTCCTTGATGTTGACAGTATTCACGGGACGACCACTGGCGAAGATATTTTTAAAGGAGTTGAAAGAGCAGTTCAGAAAAACAATCTTCAATGGAAGAAATTAAAATGTATCACAACTGATGGTGGCAAAAACATGTGTGGGAAAAATAAAAGTGTTGTTGCTCTCGTTTCTAAGGCCGTAGAAAATGACAGTAGCTCAAACCATTAGTAGTGCATTGTATTATTCACCAACAGTCTTTGTGTGGAAAGCATTTAGATATGTTAGAAGTTTTAAAGCCAGTTATTTCAGTTGTTAATTATATCAGATCCCATGCACTCAGCCATCGCCAGTTCCGCGAGTTTCTTGAAGATATTGAGGAAAGCGACTTGCCATATTATACTGCAGTGCGCTGGCTTAGCTGCGGTAAAGTTCTGACCCGTTTTTTGAACTCCGAACAGTAATTGAAATTTTTTTGAACGAAAGGAATCGCCCTCTGGCTGAGTTACGGAACGGTGAGTGGTTATGGAAGCTAGCATTTTATACAGACTTAACTAAATATATGAGTGACCTTAATTTAAAATTGCAAGGTGAAAACCAGCTTCTGCCTGATTTATACACGCATGTTAAGTCCGTTCGACAAAAGATTGTTTTGTTTCAATCTCAGTTGAACAAAGTATGCTTCACGTATTTTAATACATGCCAAACATTCAGTCAGCAAACTGAGATTACGTTTCCTGTAACTTTCGCAATTGAAGCTTTTGACGCTTTAAAAATTAATTTTGAATCATGTTTTTCAGATATCGATTCAAATTCAAACGATATCAAGATATTTCAAAATCGCTTTGACGTCGATACAGAAGCGTTACCCGCAGAACTTCAGTTTGAAATTATTGATTTGCAATGTAGCGACTTTTTTAAAGAAAAACATTCAAACTCGACATTACTGGAATTTTATAAGTGTCTTCCATCCACACAGTTTCCAAATTTACATTAATTTGCCCGTGGCTTTTTTTCCGCTTTTGGCACTACTTTTTTGTGTAAAAAACTTTCTCCAAAATGAAACACGCAAAAAGTATTTACATATCAGAATTAAGTGATGAGCATTTGAAGTCGCTGATGATTACCTCTACCAGTAAACTTGATCCACAACTGGAGGTAATTATGAAAGGAAAGTTACAGCTACATAAAAGTCACTAATTATCATTAAGATGTTAAATTTCTTTACGTGAATACTCTAACACTGTGAGATTTCAAGATATAAATCAATTACAGTTATTTTTATACATCAGTTACAATTAAAATATCCAATATAATTATGTACACCAGGTATTGTATTTTCTTTAAATTGCCTTTAAATAAAAATATTTTATACGATTTACTTGCTATGTGTATTTTACAACGTAATCAAAAGAAAGTGAAGCCTTGCATAAGAAACATCTTCCATAATGATTGATTAATAACGCTAGTCGCCTCGAAACTTAATTGTTGGCAGTATAGGTACCACCTCAGATATTTGGCGGGCCGGATACCAGGGGTGTCCAGTCAGCTAACGCGGGCCGGTTTGCCGGCTCTGGCGGGCCGGTTTCGGCCCGCGGGCCGTAGTTTGGAGACCCCTGGTCTAATTTATATCCTGCCAAAGGTATTAGAAGTCTCATTTCTGCCGCTTCGGTTTTAATTGTTTCGTTGTTACAGTTCACACTTCAGGTGCGTGGAACAGTAAAGGGAGTCAGAGTGTTACGGAATCTGATTACTATCTTTTTTTTTGTTTTGTTCGAGAACGATCTTTTAATCGTACCTAACTACCTTTGTAGCTTCTTTTCAGCACCTTTATCAATCTTAAGCATAAGAAGACCAGGTGACTGAATATATGGACTTTTTCCAGTTAGAAACATGATTAAATTCTGTTTAAGGTTGAATAAGAAGTACGTTGTTTTTGCTCTACAGATCTTTGTTTATTTAATACTACTTTTCGGCGCCGGCCGGGGTGGCCGAGCGGTTCTAGGCGCTTCAGTCTGGAGCCGCGCGACCGCTACGGTCGCAGGTTCGAGTCCTGCGTCGAGCGTGGATGTGTGTGATGTCCTTAGGTTAGTTAGGTTTAAGTAGTTCTAAGTTCTAGGGGACTGATGACCTCAGAAGTTAAGTCCCACAGTGCTCAGAGCCATACTTTTCGGCTTATTGACCCATCTTCAGGAAACAACTGACTTGCGTTAAGGTGAGAGCATATGCAGAAAACTATTTTGAAATAAACAAAAATGAGCTGAACAAAAAAAATGTACTTATTATTCACCATTAAATATGCAATTGGTTTATCAACTGGTAACGGAAGAATCCGTAAATAAGGTTAAATTTCATTGTTTTCTCATTCTATATAAGGATCATACAGTTCGTTGTAGGTTGTCTTCCGTTTCCGTAGATCTCGGTTGATAGGAATTTTCCGTTTCTTTTTGCCATTTATTATTGGTTCCTTTTGTGAGTCTTTCCATTCCTGTACTACTGGCTGAGTTGCCGCGTATCTTGATGTTGTTGTCTGCATACAAACTCTGAATTGACCGTATTAAACACTAAGAAATGGCGTACTGTTCTAAACTTTCCCGTGACAGATGCCACCAGCTGCACACCGCAGTTGCCGCGAAGACGCTCCTGCAGCTTTTCCGATTGGAAGTATTTGATCATCAGCCACGCAGCCCAAATTTTGTAAGTAGGCTGTTTATGTTTTCTTATTGGTAACGTTACGTAGCGCTCTGTATGAAAATCACTGGCGGTGCTGTGTGCAGTCTGTGGCTAGTTTGCATTGTTGTCTGCCATTGTAGTGTTGGGCAGCGGCAGCTGGATGTGAAAAGCGCGTAGCGTTGCGCAGTTGGAGGTGAGCCGCCAGCGGTGGTGGATGTGGAGAGAGAAATGGCGGAGTTTTGATATTTGTAAGAATGGATGTTATGAACTCCTATATATATCATGACTTTTGATGATATTAAGGTAGATACATTGTTTGTTCTCTATTAATATCTTTCATTTGCTAACTATCCCTATCAGTAATTAGTGCCTTCTGTAGTTTGAATCTTTTATTTAGCTGGCAGTAGTGGTGCTCGCTGTATTGCAGTAGTTCGAGTAACCAAGATTTTTGTGAGGTAAGTGATTTGTGAAACGTATAGGTTAATGTTAGTCAGGGCCATTCCTTCGTGGGGATTTTTGAAAGTCAGATTGCGTTGCGCTAAAAATATTGTATGTCAGTTTAAGCACAGTCGTGTATAATTGTTCAAAGGGGACGTTTCAATTTGGCTCCCTGTGATTTCCGTCCTATCGCTCACATGAACCGCTGGCTATGACATCATTTTGGTACAGACAAAGAGTTCCCGACCAGCGTTGAGAATTGGCCGAAAGTTCAGGCGGCTGTCTTTAGTGACGGAGGAAATGGGAAAAACTGGTACCACGCTACGACAAATGTCCAAGTCGGAGCGGCGACGGCATATAGAAATAGTTGGAAGGTGTAACTAAAGGCTGCAAATAAAACAGTTTTGATTTTCAGTGTGGTTTCTATTTCGCGACCGATAGGACCGGGGAAAAATGAATCCGTTCCGTTTTTAAAAAAAAAAAACAGGGGAAGCTCCCCATCGCATAACCCTCAGATTTAGAAGTAAAATGGGCCAGTGGATATCCTGTCGAGAACACATATCTAGCATGAACACTGGAAGAAGGTGTACTGAACTGTGAAGAAAGAAGCAATAGTGGACCGTCCAAGCTCAAGAGATGTAACATCGAGTGAATTGCAAGAACCACAGCGTCGTGATTACGTGGTCACGGTTTTGGACTACAAGGCTGGAGATCCTTGTTCAAATCTCCCTCGTGAGCAGTTCTTGTTTTCTTTTTCCACTGAATGATGGCCGGCCGAAGTGGCCGTGCGGTTCTAGGCGCTGCAGTCTGGAACCGCGAGACCGCTACGGTCACAGGTTCGAATCCTGCCTCGGGCATGGATGTGTGTGATGTCCTTAGGTTAGTTAGGTTTAATTAGTTCTAAGTTCTAGAGGACTAATGACCTCAGAAGTTGAGTCCCATAGTGCTCAGAGCCATTTGAACCACTAAATGATGAACCTTCTGTCTAGTCATTTACGTGTCTGTTCTCCTCCTGTAGTTCTGAAAATTATCAACCATATAATGGTTATAGACTGTGAGTCATGTGGTAAGAATAATATACACTGAAGCATCAGAGAAAGTGTTATAGGCATGCGTTGTGTATTCAAATACAGAGATATGTAAACAACAGAATACGGCGCTGCGGTCGGCTACGCCTACATAAGACAACATGTGTCTGGCGCAGTTGTGAGATCCGTTACTGCTGCTACAATGGCAGGTTATCAAGACTTAAATGAAACTGAAAGGGTGTTTTAGTCTGCGCACAAGTGATGGGAGACAGCATTCCGACGTAGTGATGAAGTGGGGATTTTCCCGTACGACTACTTCACGGGTGTACCGTGAATATCAAGAATCCGGTAAAACATCAATTCTCCGACATCACTGCGGCCGGAAAAAGATCCTGCAAGAACGGGACCAACGACGACTGAAAAGAATCGTTCAACGTAACAGACGTGCAGCCGATGCCCAAATTGCTGCAGATGCCAATACTGAGCCATCAACAAGTGTCAGTGTGAGAACCGTTCAACCAAACACATCGATATGGGCTTTCAGAAATTGGAAATTTGTGATAAGGTCTTACGGACCAAACTGCTGAGTTCATCGCTCCATAAGCTTACACACTACTTAATCTAACTTACGCTAAGGACAACACACACACCCATGCCCAAGGGAGGACTCGAACCTCCGACGGGGGGAGCCTCGCGGAACGTGATAAGGCGCCCGGCTGCCATTCGCGGCCAGGGCTTTCGGTGCTCAATACCCACTTGAGTACCCTTGATGACTGCACGACACGAAGCTTTACGCGGCGCCTTGGCCCGTCAACACCGACAATGGAATGTTGATGACTGGAAACATGTTGCCTGGTCGGACGAGTCTCGTTTCCAGTTGTATCGAGCGGATGGACGTGTACGGGTATGGAGACAACCTCATAAATCCATGGATCCTACATGTCAGCAAGGGACTGTTCGACCTGGTGGAGGCTCTGTAATGTTATGGGACGTGTGCAGTCAGGGTGATTTGGAACCCCTGATATGTCTGACTATGACAGGTGACACATACACAAGCATCCTGTCTGATCACCTGCATCTATTCATGACCATTGTGCATAACCGACGGACTTGTCCAATTTCAACAGGACAATGCGACACCCCACGCGCCCAGAATTGCTACAGAGTGGCTCCAGGAGCACTCTTCTGAGTGTAAACACTTCCTCTGACCACCAAACTTCCCAGAAATGAACATTGTTGAGCATATTTGGGATGCAATGCAACTTGCTATTCAGAGAAGATCTCCACTCCTTCGTATCCTTACGGATTTATAGACAGCTCTGCAGGTTCATGGTATCAGTTATTTATAGCACTTCGTCAGACATCAGTCGAGTCTATGCCACCCCGTGGTGAGGCACTTCTGCATGCTCGCAGGGGCCTACATGATATTAGGCAGTTGTACTAGTTTCTTTGGCTGGTCAGTGTATTACCGTCGTAAGTAAATGTGATGAAAGTGAGAGCACGCTAATCAACGGATAGCAACAAATAAACGGACGTGAGTTATGTTACAACAAAGGAAATCAGGTGTCACTACTTCCAAAACGGAATGCAACAATCATAGCATTAGGAACGTGTGTAGAACAAATAGAATGCATGTACGTGGGCCGGCTGGTGTGGCCGTGCGGTTCTAGTCGCTTCAGTCTGGAACCGCGTGACCGCTACGGTCGCAGGTTCTAATCCTGCCTCGGGAATGGATGTGTGTGATGTCCTTAGATTAGTTAGGTTTAAGTAATTCTAAGTTCTAGGGGACTGATGACCACAGATGTTAAGTCCCATAGTGCTCAGAGCCATTTGAACCATTTTTCTGCATGTACGTCTGGAAGTCGTTTCCTTACAAAAATGGTCAAGTGGCTCTAAGCACTTTGGGACTTAACATCTGAGGTCATCAGTCCCCTAGACTTAGAACTACTTAAACGTAACTAACCTAAGGCCATCACATACACCCATGCCCAAGGCAGGATTCGAACCTGCGACCGTAGCAGCAGCGCGGTTCCCTGCTGAAGCGCCTAGAACCGCTTTACCACAGCGGCCGGCGCTTCCTTACATTTCGCTGTTGCAAACGGACGTTGCAACACGATACACACACAAATCTGAATACAGCGAACAATCACGTCAGTGACTGGATGGGCAGTTCATAGCTTAAAAAGAAAGAAAAAAAGGTGCGGAGCACAAGCTATATCGGAACACGAATATCCCCCTCCGCAGTCCAACATCGTAACTGCTTAACCACGACGCCGTGGCTGTTCAACTTCGCTCAGTGTTGCAAATCTTCAGCTTGGACCATTGACTGTGTTGATTTTGCTTTTCTTTTCCTTTTTTTCACAGTTCAGTACAGCTTCTTCCTGTTTTCATGCGTGGTCTATGTTCAGTTTTTGACGGACTGTCCACTGGGTACTAGATCTGAGGGGGTGCGATGGGGAATTTCCGTTGTCAGATTAAGTACTTGGTAAATGACTTTCAAACAAAAGTGCCGTTGTATATTCAGTTGTTGCGCTAGACAGGGCGTTGACCTACGGGCGTGGTTGCGCTCCACGTGGAAGCATACCGGAATGTACGCTGTTACCTCCTTGCCATCCTGTTTCTCGAGAGCGAAGCCGAGTGCTGCTGCTCCCCTAGCCGGGTCACCAGCTCGACTCGCCGGGTCTGCTGACTAGAGCTAAAGTACGAGCGAGCCGGAACTAACTGCGCGCCCTGGCGGTGGCACGTGGCCGGCACGTGGCACGCACCCGCTGCCGGCCGTCAGCTGGGCCGTTCCGGGCTGCGTGCCGCCGCCTCGTTAGCGGGCGCCCCCGCCTCTGACCCGCAAGCCAGGCGCTGCCGACCGCCGAGTCTTCCGGACAACCGTCAGCCCTGCTTCCTTCCACTACACGGCCCGTAGCTCCACGTCAAGTAGCTACTGCGTGCAGAGGCGCTTCTGCACTCCTGTCACTCGATACTTTAAACTTATCCTCTTAGGCTGCGTTCACACTGCCGGCCGGGCCGAGCCGAGCCTGGCCGGGCCGCCGCCCGCTTCGATATCAAACACATGGTTTTGAATTGCGGTGTTCACACCGGCGGCCGGGCCGCGCCGACACGGCGTGAGCCTCCCGGAGCCGAGCCGACGACATTCGGAGTGTTTAATATTGCCGGCGCGAGCCGACCGCAGGCGCGAGCCTGTGGAGCAGCACTACAGCTTCTGCAGTACACGCATCACACGTCTCCCTTCTGCTTTCTTCACAAGTGTGACTGCACACGTCTTATTTTAAGATGTTACCTCACATTTCACAATCAGTGAGGAAAAATTACGTTTATTATGATGATACATGCGAAATTACTTTTATTTCATTTATTTAATCTACCGTATTTGCATGCATTTACAACAATAGCTTGCCAGCGATCGCGGCATTGCCGCCACTGAATAGTTCGCATTTACTTGTAAACGGAGACAGATATGAGTGTCACTGAGGGACGGAAAGGTGTCCCTACCAGATGATAATGCATTGTAAAGTCATGCTGTGGCAGTTCCTTATCAGTGGAGATAGAACCACTGAGTCAAAGGGCATTATCTCAAAACTCTTCGCCTATCAATCTGTCTATCTTACAAGGTAATGAAAAGAATTCTGTGAGGTCATCAGTGGCTCCACATGATGAACCATCACCACTGCCAAGCGCTGCATCATGAAGAAAAAAGAAGAAAAAACTTGGAAAATTCTGAAGGAGTATTTCTGCGATTCTTCGTTGAAGGCACAGCAAGACATTACCCAAAATGACGAAGCTAATTACTTCCTAATGATTCTCAGGAGTCCCATAAACTCTCTTCCCCTCAGAGGTTAGTGTTTGTGAAATTTAAAATACAAAAGCATGACTAGAATTAACTGGAGGTAGCGAATGCTGTACAAAGTTCTACTGCAAACCAAAAAGTGTGTACTAACGAATCTTACCTTATCGTTATACACAATTTTTCTTCTGCTGTTATACTTCTGCGAAAATTTGTGTTCTGTTTAGAAATTTTGTCTTGAATGTTCTGCAGCACATACCGAAATGTATGATGATTCATTCTGTAATTTGAATAAAATTTTTCAGGATAGTTTTTAAGTTCTTCATATAAAGAGAAAAACTCTCCTAAATGCAGAGTCAAAACAATACCAATAAAAGAGTGAAGACATTGTTCTACACAGCACAGACTAGGTAAAGGCGAGCAGCTGTTGGCTGCAGCTGCGTTTTCTACTGACTTGCTTGTCAGCTGTCGAAGGGTGGGGATCTTTTAAAATGTATTTATTTGGCCTCCGGCAGCTGACATCCATTTAGCCAAAGAGTGGGTATTACCTTGACAGTGCAGCGCAGCCCGCCAAGGAAGAAAAAAAAAACAATGAAGAACAATGAAACGCACATCTGTGTCGATGTACAGTAGTTTTTCTGTCAAAGTAGACAACGAGACTACAGAATTGCGCTTCAGTTTCTGCAGTAAACGTATCACAAATCTCCAGTTTGTTTTTGTGATTAGTTTTACACCACTGATCACTAGTAATTAGTTTTTTTCTGTCCTGCATTATGTGACTACATTAAACCAAGCTGTAACCGCTCGAACTCCGTGGCTTGCGGACGCGGCACTGACGCCACTGAATATCTCGCATTCCTTGTGACCAGAGACAGATATCAGTGTCATTATCATTTCAAAAACTTTTTGGTACTTTTAGCTACATTTCATTCGCAACAATGTATGGTGTAAAACGCATCTAACAGTAAGCTACCCGCTACATAACTTTTTCACTACAAGATTTGTAAATCAAGTGCACAACGTTGACAAATAGCATCATTTCACAATGACTGTTAAGAAATACGAAAAGATAAATGATTCAATACGAAGCTAAGATGTTACACTAGCACGTGTACAAAAATCAGATTTTTTAGCCGCATACTTTCTTCAAAATCGGTTGGGAAGCGTTACGAAACTAAGAAATCACGCGAAACGAAAAGTAGACTTTTTCTTTTTTCACGACGTAAGTAACGCTTTTAAGGAAAAAATGAGTTCATAAAACGATGTGGCGCAGTCTTATATGCCGCTAAGAATTTTTAGAACATGAAAATCGGAGAAGTGGATTTTCCCCCATTTCGCCGACCCGGCTCGGCGCGGCGCGCAGTGTGAATGCACTACTCGTCGGCCTGAGCAGGATAGGCACGAGCCGAGCCAGTACGCGTCAGCCCGGCCCGGCCCGGCCGGCAGTGTGAACGCAGCCTTACTGTTACTGTTATCCGTTTGCTCACATCTATATCTACGTGGATACTCTGCAAATCACATTTAAGTGCATGGCAGAGGGTTCAACGAACCACCCTCACAATTACCTATTAATCCAATCTCGTATAGCGCGCGGAAAGAATGAACATCTACATCTTTCCGTACGAGCACTGATTTCTCTAATGTTATCGTGATGATCGTCCCCCCCCCCCCTTCCTCCTATGTAGGTCGGTGTCAACAAAATATTTTCGCATTCGGAGGAGAAAATTGGTGATTTGAATTTCGTGAGAAGATCCCGCCGCAACGAAAATCACCTTTCTTTTAATGGTGTCCAGCCCAAATCCTGTATCATTTCTGTGACACTCTCGCTCCGATCTCTCATATTTCGCGATAATACAAAACGTGCTGCCATTCTTTGAACTTTTTCGATGTACTTCGTCAGTCCTATCTGGTAAGGAACCCACACTGCGCAACAGTATTCTAAAAGAGGATGGACAAGCGTAGTGTAGGCAGTCTCCTTAGTAGGTCTGTTACATTTTCTAAGTGTCCTACCAATAAAACGCAGCCTTTGGTTAGCCTTCCCCACAACATTTTCTGTGTGTTCCTTCCAATTTAAGTAGTTCGTAACTGTAATACCTGGGTATTTAGTTGAATTTACGGCTTTTAGATTAGACTCATTTATAGTGTAACTGAAATTTAACGAGTTCCTTTTAGCACTCATGTGGATTATCTCGCACTTTTTGTTATTTAGGGTCAGCCGCCACTTTTCGCACCATTCTAAATTGTTTTACAATTTGTTTTGATCTTCTGATGACTTTATTAGTCGATAAACGACAGCGTCATCTGCAAACAACCGTCTCCCAAATCGTTTAGGTAGATAAGGAACAGCAAAGGGCCTGTAACGCTACCTTGGGGAACGCCAGAAATCACTTCTGTTTTACTCGATGGCTTTCTGTCAGTTACTACGAATTGTGATCTCTCTGACAGGAAATCACAAATCCAGCCACATAACTGAGACGATATTCCATAAGCACGCAATTTCACTACGAGCCGCATGTGTGGTACAGTGTCAAAAGGCTTCCGGAAATTCGGAAATACGGGATCGATCTGAAATCCCTTGTGAATAGCACTCAACACTTCATGTGAATAAAGAGCGTGTTCCTTCAATGTTTTCTAAACCCATGTTGACTGTGTGTCAGTAGATCGTTTTCTTCGAGGTAACTGATAATGTTTGACCACAGTATATGTTCCAAAATCCTGCTGCATATCGACGTTAACGATATGGGCCTGTAATTAGTGGATTACTCCTACTACCTTTCTTGAATAGGTGTGACCTGTGCAACTTTCCAGTCTTTGGGTACGCATCTTCCGTCGAGCGAACGGTTGTATATGATCGTGAAGTATGGAGCTAATGGATCAGCATACTCGAAAGGAACCTAATTGGTATACAGTCTGGACCAGAAGACTTGCTTGTATTAAGTGATTTAAGTTGCTTCACTACTCCGAGGATATTTATTTCTACGTTACTCATATTGGCAGCTGTTCTCGATTCGAATTCTGGAATATTTACTTCGTCTTCTTTTGTGAAGGCATTTCGGAAGGCTGTGTTTAGTAACTCTGCTTTGGCAACACTGTCTTCAGTCTCCATTGTTATCGCGCAGAGAAGGCATTAATTGTTTCTCTCCGCTAGCATACTTTACATACGCCCAGAATCTCTTTGGATTTTCTGCCAGGTTCCGAGAGAAAGTTTCGTTGTGGAAACTGTTATAAGCATCTCACATTGAAGTCCGCGCTAAATTTCGAGCTTCTGTAAAAGATCGCCAATCTTGGGGATTTTGCGTCTGTTTAAATTTGGCATGTTTGTTTCGTTGTTTCTGCAACAGTGTTCTAACCCGTTTTGTGTAACAAGGAGGATCAGCTCCGTCGTTTGTTAATTTATTTGGTATAAATCTCCCAATTGCTGCCGATGCTATTTCTTTAAATTTAATCCAAATCTAGTCTACACTTATATCATTAATTAGGAATGAGAGGAGATTGTCTCTCAGGAAGGCGTCAAGTGAATTTTTTACGAGTTGCGTTTTTACAAATGGTTCAAATGGCTCTGAGCATTACGGGACTCAACTGCTGTGGTCATCAGTCCCCTAGAACCTAGAACTACTTAAACCTAACTAACCTAAGGACATCACACACATCCATGCCCGAGGCAGGATTCGAACCTGCGACCGTAGCGGTCGTACGGTTCCGGACTGCGCGCCTAGAACCGCGAGACCACCGCGGCCGGCTGCGTTTTTACGAGCGGCGTTCAATAAGTAATGCTACACACTTTCTTTTCGGGCAGTTTTGGTTAAAAAAAACGCATAGTTTTTTGTGGTACATCGTGAAATACTCCTGCTTAAGTTCCTACAGTTCCATAAAGTTTCAATAGATGGCAACGTTATACGTAGCCTCAAAAATGGCGTCTGTAACGTAGAGCCACTCCAAGCAGAGAGCTGTCAGTGAGTTTCTTTTGGCGGGAAACATTGCGCATACCCATAGGCACTTGCAGAATAGCTACGGAAACCTGGCAGTGAACAAAAGCACGGTGAGTCGTTCGGCGAGGCGTCTGTCATCATCGCAGCAAGGTGCTGCAACCCTGTCCGATCTCCGGCGTGCCGGTCGCCTGCAATTTTGGGACGTGCGGACACTCTCATCCGAGGTGATGCACGGATCGCAATCAAACAAATCGCTGCACAGCTGGACGTCTCATCTCGTAATACTGAGACAGTCGTCCACCAGTTGGGGTGCTAAAAGTGTGTGCTCACTGGGTCCGTTGCCGCTAAAGAGAAGACCATAAAGAGCAACGAAGGACCATCTGTGCGGATTGCTCGCGTGTTGCGAGACCGGTCGTGAAATTTTTTTGTCGAACATCGTCACATGCGATGAAACATGGATTCATCATAGTTAGTAAAATTCTTCTGGGTTTGAGGCCGCATTGTCCTCTGTAAATTCCGACGTTTCAGCGGTTGTTGCAAGGGGCCTTCCTCAGGGTGTATTGCTAACTGCTGAATGAACTTTTTTTCCTTTATTGTTATTTTAGCATCTTATACAAAAGGTGAGCCGGCAGTGGCAATATTACGCCTCTCTTCGGAGACAGACAGAACAAATAGAAACAAGGAAGACACAGAAAATCAAATCACAGTGGTGGACAAAAAACAGTAGACACATGAGTAAAAAACACAGAGCCGTTCACAGGTGTAGTAAAATAAAAAATGATCAGCACTGTACACGAACACTGATGACTGAGATGACACACGTGAACGACGGAGCGTGGGCGGTGAAAACACTGAAGCACCCCACACGACGACACACACACACACAGAACCGGTGGCGATGATCGGCGCGCGAATGTTCAATCGACGTGTGCGAGTCCGGGGACCTGCCAAAGGGGAAAAGGTGGTGGCGGAGGGAGAGGGGAGAGTGTAGATGCCAGTGGCAGAGGAGACAGGAGGGGGAGGGAAGAAGGTACAGGGGGATAGAGGAAGCCTGGGGGGAGGAGGGGGGAGGAAGGGAGGAGGGAGAGAGGGTGCCCAAAGGAAAAAACACAGGGTGTGGAAGGGGAGGATCAAAGTTGGGAGGAGGGGTAGATGGAGGGGATGAGGCATCATCAGGGAGGGGGAGTTGGTGGAAGCCACCTTGGGCGAGGGTATGGAGAGTGGAGAGATGGAGAGCAGGTGGAACGTGGGAATACAGGTGTGGCAGCGGACGGGGGTGAGAGATGATGGGAGATATGAGCGGGTGAGGGGGATCGAGTTTACGGGAGGTGTAGGGTATCCGTATCCGTTCGAGGAAAAGGAGGAGGTGTGGGAATGGAATAAGGTCATACAGGATCCGCATGGGGGAGGGAGGATGGATGCAATAGGCGAGGCGGAGAGCATGGCATTCTAGGATTTGAAGGGATGTGTAAAAGGTTTGAGGGGCAGAGGTCCAGGCAGGGTGGGCGTAGCAAAGGATAGGGTGGATGAGGGATTTGTAGGTGTGGAGGATGGTGGAGGGGTCCAGACCCCATGTGCGGCCAGAAAGGAGCTTGAGGAGAGGGTCAGGAACATGCCTCGGCTTGGATTGTCCGGAGATGGGGGTCCAGGAGAGGCGACGGTCAACGGTGATGCCAAGGTACTTGAGGGTGGGGGTGAGGGCGATAGGATGGTAATAAATGGTGATCTGAATGAACAGTAGTTTGGATACTTATGTACTATGGAGGAGTGCTGTCATTGGATGTGACGGTGAGGAGGATGGGTATTAGGACATCATTTTATTGGTCTTTGCATAGCTTGTTGTCATTGACGGAAATGGGCGTTTTCCATTGGAGTTTCCTTTACTGCTTGCCATTGGTGGACATCGGCGAATAGGAGACTGAGCGGCGACTGCAGCGTAGCGTTGTTCACTAACTGCCTAGTATCTACTAAGGCGCGTCGGCGCTCTGTGTACCCTCCACTGCTGTGGCCTACCGCGGGCCTGTTGCTCTGCGAGAGCTGTCCTTCCCGCAAAGCTGTCACAGCTGGCAGCCAAGACGCTGGAAGTTGGTACCCGACTTCTCTATTCCTGTTGTCTGGTGGCTTGGCTATTTCTATAGTTTCTCTAATCTTCCTCCTCAAACTAAACGGCTGTTTCGCCAGTACGTGGACCTCTCGAAATTCGATCTTCATCCTGTACTGTTCCTGATGTTCTGCCACCGCTGATTTGTTGTATTGTTTGAGGTGGGTATATCTCTCGTGTTCAGTTAAACCTTGTGCTTATTGGACGCCCAGTCTCACCTACATACATACACCAGTTCACATTCGCACTCGATTTTATAAACTCCGGCGGCATCAAACTTGCCAATTGTATCTTTCGTCGAGCCCAGAATGTCTTTTATTTTGTTGTTGCTACCAGAATTCGGCTTAATGTCTGTCCGACGGAGAATTCTGCCCAGACGTTCAGTAACTCCTTCACGATGGAATGCCCTCCACCTTCGGCGCCATGGTTTTGTGTATCATCCTCATGTCGTAGCCATTAGCTCCAAAATTGGACCTGAGGTTCTGTAGTTCAGCTTGCAGGTTGTGTTCATCACTGATCCCGTAGGCTCTCTTAGTTAAAGTTTGCAGACCAAAATCTTTTGCATAGGATGGTGGTGGGAGGAAACTCTGTGTCCAAGCTTCCCCTCTGGCTTACGGTATGGGTTTGCAATCCATCCTGCCCCAGCCAGCTTTCTAATAACATTAATTCTGACGTTACTTTTTTTTAGGTATATTTTGTAACTGGTTCTTAAAACTAAGGGCCCAAAGCACAATGACACCCAAGTATTTGAGAATGGGTTTTGTTCCACAGCAACATTTCTGGGGATCACATTCTGTGATTCACGTCCTTGGAATCGCCTGTTGCTGATAATGATATCCCGTAGATCAACGAGGATTTTGCATGATGTGAGTTCTAGAAATGTAAGTAGCAGGTCATGGCGTATTATGGTATCAAATGCGGCACTACGCTCAACATACGCTACTGCGATGTTTAATTTACGTTAGTAACCCTCTCCTATAGAAGATGTTTTACCGTGAGACCTTCACGACTTTTTGTCTAGGCAGCACTGACATGCTTCCCTACTTCACACAAGATGCATATTTTGTCAGGTTGGATTTGTGCTGTACTTAGATGTAGTGTTACTGTATATTAATAATTTTTACTTATGGACCGTCTGACAGCAACTGAATAAAACACAATTTTAGTGCCATACGCGTTTCGCCTTTATTTTCTGCAAGGCATCATCAGTGGCAGGTTGCGTGGTCAATTTCCTACATATTACGCTCCTGTTGCATTTTTGGTGTTGTTCTTCTTCTTACGAACGCCAATTTGCGGTTTTTTTCCCCATTCCACAACACTATGCACTGAACGCTTGTTTTAAAGCAATGTTTTGGTTTCTGTTGCCGACTGTCAAAGTGTAGTGTGTCAGATGCAGCGTTTTGCGATGCAAAATCCCAAAAACAATTGCGACGAACTATTAATAGGACAATAAATGTAAAATACCTGCGCAAGAGATGAATACTGTGTGGAATTTAAGCTTCTCCGTGCGAAATCGATAACAAAGATATATAGACTGTATTAAGCTACGGCAAAGAGATAATTATTCAATGTTGGACACTGGAAGAGAATTACCGTATTCTTTAACTTACGGAGAACAGTAAGCAATAGAGACTTCGTAACCGCCGCAAACATAATTAAAAGGGCTCAACTTAAATAAAAGGAGCAAACAGTAAAAAGGAATCGCTAAACCAAACCATAAACAAATATCAATTAATAATAACATGCAATCACATTAATAAAACGCTCATTAAATAATAGAGAGAATAAAAATTAGAGCTCTAAACAACATTGCTCATAGGTATTGTAAGGGTACAAATGTCAATACAGCTGTGATGAATCGAATCCTGCCAGTCTCTGCTGCACCCAAAATCTCAGGTGACGCGAAGACACCCTGACGGCTAAGCAGTAGGATGAGCTTCGTGGTGCTTGCGGAGAGAAAGGCACGTAAGCAATTAGCCTGCGAAATCGGCTCATTAAAGAGTGAAAGAGGACGAGCTGGGGTGCAGCCCCTTTAGCTGCAAGTAGGGGCCCTGTGATTAGTATTGTGCCGTGAGAAAAAGAAAATTTTCATTACGGTGACCGAACGTACAGCAAACGGGCAGTGTCTAACTCGAATGATAATGTGAATAGTGTGCACGTATATGCACAGCAGTGGTACAAAAAACATGAAGAAACCGCGAGAAATGCATTTTTGAACATAAATGCAGATACCAGGCAAGCCAGCCGGTTGCTCTGTTGTACACTACTGGCCATTAACATTGCTACACCAAGAAGAAAAGCGGATGATAATCGGGTATTCATTGGACAAACACATTATAATGGAACTGACATGTCATTACATTTTCACACAGTTTGGGTGCATAGATCCTGAGACATCAGTACCCAGAACAACCACCTCTGGCCTGGACATTGAGTCAAACAGAGCTTGGATGGCGTGTACAGGTACAGCTGCCCATGCAGCTTCAACACGATACCACAGTTCATCAAGAGTAGTGACTGGCGTATTGTGACGAGCCAGTTGCTCGGCCACCTTTGACCAGACGTTTTGAATTGGTGAGAGATCTGGAGAATGTGCTGTCCAGGGCAGCAGTCGAACATTTTCTGTATCCAGAAAGGCCCGTACAGGACCTGCAACATGCGGTTGTGCATTGTCCTGGCGAAATGTAGGGTTTCGCAAGGATCGAACGAAGGGTAGAGCCACGGGTCGTAACACATCTGAAATGTAACGTCCAATGTTCAAAGTGCCGTCAATGCGAACAAGAGGTGACCAAGACGTGTAACCAATGGCACCACGTACCATCACGCCGGGTGATACGCCAGAATGACGATGACGAATACACGCTTCCAATGTGCGTTCACCGCGATGTCGCAAAACATGGATGCCACCATCATGATGCTGTAAACAGAACCTGGATTCATCCGAAAAAATGACGTTTTGCCATTCTTGCACCCAGATTCGTCGTTGAGTACACCATCGCAGGCTCTCCTGTCTGTGGTGCAGCGTCAAGGGTAACCGCAGCCATGGTCTCCGAGCTGATAGTCCATGCTGCTGCAAACGTAGTCGAACTGTTCGTGCAGATGGCTATTGTCTTGAAAACGTCGCCATCTGTGGATCGAGACGTGGCTGCACGATCCGTTACAGCCATGCGGATAAGATGCCTGTCATCTCGACTGCTAGTGATTCGAGGCCGTAGGGATCCAGCACGGCGTTCCGTATTACCCTCCTGAACCCACCGATTCCATATTCTGCTAACAGTCAATGGATCTCGACCAACGCGAGCAGCAACCGCGCGGTACGATAAACCGCAATCGCGATAGGCTACAATCCGGAAACGCGATGGTACGCATTTCTCTTCCTTACACGAGGCATCACAACAACGTTTCACCAGGCAACGGCGGTCAACTGCTGTTTGTGTGTGGGAAATCGTTTGGAAACTTTCCTCATGTCAGCACGTTGTAGGTGTCGCCACCGGCGCCAACCTTGTGTGAATGCTCTGAAAAGCTAATCATTTGCATATCACAGCATCTTCTTTCTGTCGGTTGAATTTCGCGTATGTAGCACGTCATCTTCGTGGTTAACAATTTTAATGGCCAGTAGTGTATATGTACAGGAGTGGTACAAAAAACATGGAGAAACCGCGAGAAATGCATTTTTGAACATAAATGCAGATACCAGGCAAGCCTGCCGTTTGCTCTGTCGTATTTTATGACGTATACCATCTGTGAAGTGTCTTCCTTATGTTGCAAGTGTCAGTCGTGGTCAGAACGGTTATCTCTGTAGTCGTGTGGGCGTTCCAGTCGGAGCTAAGAGCATTCGAACTTGGGGGAAATTGTTGGTGTTGTTGTGGTGGGGCCGGCCGAAGTGGCCGTGCGGTTAAAGGCGGTGCAGTCTGGAACCGCAAGACCGCTACGGTCGCAGGTTCGAATCCTGCCTCGGGCATGGATGTTTGTGATGTCCTTAGGTTAGTTAGGTTTAACTAGTTCTAAGTTCTAGGGGACTAATGACCTCAGCGGTTGAGTCCCATAGTGCTCAGAGCCATTTGAACCATTTTTTTGTTGTGGTGGGTGCACCCATTACCAAGGCGGCAGAAGAGTTTTCTTATGTGAATGAATATGGTAGGCCTAACTGGGCAATGGATACACCTTCTTAGGATTCACAAATACGTCGGACCTTCTGCGGGAATCCGAGAGCGCGAATATGGAGGAAATAGACAGGGACTGTAAATAGGTGGCCCTCAATGAGAATGTTGTTGATCGGTCCTCATGCGTACCGACATAGCGCAGCTGCGATAACGCTGTGTCCCCGATGACGCTGTGGTTAACGCTTCGTAGGCAGGAGATCCCGCGTTCGAATCTTGGTCTCCTAAAAATTTTCAGTTATCGCCGCTGATTCCGCGTAACGTCGCGATGCAGCTGACAGTAGCAATCCACTCCCTTTCTTTTCCTTTCTTCCCCTCTCCACCGTCAGTTTACATACGAAGAGTTCTCTGTTTCACGATGCGCCGTTTCGAAGATTGATACCGCAATACAAAAAATCAGAAAAACGCGGACCGAAGTACGTTTGTTGAGTGGTCGTGACAGACGCTTATCGTGACGAAAAATAAGACGATAGCTGCCAAGGTGTCTACAGCAATGAATGTCGCCCTCGAAAACTCTGTCAGCACAACGCGAAGGGGTTCAAAATGGTTCTGAGCACTATGGGACTTAACTTCTGAGGTTATCAGTCCCCTAGAATTTAGAACTACTTAAAAACTAACCTAAGGACATCACACACATCCGTGCCCGAGGCAGGATTCGAACCTGCGACCGTAGCGGTCGCGCGGTTCCAGACTGTAACGCCTAGAACAGCTCGACCACTCCCGCCGGCCAAAACGAAGGGGGTTGCATAAGCTGGGGTTAAGCCAGGGCGAATTGTAATACCAAAATCAGTCGTCAATGACGCAGCTGCCCGTAGCAGGAAGACGCGGTGCCGAAGCCATAAAACCTGGGTTATGAAGCAGTGGAAGAAAGTGTTTCGGTGGGATGAGTCTCGTTTCACACTATTCCCAACGTCTGGTCGAGTTTACGTCCCGATTCGGTGATGATTTGGGCATTCATAGTTTGGTATTCCATGGGCCCCGTGGTTACTCTGCAAGACCGCATTACTGCAAGGATTATTTGTTGATTTGGGGTGATCAAGTCCATCCCATAGTTTCTTCCCCAGTGGTGACTCTGTATTCCAAGACGACAAGGCCCCTCTTCACACAACTCGCGTCCCTCTTCACACAACTCGCGTCTTCCAGAACCGTTTTTGAGAGGAAGAAGATGAATTCTTGCAGTGGGAAGCAAGAATGTGCCTAAAACGTTAATGTAGGGCTGCGCTGTGATAGTGCCACGAAAAACAACAAGGGCACAAGCCCCCTCCTTCAAAAACACGACCACACCATTACGCCGCTGCGTCCGAATATTACCGTTAGCACTACACTCACTGGCAGATGACGTTTACCGGGCATTCGCCATACCCACACCCTGCCACCGGATCGCCAAATTGTGTACCGTGATTCGTCATTCCACACAACGTTTTTCCACTGTTCATTCGTCCAATGTTTACGCTCTTACACCAAGCGAAGCTTCATTTGGATCTTACCGGCGTGATGTGTGGCTTATGAGCAGCCGCTCGACCATGAAATCCATGTTTTCTCACCTCCGGCCTAATTGTCATAGTACTTGCAGTGCATCCTGGTTCAAATGGCTCTGAGCACTATGGGACTCAACTGCTGCGGTCATAAGTCCCCTAGAACTTAGAACTACTTAAACCTAACTAACCTAAGGACAGCACACAACGCCCAGCCATCACGAGGTAGAGAAAATCCCTGACCCCGCCGGGAATCGAACCCGGGAACCCGGGCGTGGGAAGCGAGAACGCTACCGCACGACCACGAGATGCGGGCGTAGTGCATCCTGATGCAGTCTGGAATTCCTGTGTGATGGTCTGGATACATGTCTGCCTATTACATACTACGACCCTCTTCAACTGTCGGCGGTGTTCATATGGCTCTGAGCAGTTCGGGACTTAACTTCTGAGGTCATCAGTCCCCTAGAACTTAGAACTACTTAAACCTAACTAACCTAAGGACATCACAGACATCCATGCCCGAGGCAGGATTCGAACCTGCGACCGTAGCGGTAGCGCGGTTCCAGAGTGTAGCGCCTAGAACCGCTCGGCCAATCTGACCGGCTGTCGGCGGTGTCTGACACACAACAGACGAGGTCGGCCTGTACGCTTTTCTGCTGTAAGTTGTCCCTCTGCGCTTCCACTTCACTACTACATCGGAAACAGTGGACGTCTGGATGTTTATAAGTGTGGAAATCTCGCGTGCAAACATATGACACAAATGATACCCAATCACCTGACCACGTTCGAAGTCTATGAGTTTCGCGGAACGCCCCATTCTGGTTTTTTTTTTCCTTTATTGAGTTTCGATTCCCCCTAAAGGGGGCGGGCTGGCAGCAGCTTATTACGCCGCTCTTCAGCCTGCAGAATTTGTTTTAAAAAGATGAAGATAATAAAAAAATAATAACAGTTGGCGATAAAATCGGTGACTTAGGGGTAAAATGGCAGAAAATTCTGGAGCTTAAAACATAAAACACAGGGTTGATGATGCTAATAAAATACACAGGAAGCAGAAAAATAATAGACAGACAATTAAAAAACACGGCGACAGTCTAGGTTCCCCATTCTGCTTTTTTTTTTTTTTTTCTTTATTGTATTTCAATTCCCCTATCGGGGCGGGCTGGCAGCAGCATATGCGCTGCTCTTCAGCCGAAAGACATAGAACAAAACAATAGAAGACATTTAAAAACAGCAAAGGAGAGAAGAAGGCGAACATAGATATAAAAAGGGAGAACATCATGGAAGGCAATATACAAAAAACGGGGTGACTGTAAAATGGAGATAAAAAACTGTTTAAAAGTAGCACACACAAAAAGCCACACACTGCGACGATTAAAAGAGCACAAGGCACAGTATGACTGCAGCATAAAGGTGTTGACGGCTGGCATAGCACACAGCGTAGCACTGACGGCGAACCTCAAGGCAGCACACAATTAAAATCACACCTCTTGACGCACACGAGAAAAGCACGAAACACAACACTGACGTGGCACACTGATGTTGATCAATACAGAGGATCTGCCAGGTTCAAGGAGATGAGGGAGACCTGAGGAAGGGAGGGAGGGGAAGAGATGGGGGAGGGGGAATGGGGGGCGCTCGGAGCCCTGGGGAGGGGGGGGGGGGAACAAGGCCGGGTTATAGTTGGAAGGAAGGGTATATGTCACGGCGAAGTTCGTCATCCGGGAGGGGGAGGCGTTGGAAATTGCCCTGATGAAGGAGATGGAGGGTGTGGAGGTGGAGAGAGGGAGGGATACAGCGATAGAGGCGCGGCAACGGGCGGGGGGTGGAGAGGAAGGAGGAAACCAGAGGGTGGGGGGGATCAAGCCTGCGAACAATGTAAAGGATGCGGAGATGTTGGAGGAACAAGAGGAGGTGGGGGAAGGGGATCAGTTCATACAGGAGCCGTGTGGGGGAAGGAAGGCGGATACGGAAGGCAAGGCGGAGCGCATGGCGTTCAAGGATTTGGAGAGCCTTGTAAAAGCGGGTGGGGGCGGAGATCCAGGCGACGCTGGCATAACAGAGGATAGGACGGATGAGGGATTTGTAGGTGTGGAGGATGGTAGAAGGATGCAATCCCCATGTCCGGCCGGACAGGAGTTTCAGCAGGCGGAGGCGGGAATGGGCTTTCTGCTGGATGGTCAGGAGATGAGGGGTCCAGGTGAGGTGTCGGTCAAGGGTGAGGCCAAGGTATTTCAGGGTGGGGGTGAGTTGGATAGGACGACCATAAAGGGTGAGGTAGAAATCTTGGAGGCGAAAGGAGCGAGTGGTACGGCCTATGATGATTGCCTGGGTTTTGGAGGGGTTGAGACGGAGGAGCCACTGGTTACACCAAGTGGTGAACTGGTTAAGGTGGGTTTGGAGGGTACGTTGAGACCTTTGAAGGGTAGGATAGAGAGCCAGGAAGGCGGTGTCATCAGCATATTGGAGAAGGTGAACTGGTGGGGGTGGCTTGGGCATATCAGCTGTATACAAGAGATAAAGGAGAGGGGAGAGGACAGAACCCTGGGGGACGCCAGCCGTGGGATAAAAGATACGGGAGTTGGTGTTGTGGAGGGCGACATAGGAAGGACGGTGCGAGAGGAAGGAAGCGACCAGACGGACAAAATTGATAGGCAGGGCGTAGGTTTGGAGTTTAAAGAGGAGACCGGGATGCCATACACGGTCATAGGCATTTTGGAGGTCAAGGGAAACAAAAATGGCGGAGCGACGGGAGTTGAGCTGGAGGGACAGAAGGTGAACAAGGTTGAGGAGTTGGTCATCAGCAGAGAAGGAGGGTCGGAAGCCACACTGGGTAAGGGGGAGGAGGTGGTGTTGAGCAAGGTGCCGATGGATACGGTGGGAGAGGATGGATTCAAGGACCTTACTGAAGACGGAGGTGAGGCAGATGGGACGATAGGAAGAGGCGGCAGAAGGGGGTTTGTTGGGTTTGAGGAAGAGGAGGACGCGGGAGGTCTTCCACAGGTCCCCATTCTGCTCTCGCACGATGTCTTATGACTACTGAGGCCGCTGGCAGTAGGTGGGAGCACAATGCACCTAATATGAAAAACGTATGTTTCTGGCGGTGTCCGTATACTTTTGATCACATAGTGTATTTACGCGAGTTATGACTGTAATAAACTTCGTTGTTAAAAAGTCTGCTCGCTGCTGCTATTTGCCTAAAATGGAAATGATAAACAAACAATGGACAGCTATCCACGTACCTCAAAAGCTGTTCATGGCAGAAGACAGAGAGCAGCACTCGCCAAACTAATAATCTTCGGAAGTAACTGAAGCAGCATTGAGAGTCAACATAATGTGCGGAAAAAGGGCAATACGAACTGCATACCTCCATTCTACCATCGCGAATAAATTACTGGGGTCAGTCAAAATAGTAAAATATCTGCCTCGAATTAAGGCGAAACTTTTCTTTTTCACTTCGAATGGAAAAGCTGATACTTAATTGAGATTCATGTGGAGAATCCTACCAATTTCATTCTCTCCATCCTTGCTGACGGTGGCATCTCGGAATTAAGCAGCCGCAGTATGTTTTGCTATGTGGAAGATTGCATACCTCCCCAGACGGCACTTTATTGACGTTTATTACTCATATGACACACATTATTGATTTCTAAATACACATTCAGCATTAGATGTATTTGCGGAAATAATCACATATACATCGATTCAGTGAAGTACGAGGGGCGTTTGAAAAGTCCGTGCAAAGTCCGAGAGATGGCACCATCGGCGCGTATCGAGGTGATGTTTAGTTAGTAACATCTTTAGAAAGAACGCACACCAAATTTCAGCCATATTGGTCTATTTTTTTGTGTTTGCCATTCGTGTGTATCAAGGAAGTGGAGTGATTGTCAAAAAATGGACGAAGAAGAATTTCGTGTGGTGATTAAACATTACTTTATGAAAGGCAAAACGCCTCAGGAGTCTAAAGAGAAGCTTGATAAATATTACGGTGACTCTTCACCTTCGATTAGAACAGTTTATAAGTGGTTTCAAAATTTTCGGGGTGGCCATATGGGCAGAAGTGATACTGAACGTTCTGGACGCCCTGTGGAGGTTACGATTGATAAAATCCATGATATGGTGATGGATGACATAAGAGTTAAGGTGCGTGAGACTGCTAGTGCTGTGGGCACTCAAATGAACGGGTACATAATATTTTGCATAAACATTTGGACTTGAGAAAGCTATCCGCAAGATGGGTTCCGCGATTGCTCACGCTTGACCAAAAACGGAATCGTGTGAACTGTTGCGAGGATGGTTTGCCGCTGTTCAGGAAAAATCCGCAGGAATTTAAGCGTCGTTTCGTCACTGTGTATGAGACATGGATACTTTACTATACTCCTGAGACCAAACAACATTCTAAACAATGGGTTACCAAGAGAGAATCTGCACCAAAAAAGGAGAAGACCAGTCCTTCGGCGGAAAAGGTTATGGCGACTGTCTTTTGGGATTCGCAAGGGATAATCCTCATCGACTATCTGGAAAAGGGTAAAACTATTACAGGTGCATATTATTCATCATTATTGGACCGTTGCCGGCCGAAGTGGCAGTGCGGTTCTAGGCGCTGCAGTCTGGAACCGCGAGACCGCTACGGTCGCAGGTTCGAATCCTGCCTCGGGCTTGGATGTGTGTGATGTCCTTAGGTTAATTAGGTTTAACTAGTTCTAAGTTCTAGGGGACTGATGACCTCAGATGTTAAGTCCCATAGTGTTCAGAGCCATTTGAACCATTTTATTGGACCGTTTGAAAACCGAGCTGCTAGAAAAACGCGGTTGATTGGACCGCGAAAAAGTCCTTCTCCATCACGACAACGCACGAGTACACACCTCAGCAGTTGTGGTCGCAAAATTAATGAAAATAGGATTACAACTAGTGTCACTGCCCCCCTGTTCTCCAGACTTGGCTCCCTCGGACTACTATTTGTTCCCCAATATGAAGAAATGGCTGGCGGGACAAAGATTTTATTCAAACGAGGAGGTGATTGGAGCAACTAATAGCTATTTTGCAGACTTGGACAATTCCTATTATTCGGAAGGTATCAATAAATTAGATTAGCGTTGGACGAAGTGTATAAATCTAAAAGGAGACTGTCGAAAAATAAAAAAGGTTTACCCCAAACACGTAAGTAGTTTTTATTTTTGCACGGACTTTCCAAACGCCCCTGGTATGCCCATGCACTGACAGCCAATAAAAACCGGTCTAACAAATTTCTGCTAGGAGAAGTCCTGCGAGCTGTCCGTTCTAGTAAAACTATTGGTAATTTTAAACTTATGCGAAAACATGTTTTTAAGTTTTGCAAGGCATCCGGAAACCGAAATGATGATGAGCGTACTAACTGAGATTTTTTTCGTAAGTGTTCGTATGTGCTGTAAAATAAAAAAAAAAAAAAAGTTTCTACATAACTTAATGTATTTCACCTGAGTGGTAATATTGTCTGACAGGATACCAGTAGTTATAGTTATATATTCTAAAATTTAAAAAGTTTTTCGCATATAGTAATAGCTATAATGAGTCTTCTTCGCAGTGGTGGAAGAAATGAACTGAGAGATTACTTCTGTATCTCCCTTAGTAAAGGAACATATGAAAACTGGGTTCCCTTAACTTTGATTCCTGCGTCGTCCATGAGTGTCTGGGTATTAACTTCGGTGCCACTGACAGCCTTTTCTTAAATCTGAATTTTCATTCAACATCTATCTATCTATAGCCCGTACTTCATTTCAGATCTGTTATAGAGTATCTGTATCTTCAGAAGCTTCTTTACAGTGACTTCATGCCATAGAGGATAGCGCGCATCATGGACTGTTCTACTGGGTAAATATCTATACAGCGCCTGTTTAGTTGATCTTTTAAGTTGTAGCCACAGTTCTTTGACGCGTTCCTAAATAAAGCTAAATGTTTTTATATTTGAGATATGACACGATTGCCATGTGATCTAGATCATTGAACGTTTAGATCTTTTCACTGGTTTCAGCTGCCCTTTGCGCATTGATAATAGTAGTTACTACGCCTGCCTCATACTTACTAATACGTTTCGATGTGTTCGCCCTCAAAGCGGTCAGGTCTATTTGTTGCCATTAGGTCTAGTAAATTTCCACCACGACAATCCCTCTGAACTGTCTGTTCTAATAAAAATACCGATAAGTAAACTGTTGAACCATTTACACAAATAAACTGCTGTGGCAGGGGACGTAAAATTGCACTGTAATTCCTAGTAGATTTCAGACATATCGCGGGATATGCTTTGCTTCGGTCGCAAAAACTCCTGCTGGTAAAGGCGACCACAACAGAAAGGAGAGAGAATGAATATTGCAACAGTGGTTCACGAGTGGGATATACCAAACGTAAGAACGTCCAAGATTTCTGATGTTCTTGAATCGAAGACGTATGTTTTAAAAGTGCGAAAGGTTGAGGTGTAAAAACACGCTGCCAGTGCGGTCTTTACTACTGCATGTTACGCCGCATGTGGGGTCCTGCCTACTCGTCTACTGTAGGGAGCCTAGGAAGCTCTTTTCTCGGATAGCCAGACAACAAGCCAAGCAAATCATATTAATGGAGTTTATTGCAATAAAGTGAACTGACAATAGCGGATGTACAATAAGGTTTAGCAAGCAATTGACGACATGCAAATAATCAATGTCCTTCGATATATACAGTTTCCATGCAAGCAATCAATAGCATGCACAAGTCACGACTAAAGAATTAGAATGACGGCTCGCCTTCTAGTGCGGCCGAAGCTAGCTAGAGCGGCGCTTATATTCTCTCTGGGTAGGGGCCGCTTCTGTCGTGGTGCGGTCCTAGTCAGCGTACTATTGGATGACGTCGTCTCAGAGACTTCACGGCTGTTACTTTCCAGGCCGACGAGACGGCGCTTGATGTTACGCCGCAACACCACATGTAGTGTAAAAGAACGTTCACTGAATGTTGTTGTTGTCTTCAGTCCAGAGACTGGCTTGATGCAGCTCTCCATTCTACTCTATCCTGTGCAAGATTCGTCATCTCCCAGTACCTACTGCAACCTACATCCTTCTGAATCTGCTTAGTGTATTCATCTCTTGGTCTCCCTCTACGATTTTTACCATCCACGCTGCGCTCCAATACTAAATTGGTGATCCCTCGATGCCTCAGAATACGTCCCACCAAGCGATTCCTTCTTCTAGTCAAGTTGTGCCACAAATTTCTCTTCTCCCCAATACTATTCAATACCTCCTCATTAGTTATGTGATCTACCCATCTAATCTTCAGCATTCTTCTGTAGCACCACATTTCGAAAGCTTCTATTCTCTTCTTGTCCAAACTAGTTATCGTCCATGTTTCACTTCCATACATGGCTACACTCCATACAAATACTTTCAGAAACGACTTCCTGACACTTAAATCTATGGAAAAATGTGGAAATGAAGTCCCATGCTTCTTTACAGAGCGTAGGGGAACGATGCGGGAGACCCGCACCGCCTTACTAGGCAAGGTCCTAATGGAGGTGGTTTGCCGTTGCCTTCCTCCGACCGTAATGGGGATGAATGATGATGATGAAGACGACACAACAACACCCAGTCATCTCGAGGTAGGAAAAATCCCTGACCCCGCCGGGAATCGAACCCGGGACCCCGTGCTCGGGAAGCGAGAACGCTACCGCGAGACCACGAGGGGCGGACCACTCGATGTTAAAAGATTTCTCTTCTTCATAAACGCTTTCCTTGCCATTGCCAGTCTACAGTTTATATCCTCTCTACTTCGACCATCATCAGTTATTTTGCTCCCCAAATAGCAAAACTCGTTTACTACTTTAAGCGTCTCATTTCCTAATCTAATTCCCTCAGCATCACCCGATTTAATTCGACAACATTCCATTATCCTCGTTTTGCTTTTGTTGATGTTCATCTTATATCCTCCTTTCAAGACACTGTCCATTCCGTTCAGCTACTCTTCCAGGTCCTTTGCTGTCTCTGACAGAACTGCAGAGTACATATTCAGTGAATACCGCTAACCAATGTGTTTTCACCGGACATTCAATAGAACAAAATAAAACAAAATTTTTGCGCACTGCACGTCGCTATAATATTCTTGTATTACAGAGCCTGTATATGCTTACGGGAAACCTCAGTAGCTAAGATAACAGCTATCAAATGGATAGTTCATGGAATGCTATAGTTTCTACAAATCATTGTCAGCGAAGAGAGACCTGACCGTTCCCAGTACTGTATGTTTGCTTTTCCGATTTTTACACGTGCGCGAAACGTATACAACGCGCTAATACATAGTGCGACGTGGATAGTCACCTGAAGATGTCTGGTAGCTGCACAGACGAAACGTCGTGTACGGAAGTATAC
Source organism: Schistocerca americana (assembly GCF_021461395.2). Taxonomy (NCBI): domain Eukaryota; kingdom Metazoa; phylum Arthropoda; class Insecta; order Orthoptera; family Acrididae; genus Schistocerca; species Schistocerca americana. The sequence goes on from NC_060121.1 coordinate 143,866,011, forward strand.
GACGACCAGCTACAATCCCCGATAGCCGTAGAGAATAACAGTATTCCAAAAGTTGTTCGAAGCTTCACTTTGTCTCTTTTTTATTGTAGTCCAACTCTTCGAATTTATATGCCATTGAGGGCATCTCGCGCACTCATAACAAATTACTTGAAACATCTGTACAATCAAATCTCTTTATTTTAGGACTGAATCGTGAACGCTTGTCCCTCTCTGCAGCCCGTGAGTCCAAAAATCTTTTTAAGCGGATTGTAGAAAGAAGTTAAAATTGATCAGTTAACGTGCATTGTTCCTCAACTGTGTCACAGTGTGCTACCGAGAACAGTTACTGAAATCAACTAAAAACTTCGCATTCCTGCCATAGTTACATGAGACAGCTTACAAAATTAGTGGCTATAGGCATGATAAGACCTAGTGATGATATTGGACGCAAACTACGGGCCACAAAGGTAAGAGGCACGCGGCCAAATGCTCCTCACTGCTTTTGCCATCCATACACAGACCGTTCTTCACTGTCCAGACGCCAATTTAACCACAGGCGTCTCTCCAGTCGTATTCATGTTCATCTTCTGTTCATGTAGAAAAGGCAGGCAACAATCTGTTCTTTGAGTGTCGCAAATGACACGACAGTCGTCTTACTCGGTGTACCGTGGTCACCAGTTGTTCACCTATCTGATAGCCCTGCCAGAAACTCAAGATCACAAAACATGTGATGTCCGTCTCAGAGATTTAGTCGCGGCAGACATCCATATCTGAAACCGACCATCCCGTCCGAGTAAGAGACGAACCACGCTGATATACACTCCTGGAAGTGGAAAAAAGAACACATTGACACCGGTGTGTCAGACCCACCATACTTGCTCCGGACACTGCGAGAGGGCTGTACAAGCAATGATCACACGCACGGCACAGCGGACACACCAGGAACCGCGGTGTTGGCCGTCGAATGGCGCTAGCTGCGCAGCATTTGTGCACCGCCGCCGTCAGTGTCAGCCAGTTTGCCGTGGCATACGGAGCTCCATCGCAGTCTTTAACACTGGTAGCATGCCGCGACAGCGTGGACGTGAACCGTATGTGCAGTTGACGGACTTTGAGCGAGGGCGTATAGTGGGCATGCGGGAGGCCGGGTGGACGTACCGCCGAATTGCTCAACACGTGGGGCGTGAGGTCTCCACAGTACATCGATGTTGTCGCCAGTGGTCGGCGGAAGGTGCACGTGCCCGTCGACCTGGGACCGGACCGCAGCGACGCACGGATGCACGCCAAGACCGTAGGATCCTACGCAGTGCCGTAGGGGACCGCAGCGCCACTTCCCAGCAAATTAGGGACACTGTTACTCCTGGGGTATCGGCGAGGACCATTCGCAACCGTCTCCACGAAGCTGGGCTACGGTCCCGCACACCGTTAGGCCGTCTTCCGCTCACGCCCCAACATCGTGCAGCCCGCCTCCAGTGGTGTCGCGACAGGCGTGAATGGAGGGACGAATGGAGACGTGTCGTCTTCAGCGATGAGAGTCGCTTCTGCCTTGGTGCCAATGATGGTCGTATGCGTGTTTGGCGCCGTGCAGGTGAGCGCCACAATCAGGACTGCATACGACCGAGGCACACAGGGCCAACACCCGGCATCATGGTGTGGGGAGCGATCTCCTACACTGGCCGTACACCACTGGTGATCGTCGAGGGGACACTGAATAGTGCACGGTACATCCAAACCGTCATCGAACCCATCGTTCTACCATTCCTAGACCGGCAAGGGAACTTGCTGTTCCAACAGGACAATGCACGTCCGCATGTATCCCGTGCCACCCAACGTGCTCTAGAAGGTGTAAGTCAACTACCCTGGCCAGCAAGATCTCCGGATCTGTCCCCCATTGAGCATGTTTGGGACTGGATGAAGCGTCGTCTCACGCGGTCTGCACGTCCAGCACGAACGCTGGTCCAACTGAGGCGCCAGGTGGAAATGGCATGGCAAGCCGTTCCACAGGACTACATCCAGCATCTCTACGATCGTCTCCATGGGAGAATAGCAGCCTGCATTGCTGCGAAAGGTGGATGTACACTGTACTAGTGGCGACATTGTGCATGCTCTGTTGCCTGTGTCTATGTGCCTGTGGTTCTGTCAGTGTGATCATGTGATGTATCTGACCCCAGGAATGTGTCAATAAAGTTTCCCCTTCCTGGGACAATGAATTCACGGTGTTCTTATTTCAATTTCCAGGAGTGTATATAAAGCGATTGTATAGTGCAAGCTAAAGGCCAATAAACAAAATCAGATAAGGCTAGCACCTGAGATGACACAGTTCTCACCACTAAATGGGTTTGATAAATAAAATGGATTACATCTCAGAAAGATATGAAACTTCCCAAATGCGAAAGCCATTAAGTTTCCACTCCTTGTCGTCTCCGTATATCCTACACGATCTGTGAACTCGTCTCCAGTATCCCCATTATTTCCCCTCTAATTACTAATCCCACTTGCTATACATACATCTCAATAACTCTAACACTCACCCCATGAACCCTACGCCAACACAGACTTCATACGTTGCCCAAACGAAACTCCAATCAATTCTCTCTCCCAGCGCTAACTCTTTTTATAAGTCCACCCCATATAAGGGTGACTACTCCTTCCCTCTACCTTTCGCTATCATATAGTGATCTAGCCCACACAACAATCCTACTATTTTCCGTATCAGCTGTTTCCAGCTCCCCCTCCACCCGTCGTCCCAACCTCCACTCCACTGAAAGCATCACTCATTTGCTTTCTCCAACACAAAATCTATATTTCCCTCTCCTAAATCTACCATTTCCCACTGCAGAGCCTCCGCATTTCAATGAATATGCAGCATTTCCCATCTCTGTGGAGTAATTTTATCACAAAACTGACCAAAAAGTGCCAAGAGCAATTTTTTTAGTACAGTGTAAAATTAATCTGTATATGTGCTTTAAGGAAATTAGGCTGACTGCCGGTATGTTAGCACCATTAACAATCGCCCCGTCAGCTACCATAGTCCTTTCCTGTGTGTGTGTGTGTGTGTGTGTGTGTGTGAGGGAGAGAGAGAGAGAGAGAGAGAGAGAGAGAGAGAGAGTAAGGGGGGGGGATAATTGCGCGTTTGCGTTTGAGCATCTGAGTATATATCCACATGGGGAATGAACCATAGTTTGTTATAAAAATTGATGGACTTCTTCTTCATTATTTTTTGCCTCCGACAGGGCTCAGTTGGCAGTTGGCTGGAAAAGCTACCTACTGCTCCTCTCGAAAGCCAATCTCATGCCAATTAGTCGCAGAATAAAAACAACCCGCTGACGCTCGCCTGATCGCATTACTCTCGGGGATTAAGCTAGGCTACCTCCCACAAAAAAAGGGAGGATTCCTTAATTGACAATCAGTTGCGTCATACCCTGCTGACGGCTGCAAGAGCCTTCCTCTCCGTTCTGGCGACTTTTTTATTATTATTTTTTTGCAAGCGACCCAAAAAAGCATCTGTTCTATAAGCGTCAATACTTTGGCCGTCCTACCCGCCTTTGTTCGTCCGACTCTAGCGCACGCTGCAAATCGAACCGTGCTCACGGCTCTTGATTGCGAGCGATTTCAGTGCGTCGCTGGGAAGCTTCCCTCTCTTTTGTTTCCCTGTCGTGGACAGACGACGAATAAAGCAAGACAAATGAATAGAGGCGAGCGTCGGCAGCTAAACCCTTTCATAAAGCACAGACCGTCGATTAAATACCAGTTTTCAGCCGAAAGGAGGACAAAACAGAGTATTTTGGGGTAATCACCCGCACACGGAAGGGTCTATTTCCATTTGTGTTTCTCCGTATATATTCACGACAATTAGCAATATCAGTTGGAGGTTGTAAGTACCAACTCATTGTTTATGTCAGTCTTAGTTAGAAGATCCACTACAAATCGTTCGTGCTCATCTTTGTCTGTCAGCTTTACTGTTTGAGGCAGCAGCAGTTTGTGCGTATGAAGATTTAATCACTTCAGCGGCGCAGAAGTTGTCAATATTATTGTGCAGTATTTGCGGACGCGCAGTAATACTGAACATACAGTGGTGAGACCCAGACGTTGCGCAATAATACTGAGCACATTAAAGACATTTGAAATGTATTGTACCGCCAGTGGTTATTGTGCAGCCTAACTTGCCAGTTTCTCGCTTACTACCATCTATGGATATCTTTGCGTTCGCTGATCGTTGTTGTTGTTGTTGTTGTGGTTGTGCTGAAAATTAGTTCGAAAGAAGACGAAAGAGCATATCGAAATACATAAATCATTGCCAGCAACGTGGGATGTTAGGGCAGATGACTAAAAAGCAGAAATCAAGAATGAACCCTATAGTTCGCTACTCAGAAAATACAACAAAGGTATGTACCATACAGCCACGAAGAATAAGATGTTTAAATAATTTAACTGATGCTGTATTATGAATAAAAATATTGATTATTGTGTGCGTGTACACATTAATTATTCGAATGCAATATTTTGCTGCATAAATTACCGTATGACACGTTTTCATAACTATGCCTCGACACTTTAAGGTGAAACTGCATTAGTAAATTTGAAGTCTTGATAGCAGTAAGGTATCGTACCATAATAGATAAACGCTTATTGGTGAAATGCCCTCGGCTAACCTGGCGAATAACCGTTTGTAGTAATGTATCAAATAGTTGTATTAAACCTCAAATCTCTCAATAAGTTTTCGTGGATGAATTTTGACGCTCCTTGAACCATTTTTCTGTTCACCTTTTAATCTGCTTGCAAGAAAACAGAGCAGTGGTCACAGCAGCGGCATCTTGATCGTCCAACATTTCGAGCAACGATATATAAAATAATATTATTGGGCAGTCTGTGGAGAACTTCAATAATACTGCAGGATATCATTGTGGAATATTATCGTCCGTCTTTGTGCACTACTGATAGTGGCATTTCCAATTCCCTGGCTGCCATACGCACTCATTTTGTCGACCTCCTTGCAAACGCCAGCCGGAAGTTGGCCACGTTGGCGTCTGAAACGAGTGAGCGACCTGTCCACTGTTTATGCAGAACTTTTAACTCTTACCATAAATAAGGCACGCCAAGCCGAAATAGGTGATCGGGACGGTGGGTTGCCTTCACACTACATCCAATGGATTCCTTGCACTCCCGCATCAATCTTGGTCTCTAGAAACCAGACCTCCCTCCTGTTGCCGGCTGATGTGGCCGAGCGGTTCTAGGTGCTTCAGTCTGGAAGCGTGCGAACGCTACGGTCGCAGGTTCGAATCCTGCCTCGGGCATGGATGTGTGTGTTGTGCTTGGGTTAGTTAGGTTTAAGTAGTTCTAAGTTCTAGGGGACTGATGACCTCAGATGTTAAGTCTCATAGTGTTCAGAGCCATTTGAACCATTTGAACATCTCTCCTGTTGCGTTCATATTTTTCGTCAAGTCTGCGGCACCTGAAAAATAAGTAAACTTATGAGTTACCTCGTAACAGATTGAAAATCAGTTGCTATTACCAAGTTCACACAGTTATACAGTTATTTAAGTCAAATCTTACGAGGATAATTTATGGGAACCCAGCATCTTTGATTTTATGTTTGACTCTCATTACGTCTTCAGGTCTTTTGGGCAGATTCCGATTGCTGAAAATACTTGTGTTATGAGTAGGTTTTCCTTTCCATTGTAGGCAGATGATTGTTGCAGAAACAATAACTGCATATTATTCATTATCACTGTACGCACTATTCTTAACTATGGACTACTCCAAATTGAAGGCTTACACAAAATGACTGATTTCACCGTTCTCTACAAAAAAAAACTGACTTGATACAAATCACAGACTGTCAGTAACTGGTTGCACAATGATATAACCGGTACGTAAAGAAGTTACGGAAGTCGTAAAAGAATTTTACAACATGTGTATTATTTTTTGAATAATGTTACGGCTTTCGAGTTTTGCAAATGATAATTTGCCTTCGGTTCTCGTCATGATACACTATCGCAATATAAAGTTAATGAGCTTTTGCAATTTAAACGAAAAAATGAAAATGTAAAATATAATGTTACAATTCGTACTAATGTATCACATGCTGATTATGAACATATCAGCAAATAGTACTTTCCCCATAAATCGACATTTACGTCCTTGAATAAAAATGCTCTCTGTTCGTTTATAATACTCAATTTTAATTATTAAAATGAGTTGATAAAGCTGTTATCCCTCACAAAACCTATCAGCATATCACAATTCCTTTTACATGTCCTTTTCATAACACATGTTTGCTAGGTCGGCAGAAATTCCTTTTTGAGATATAAAATATGTGAGTTTTAATAGACCGATTAATGAATCTTGCCAGATTCAATGAGACCACGAAATGAGAGACAAAGGTCACAGATAATATATCAGAATAGTAATGCGTTTGATTTCCTTTATGTAACTATCAAATCAGGTAGGGCAATTAATTCCATCACTCATGGGCAAGGCGTTTAGTACGACCTTCCTGAACTCATCGATTCCACTCTTACAGTCGATTCCCAACATGGGCTGGTAGTCGTTTCTACTTTTTATACGACACATAACATGCAGTTCTCATAGGCAAAAAAATATTTAAAATGCGATTTCCGAATGAGAAAACTTGTGTAAGAAATGTAGATGGTGTTATTCCTAGCTACTTTGTGGAGTCGCACTAAAACGCTAATCATTTGCGTAATTATCGAAGCATATAGTACACTTCACGACAATCTGAGGTTTGTAGCATGATACTATCGTAGTGCTGCTACCAGTAAATCCCCGAGTCTTTAAATAATCGAATTCCCGTGATAAAACAGCTTCAAACGTTGTACTACTTTACCTTTGAGTTAAAATGTTAATTATTAGGCTTTAAGCATGTAAGCTAGGAAAAATTTAGAAAAGGTTTGAAATTATGTTTGAAGTTTGTTGGAAGTCGGTTAGGATACTCATTCAGTATTTGACAATGGGAACAATCTGGCTAATTTGTGCTTTTTCACGCATCTCAATGTTTATGGCTCCATAAATCCTGAGATGTGTGTCCTACAATGATATAATTTTGCAGGTGTACTCGGTCATATATCTGGATAGAGTCTACAAAGTATGTTGCAAATAGAGTTTGTAGTAAAGAAGTAATAGATTCAAATGCCATGGCTGAAGCTGATGTTCGAGTACACGAACACTGAAAATGTAGTAAGCTATAAACTTTTTTCCTTTCATTATTTTTTTTTTTAGGGGCGGGGGAAGGGGATCGGGAGGTGTTAGCGAGGAAAAGATTCTCAAACGGTGGAACTTTGTGAAAGTTTGTTGGAAGTAGCTAAATACCCTCATTGTCAAATATTGGATGAATTTTGTCCGAATATTTCCACGCCGTCAGTTACTCTGCATCATGACAAAGACACAAATTCTGCCTGTAATACTTCTCTTGTTGTGCTAAACTTTTAAGATCAGATGGCACCTCTTAATCGGTAAGTAATGACAGCATTTTAAATTGTAAAATTCGGTCAATAATTACGCAGCATATTGAAAACTGTATTTCCGTTGCCCTTGAAATCCGTGGATAGGCAACATGCAACTTGTATCGGTTCCGGGATAGCGATTATTAATTTAGAGTCTAATGGCTGGCAGTGGTGCCACCCGATAGCTTATTTGATCATCAAGGTCTTGCGAGATGCAAAAGATCCACTGCGTCGCTAGACTGGTCTGTTGTATACGATATGTTGACCATTATTATTAGCCCATTATTAGTATCATTATCATCATTAGCCCATTATTAGTATATTATTAACCTCAATTATCCTAAAACGCATAGAACAAAAAGTCGAAGCTACACTCTCCGAAGACCAGTTTGGATCCCGGAAAGACAGAGGAACCAGAGAAGCAATATTTGCTCTAAAACTAATAATAGAGAAACGACTAGATAAGAACCTGAAAACATACATAGCTTTCGTAGATGTAGACAAAGCCTTTGATAATGTTAAATGGGATAAGATGTTTGAGGTACTCAAAAAAGTAGGAATAGACTATAAAGATAGAAAAATGATATGGAACCTGTACAAAAACGAGACAGCAGTTATCTGTGGACGGACAAAACAAGAAGAGGTGCAGATACGGAAAGGTGTCCGACAAGGTTGCGCACTATCCTCTGTTATCTTTAACCTATACATTGAAGAGGCACTGAAAAAAGTAAGGGAAAATTCACAGACAGGTGTAGTAATTCATGGCCAACGAATAGATATGATAAGATATGCCGATGATATAGCTGTCCTGGCTGAAAGTGAAGAAGATCTGGTAGTCCTACTGAATAGAATGGATAAAGTTATGGGTGAAGAATGTAATATGAGAATTAATAAAGCAAAAACAAAAGTAATGACATGCGACAAAGAAGATCAAGTGAAAGTCCAAGTTCATGTAGGCAATGAACTGCTTGAACAAGTTGATAAATTTACTTATGTGGGCAGTAATATTACCAGGGATGGAAGGAGCAAGGCAGAAGTGAGACGTAGAATAGCTCAAGCAAAGGCTGCTTTTAACAAGAAGAAAAACATTAACATCTAAGAGCATCAGCCTTGAAATCAGGAAAAGATTTTTGAAATCATATGTGTGGAGTGTGGCATGCTATGGGTGTGAAACATGGACTCTCGGGACAGAGGAAGACCAGAAGCTGAATTCTTTTGAAATGTGGTGCTATAGACGCATGCTCAAAATAAAATGGATCGACAAGGTCACAAACAAAGTGGTTCTGGAAAGAGCAGGTGAGAAGAGAAGCTTCTGGAGTTTCATTGTTAAAAGAAGAGTGCAATTTACAAGCCATCTATTAAGACATAAAGGACTCCTGAACACAATCATAGAGGGATATGTCGAGGGAAAAAGACCAAGAGGAAGACCACGACTGAGGTACATGGATCAAATCGTGAAAGATGTGGGATGTAACACCTATAAAGAAATGAAGAGAAAAGCTGAAAGACGCACAGAATGGAGACAAGCTGCCATTGTAGTTGTTGCAAACCAATCCTTCGATTGACCACTACAGGAGAAGATTAGTATACGACAGTTGCAGTGTCCCCTGGCCACCTCTTGCCCCAGTCACGCCGCCACCGGAAGTCCACATCACTCCATTTCTATGTGCCATATGCCTTACGAGATGTAGTTGTTCGTTTGTTAATTTACAACACGCCTCATGACAATATTTGTAATACTGTATCTAGACCGAAGCGCAAAGAAAATGATATAGGCATGCGTATTCAAATACAGAGATAAGCAGTGAGAATACGGTGCTGCGGTCGACAACGCCTGCATAAAATAACAAGTGTCTTGCGCAGTTATTAGATCGGTTACTGTTGCTACAATGGCAGGTTATCAAGGTTTAACTGTTACAGTCGGCGCACGAGCGATGGGACACAGCATCTCCGAGGTAGCGATGAAGTGGGAATTTTCCCATACGACCGTTTCACGAAAGTACCGTCAATGGCAGGAATCCGGTAAAACATCAAATATCCGACATCGCCGCTTCCGGAAAAAAGATCTTGCAAGAACGGGACCATCGACGATTGAAGAGAATCATTCAACGTAACAGAATTGCAACCCTTCCGCAAATTTCTTCAGATTTCGATTCTGGGCCATCATCAAGTGCTAGCGTACGGACCATTCAAAGAAACAATATCGATATGGGACTTCGGAGGCGAAGGCCCACTCGTGTTCCCTTGACGACTACGCGACACAGAGCTTAACGCCTCGCCTGGGCCATTGAACGGTTGATGACTGGAAACATGTTGCCTGGTCGAAAGAGCCTCATTTAAAATTGTATCGACCGGATGGACGTGTACGGGTATGGAGGTGACCTCATGAATCCATGAGCCCCACACGTTAGCAGGCGACGTTCAAGCTGGTGGAGGCTCTGTAATAGTGTGGTGCGTGTGCAGATGGAGTAATATTGGACCCCTGATACGTCTAGATACGACTGTGACAGGTGACACACACGTAAGCATCCTGTCTGACAACCTGCATCTATTCGTGTCCATTGAGCATTCCAACGGACTTGGGCAATTCTAGCACGACAATGCGACACCCCACACAACCAGAATTGCTATGGAGTGGCTCCAGGAAAACTCTTCTTAATTTAAACACTTCTTCCGGCCACGAAACTCCCCAGACATGAACGTTATTGAACATATCTGGGATGCCTAGCAACGTCCTTTTCAGAGCACGCTCTATGATAATATTTGTAATATTACGTCTACACTGATGCGCTAAAGAAACTGGTATAGGTATGCGAATTCAATTACACTCCCTCGTACTATTACGGATTTATGGACAGCCTGCACGATTAATAGTGTCAGTTCCCTCCAGCATTGAACCGTAAAATTACTACCGGTTCACCAAAGGTTATTAATGTCAATCATTCACAAAATGTAAAGTGGAAGTAGGTGCCAAGGAATAACTGGTGAAATTACACACAATTTTGAGTAACACTTTTTAGATTTGGTGCAAGACCTTACGATATTTAAAAAAAAAAAAAAAAACAACAGTCATTTAACAAATAAGTCACAATTTACGATAGGAAAGGAATTTTGAATTATTAAATTGTTATAAAAAATTTCACGCCAGTAAAAGGCGAGTACAGGCAAACAATTTAACATATACAACCCAACGCTGTATAACATTTCAAGCTCAGCTAAATTACAGGTGAATTTCACTACATTCATTAAACTGCGCAGAATCTAACTTGTCTGCAACATATAAAGACAAACCTGTTTACCGAAGTTCTCAAAATAGAAAAACCAAAACGCATAAGTCATGCACATGGGGGGACACTAACAGTTAATAACATTAACATTTCCAAAAAATATAAAAAAAACAAATTTAATAAATTTCTGCCAGTTAACTTACGGCAAACACACACACTCGCCAGGTAGGACTAGCGAACTTTTACAACATTCTCCTTTAAAGGCAACAATTTCTACCCGTAATGAAATGACAAACTTCTGCATGGCAAGAAAACACACTAATAACCAACTACCTGCGTAAAACACGTAAGCACGTTGAGTAAAAGCCTTAAAAGGTATTGAATTGGAAAAACACACAACAGTTTTTGCTGACTAGAAACAATATTTAAAAAAATCCACTACGGCGTACATTAACAACCTTGCTTGATTATAGCCAAGTATATATAAACACAAATTTACGTAAGTTACAGCTTCCAGATGAGCAGGAATTCATTATGCAATTGACTAGCTCTTACCACGAGGCAAAAGGAATTTTTCTTCTTTCTTAGAGTGCCATTTACACGTGAGTCTAGTAATACTAATTATGGCAGGCGAGAGAATGGACCAGGTCTTAGTGCCTTGCATTTTAAACAGTACATCCTTTGGTGCCTTAGACTTTCACAGACATGGCAGAGGCTAACAGTCGAATAAACCCGTAGGTAAGCTGGGAGGGGAAAGAAGCAATCCGAACCACAGATTTACTCTGACCTGACTCCCCCCCCCCCCCCTTTCGCCCTCAAAAGTGGACAAACGGACCACCCTTTCTAATATTACCACCTTTCCGCGGGTGGGCAGACGAGAATGAATGACGGGAAACCCCCCAAAAAATACGGCTGGTATAATTAACAAGAATAAGTAAATTGAATGCAATTAAACTTCATAAAATCTGTTAACAATCAACTTCTGGTGCGTTACGACTCCCAGGACTAAACCAACGCAGCACCTCCAAATGCTCTGCCGAGCCGCCCGCTGCCAGCCGTTTCAACGGACGCAGGAAGGCGCGCCGATTTTCAGAACCTCCTCGCCGGTCGACAGCATACGGCCCAACTGTAGATTAGGGCCCTTGCGGACCCACGCTCGGGAAGATTCCTTTCGCGACGAGCCGTTGACGCCCCATACCACGGAGCCGCTGCTCGCGCCGCTTACGCTGATGCCACGGTCTGCGTGCTGTCCCTCTAGTACCGGGAAAGAAGTCGCTTTTTGATGCCCCTACTGCCAACTCTCTACGAGAGCTTTTTTTTTTTCTTTATTGTATTTCAATTCCCCATCGGGGCGGGCTGGCAGCAGTATATGCGCTGCTCTTCAGCCGAAAGACATAGAACAAAACAATAGATTTAAAAACAGCAAAGGAGAGAATAAGGTGAACATAGATATAAAAAAAGGCGGAACATCATGGAAGGCAAGAGACAAAAAGCGGGGTGACTGTAAAATGGAGATAAAAAACTGTTTAAAAGTAGCACACACAAAAAGCCACACATGGCGACGATTAAAAGAACACAAGGCACAGTATGACTGGAGCATAAAGGTATCGACGGATGGCGTAGCACATAACAAACACTGACGGCGAACCTCAAGGCAGTACACAATTAAAATCACACCTCTTGACGCACAGGAGAAACAGCACTAAACACAACACTAATGTGGCACACTGATGATGATCAATACAGAGGATCTGCCAGGCGCAAGGAGATGAGGGAGACCGGAAGAAGGGAGGGAGGGGAAGAGATGGGGGAGAAGAGTGGGGGGCGCGCTGAGGAGGGCCTGGTAGGGAGGGATGTGGGAAGGAAAGAGGGAAGTATGGGGTGCAGGGTCTCAGGGGAGGGGGGAGGGGAGTATGAAAATCCGCTCTGGGAGAAGGAGGGAAGAGGAAAAAGGGGGCCCTGCGGAGGGCGGGGGGGGGGGGGGAACAAGGCTAGGTTACAGTTGGAAGGAAGGGTAGATGTCACGGCAAAGTTCGTCATCCGGGAGGGGGAGGTGTTGGAAATTGCCCTGATGAAGGAGATGGAGGGTGTGGAGGTGGAGAGAGGGAGGGATACAGCGATAGAGGCGCGGCAACGGGCGGGGGGTGGAGAGGAAGGAGGGAACCAGAGGGTGGGGGGGATCAAGCCTGCAAGCAATGTAAAGGATGCGGAGATGTTGGAGGAACAGGAGGAGGTGGGGGAAGGGGATGAGTTCATACAGGAGCCGTGTGGGGGAAGGAAGGCGGATACGGAAGGCAAGGCGGAGCGCATGGCGTTCAAGGATTTGGAGGGCCTTGTAAAAGCGGGTGGGTGGGAGATCCAGGCAATGCTGGCATAACAGAGGATAGGACGGATGAGGGATTTGTAGGTGTGGAGGATGGTAGAAGGATGCAATCCCCATGTCCGGCCTGACAGGAGTTTCAGAAGGCGGAGGCGGGAATGGGCTTTCAGCTGGATGGTCTGGAGATGAGGGGTCCAGGTGAGGTATCAGTCGAGGGTGAGGCCAAGGTATTTCAGGGTGGGGGTGAGCTGGATAGGGCGACCATAAACGGTGAGGTAGAAATCATGGAGGCGAAAGGAGCGAGTGGTGCGGCTTATGATGATTGCCTGGGTTTTGGAGGGGTTGAGACGGAGGAACCACTGGTTACACCAAGTGGTGAACTGGTTAAGGTGGGTTTGGAGGGTACGTTGAGATCGTTGCAGGGTTGGATAGAGAGCCAGGAAGGCGGTGTCATCAGCATACTGGAGAAGGTGGACTGGTGGGGGTGGCTTGGGCATATCAGCTGTATACAAGAGATAAAGGAGAGGGGAGAGGACAGAACCCTGGGGGTCTACGAGAGCCCATACAGCCACTTCTTAAACCCACACGAACAGCCCACTTTTCCCTTTTCCCGCTAGAGGGAGACACCGAAGCCTTCGATTGCGACAACGGCGCCACCGCCAGAAAACGGAGGGCGACTGCTTCACGCAACGCGCTGCGGCGCGCTTTTCAAAGCTAACTTTACTACGGCTCAAGCACTACTTCAGACATTAGTCGAGTTCATGCCACATCGTGCTGCGGCACTTCTGCATGCTCGCGGAAAACCTACACGATATTAGGCAGGTGTACCATTTGCTTTGGCATTTCGGTGTATATATATATTGTATGTATGTATGTATGTATGTATGTATGTGTGAGTGTGTATGTGTGTGTGTGTGTGTGTGTGTGTGTGTGGAGAGTAATGTTTGTATAATGTGATGATGATGATGATGACAATGATGATAAGAGAAAGGAGAGGGTGTTACCCAGAGCCGGCATATAGGCCACCCCTTGTCAATAGCATGGGGGAGGGGGGGGGAGGGGGGAGCCAAGCTCCAATCCGATGGACGGATTATCATCAACAGTGTCACATGGCCTCACTTCATGTGACACAGCGGAGAGGTTTGGTATTTAAACCAGGACATTGGCTGAAAGTCTGACTATGATGAACCTTACGCCACCACCTCTCCTCCCCTTGCCGGCCAAGCATTGGCAGTGAATTTTTTTTCCCTCCACGAGCTGTAGTGTCGAGCCGATTATGTGCTAAGCAGCTATAAAAGCGCACACTTCAGGAGCAGTGACTAAACTGTATAGTCCCAAACAGTCGTTTTGTTCAAACTCATTAATGTACCTGCATGATTAATACTGATTACCTGATATGCATGGGAGCAAACGCGCTAAGGACAGGTCCGCGTGACTATTGGTTTCCTGTAATTAATAAGTATATTAAACCATTTTCAGATAACTGAAACGACTTGTGTGGTATGGTATTAGTAGTCAACTCATGGTTTTTGGCTACTTACAAACAGCAATCTTGACGTTGACCGTTACCTGTGCAGCCGTACAAGCGTCCAACATCGCATAATATTAGTCCAGCCGCCGAGAGTGAAAATATCTGCTGTCATATTAACAACAATTATTATTGCCACTGTTACCTTTCAAATTAATTAAATATTTGAGGCAGATAAAGTTTTAATTGCCGTTTGTTGAGATAGATAATTCACTGCCACTCAGGTTCTAGGGTTGTAAAATACTTTAACTGACAGGTTCATGTTCATTTTTATTCCGTTGTTGATCGTTGTGTTTGGACGTCGCGGACGTCACATGACATCCGTTCAAGTTCGTTTGTTGATCCTTCCACTCAGTATTTTATTTGAGCCACCGATGGCACAGAAAAAATGGTTCAAATGGCTCGGAGCACTATGGGACTTAACTTCTAAGGTCATCAGTCCCCTAGAACTTAGAACTACTTAAACCTAACTAACGTAGCGGTCGCGCGGTTCCAGACTGTAGCGCCTAGAACCGCTCGGCCACCCCGGCCGGCGATGGCGCAGAGGACTTATCCCTTGCACGCTCCCCGTGAGACTCACATTCCCAACATGTCCACACCACTACATTCGTAGTGCGCCTAATCGATGTTTGCCCATCACACTCATTACTCGTGGCAGTTTCGATACCCGGTTGGGGCACACATTTTTGAACATGTATATCAACGCCTGTTTGCAGCTAGGGTGTCGATTTAATTATCATTTCATTAAATTAGTAACTTTCTATAATTTTTTCTCTTTCAATAATTGCATGTACAGGCAAGTTGGCAGGTTGCCTAAGGGCAGTTGTCTCTCTGGCTGATTGGCTGGCATTTTTGTAACCAGTTTGGAATGTAAATACTTTCTACAAGCTTCCAATCTCTGCACAAAAAAAGAAACCTGCATTTCATCGTCGTTATGTTGACGACTATTCATTGTATTTCGTGGCCCTTTAGACGATATGTCTTCCGTAACAGATGAATTTAACACTTTCCATCCTAAAATGCCTTTCAATTGTGAAGTAATGGATACAGACAAAGTGCTTAATTATTTGGATGTAAAACTTCAGTTCACCAATAATGAAAATGATTTTGACATCCTTAATAGGCCAATCACCAGAGACTCAATAATTCATGCGTCGTCATGCCATCCGTACCTGCAGAGAACGCGGTTTTTTGGAGCCGGGATAGACTGCTTATGCAAATTTTCTTTACACGCAGCCACTGTTGACTGGGGGTAGTAGCCAATTTACGGTTCACTGCTAGTAGTAACGCGAACATTGTCGTTAAGGTGTACAAACAAAAAGCAGAAAAGAGTAGGAGTCTAACAGACGCTAATTTTGTAATTCAGAAATTGAAGTTTTCTTGTGTAGCTTTCCAATCACCTGGTTAGTCTGTTTAGGAACTTACTGTAGCTTACACCGCTCATGGCAGGATCCAGTATCACTTTATGCATTAAGAGCAGCCATGTAAAGACAATTTTTCTCATTTCGACATTTATAAATTAAAATGCGCTCGATGCCCTATGCCTTACATTGGGTAGTCTGGTCGGATAGTCAGAACGAGATTTCAGGAGCATATTGTCCCGAAAAAAGTTGCAATTAAAAATTAAAAATAATTCCACGTTCTCTGAGCATTCAAAACATAAGGGACACTAGAAACGTTCCAAATTTTGCACCGTGCATCCCAGACGTAAAACTGACTTCGCTGAGGGAATTGGAGGCTGCGCAACATTCTCATGTACCTAACGATTTAAGTCTTAATGACCAACTTATTACCAAGAAACGGGAGTTTTATGGTTCAATGCTATTTTTTATACCTGAGCACTGCCATATTCTCCTCATAAAGATGTTAATTTATTTATATTTCCTGTATTTTGCATTTGGCTTAAACGGCAATTTTCTTATGTATTATAGTCTTGTTTTGTAAAGAGGCTGTAATGTCCATGTATTTTCTAAGGACTCCTTGCCTTTACTTCTGATTTCAACAGATGGTGCGCTGTGTTAGATATTTTGTTACCTCTTTTATTGTTTTTACTTCTTGTTCTTTGCTTCCATCACTTATTTTAAATCTGTTTGGCATCTGAATTACCTTTAACCATCTCTATTTGTTTTACTTTATTGTTATTTACTGCACTTTAAAGTATGTAAATTTCTCCTAACGGAGCTTCTGCAGGCCTGTGTGGCCGAGCGGTTCTCGGCGCTTCAGTTTGGAACCGCGAGACCGTTACGGTCGCAGGTTCGATTTCCTGCCTCGGACATGAATGTGTGTGATGCCCTTAAGTTAGTTAGGTTTAAGTAGTTAGGTTTAAGTAGTTCTAAATTCTAGGGGACTGATGACCTCAGAAGTTAAGTCCCATAGTGCTCAGAGCCATTTGAGCCACGGAAATTCCGTTCTCTGCCTCCGAAGCGCCTTGACTGACAGTCTCTCATAGCTTGCGCACATGCGGTTATGCATTCAGGGCCACTACAGTTTGTATACCAGTGTTTGTGTCAACACTGGGGCCCTGTCCTAGCATAGCAGCATGCCTTCGCCGAATGTAAGAATCGTCGTCTAGTTCGCGGTTCCACTAGCAGTCTAACTCATCGTTTCCGGTCTAGGGCAAAGTTTTGGGTACCTATGACTAACGCGTTACCCGTAGTTGCTAAAGGTAAGTCCCCCTTCACTCTGGCATTTTTCTAGTATTTTTTAAAAAAGTTTTCACCTTCTTCTCTTGCTAGATAGGACCATGTCTCTAATTATTTTTTTTTTTTTTTTTTCGCATGTAGAAGTTCTGAAGATGCCTCAAAAAGTCGAATCGCTTCAATAACGCATTTGCTGTAATTTCGAGCGGGACAATTTTTTCCAGCTGAAAATACGTATATCACCACAGAGTGGGAGAATTTGTATTCCGTTTATTTCCCCCTCCTATAGGGTTGTCCGCACTTAGTCAACGGTTAGTAACCTAGCCGTACTTTTGCTGTTGTTTTTCATCAGTCTTCTAACTGGTTTCATTCGGCCTGCCACGAATTCCTCTCCTGCCAGCCGCTTCATCTCGAAGTAACACTTGCAACCTACCTCCACAACTCACTGCTGGATGTATTGCGATCCGTCAGAGGTTCGAGTCCTCCCTCAGGTATGGGTGTGTGTGTGTTTGTCCTTAGAATAATTTAGGTTGAGTAGTGTGTAAGCTTAGGGACTGATGACCTTAGAAGTTAAGTCCCATAAGATTTCACAAACATTGGAACATTTGTATTGCGATCCCTGTCTCTGTCTAGAGTTTCTGCCCTCTAGAACCATGGAAGTCATTCCCCGGTGTCTTACAGATGTCCTATCATCCTGTCCCTTCTCCTTGTCACTGTTTTCCACATATTCCTCTCCTCTCCAGTTCTGCGCCGAACCTCCTCATTCCTTACCCTAACAGTTCACCTAATTTTCAACATTCGTTTGTGGCACCACAGTCCATGTTTCACTATCATACAATGCTCTGCTTCAATCGTACATTATCAGAAATTTCTTCCTTAAATTAAGGCCTACGTTCGATACTAGTAGACTTGTCTTCGTCAGGAATGCCCTTTTTGCCAGTACTAGTCTACTTCGATGTCCTCCTTGCTCCGTCCATCATTGGTCATTTTGCTGCCTAGGTGGCAGAAGTCATTAACTTCATCTACTTCGTGGCCATCATTCCTGATACTTAATTTCTCGCTGTTCTCTTTTCTGCTACTTCTCATTACTTTCGTCTTCCTTCGATTTACTCTCAGTCCATATCCTGCACTGATCAGATTGTGCATTCCATTCAGCATATCGTGTAATTCTGCTTCACTTTCACTCAAGATATCAGTATCATCGGCGAATTGTACCATTGATATCCTTTCATCTTGAATTTTAATTCCACTCCTGAACCTTTCTTTTATTCCCATCATTGCTTCTCCGATGTACAGATTGAACAACAGGGGGGAAAGGTTACATCCCTGTGACGCCCTTTCTAATCCGAGCCCTTCGTTCTTGGTCGTACATTCTTATCATTCCCTCTGCGCTCTTGTACGTATTGTATATTACCCCTCTCTCCTCATAGCTTAGCCCTACATTTTGAGAATTTCGAACATCTTGCACCATTTTACATTGTCGAACGCTTTTTCGAGGTCGACAAATCCTACACTATGTCATCAAAAGTATCCGGACACTCCCCAAAACATACGTTTTTCATATTAGATGCATTGTGCTGCCACCTAGGTAATCCATATCAGCGACATCAGTAATCATTAGACATCGTGAGAGAGCAGAAAGTGGAGCTCTGCCGAACTCACCGACTTCGAACGTGGTCAGGTGAAAATGGTTCAAACGCCTCTAAGCACTATGGGACTTAACATCTGAGGTCATCAGTCCCCTAGATTTAGAACTACTTACACCTAACCAACCTAAGGACATCACACACATACATGCCCGAGGCAGGATTTGAACCTCCAACCGTAGGTGGTCAGGTGATGGGGTGTCACTTGTGTCATACGTCAGTACGCGAGATTTCTACACTCCTGAACATCCCTAGGTCCACGGTTTCCGATGTGATAGTGAAATGGAAACATGAAGGGGCATACGTACAAATGAAAAGTGTACAGGCCGACCTCGTCTGTTGACGACAGAGACCGCCGACTGTTGAAGAGGGTCGTAATGTGTAATAGGTAGACATCTATCCAGGCCATCACACAGGAATTCCAAACTGCTTCAGGATCCACTACAAGTACTATGACACTCAGACGGAAGGTGAGAAAACTTGGAGTTCATGGTCGAGCGGCTGCTCGTAAGCCACACATCACGCCGGTAAATGCCAATCGACGCTTCTATTGGTTTAAGGAGCGTAAACATTGGACGATTGAACAGTGGAAAAACGTTGTGTGGAATGACGAATCACGGTACACAATGTGGCGATCCGGTGGCAGGATGTGGGCATGGCGAATGCCAGGTGAACGTCATGCGCCAGCGAGTGTAGTGCCAACTGTAAGACTCGGAGGCAGCGTGTTATGGTGTGGTCGTGTTTCTGAAGGAGGGGGCTTGGACCCTTGTTGTTTTGCGTGGCACTATCACAGCACAGGCCTACATTGATCTCTTAAGCACCTTCTTTCTTCCCACTCTGAAGAGCAATTCTGGGATGGCGATTGCATCTTTCAACACAGTCGAGCACCTGTTCATAATGCACGGCCTGTAGCGGAGTGGTTACTCGGCAATAACATTCTTGTAATGGACTGGGCTGCACAGAGTCCTGACCTGAGTACTATAGAACGCCTTTGGGATGTTTAGGAACGCCGACGTCGTGCCAGGCTTCACCGATCGACATCGATACCTCTCCTCGGTGCAGCACTCCGTGAAGAATGGGCTGCCATTCGCGAAGAATCCTTCCAACACCTGATTGAACGTATGCCTGAGAGAGAGGAAGCTGTCATCAAGGCTAAGGGTGGGCCAACACCATATTGGATTCTAGGATTACCGACGGAGGGCGCCACGAACTTGTAAGTGATTTTCAGCCAGGTGTCCGGATACTATTGATCGCATAGTGTATGAACGTGTATTGATTTTTCTTTAGTGCCGGCCGCGGTAGCCGAGTGGTTCTAAGCGCTTCAGTCTGGAACCGCGCGGCTGCTGCGGTCGCAGGTTCGAATCCTGCCTCGGGCGTGGATGTGTGTGATGTCCTTAGGTTTAAGTAGTTCTAAGTCTAGGGTACTGACGACCTCCGATGTTTAGTCCCATAGTGCCTAGAGCCATTTTTTTCTTTAGTCTTGCTTCCATTATCAACAACAAGGTCATCTAACACATCCTGAATTTTCTTTTCCTTTCTTCTGTATATTATTCTTGTCAACAACATAGATGCATGAGCTGTTAAGCTGATTGTGCGATAATTCCCGCACTTGTCAGCTGTTGCAGCCTTCGGAATTTTGTGGATAATATTTTTCCGAAAGTCATATGGTATGTCACCAGAGTCATACATTCTACACGCCAGCGTGAATAGTCGTTTTCTTGCCACTTCCGCTAATAGTGTTAGAAATTCTGATGGAATGTTATCTATCCCTTCTGCCTTGTTTGATCTTAAACCCTCCAAAGCTCTTTTAAATTCTGATGCTAATACTGAATCCCCTTTACATACTTGTGTATATAAAAGTACTGTACGAAAGGAATAGTTCTGTATTGAATTTAAACAAGAAACATTTTGTCTCTAACCAAACTTGTTACGTTTACTCAGACCTAGGCGTCATCAATCGTTTTCATTTTTCTATTCTTTTCATGTATCCATTGGTTCTTCTGTAGACATCGGATGCAGATAGTACAGGTTTCCAGCTGACGGAAGATTACATTCATACGTTTCATTAGATAACCATTCCTGTTACACCATCGTACTTCGCATTGTACCTGAAAATTTTCAGTGTGAGTTCTTTACGATGCAGCCAGATACATCCGTAACCTAATACCCACTATAAAAGACAACCTATCTATTCATTTTATTGGTGCTAAAATAATGCCTGTCGATTGCAGTGAATAATATAATTGCACGCTGGATTGGATTCGATAAGTGATACAATGTTTACACATGTAGCTGCGAGAATGACAGCTAAGCGTGTCGTCTTCACTAATTACGCGAGGCATTTATAAAATAATATCCAGCTTATTACCAAATACGATATACATATACTTAAATTTATCTGTGTTATATGTATGTTATTTGAGGGCTGCTACTACATTGCAAGATTTTTATGAAATAATGTATACCGCAACAGTCGCTTGTTACTAATATTTTATAAGCACTACGCGTTTCGCCCCAATTCCGCCATAATGAAGTACATTTACAGTTACTTTTACATTGTAATTAATATGGAGATTGGTAGAAGTACATCACAGCTTAACACTCACAATCAGTTGTTTACAGCAGTCTATGAGTTTTACGATCGAAGACAAACTATTTTCTATTGCTACAATAGAAATACACAGCGAAGATGAAACATGTGTACCTAGATGTATTTAATTCATGGCAAATATTAGGTGAGTAGTTGGTAAAGACCAATTTTTTAAAATGAAATAGGCATTCAACTTTGGAGAAATTTTTACAGAAGTTAATATTGTTGCTGCCGAGTTTATTATTTACTAACATTCCTCCATGTACCCTGCCTTGAATGAATATTTTCAATTCTTCATCTAGGTCCATTTGGTGTCCCTTGTCTATTTTATGTAATATATGAAGATAATGCGCAGTATAATTGAATGGGTGGCGTATGTTTCTTATGTGGTTGTAGTATGGTAGGCATTCGTATGTTCGTTGTATCTCTTTTTGAAGTTTCGCCCCGTTTGGCCTACATAGAGGGCTTTGCAGGTGCTGCATGCTACGTAACAAATGCGTTATTGTGTCTATTTCTATGTCTGTTAATATTGTGTCTCAGTGTTGCAGTTTTTTAAGTGTTGTGAAGGCAATATGTTACATAAAATTGACAAGGGACACCAAACGGACTTACATGAAGAACTTGAAGTATTCATTCGTGGCACACTAAATCGGAAATTATTATTTACAAGATACTGTTCTTAAAGTCGGGTTTTTAAGACATAATTTATTATGATCACAACAATAAAACCACAATATTTTAATAAAAACAAGCATTACCGTCTATCCATCCCTATAGCAGTATCACTTTGCTCACTAGTTTGCTCTATACATATCGGCCCGAGTCTTTGCGACTATGACGTCGTGTTTGCAGCTGCAGCCAGCGGCAACGTTTCGACATTTCCATTGTAGCAGCTCGGTGAAAGTGTGTTCAGCATTAGTTAATACAGGATTTAGGAATAAATTATGATAAAGGTATTCACGGCCTAGCGGGGTCGTGTACAATCGCTACTTCGGAAGAATTAGTAAAATACGATCTGACGTGATACACGGAGTTAAAACTCTCAGTAAATGCTGCTACGTCTGTGAGGTTGCTGGAAACCGTAAACAAAAGGCGATATGTAGCAATCACGGCTTCGGAATGAAGCTCAGCTTACCTTCATGTATACTACGCACACACACACACACACACACACACACACACACACACCTCGCCCTAAGGACCTGCCCATCGCATCACTTTGGTCACCCATTCTCTCGTTCTAAAAAAACTAAAAACTCCTCCCGCACAGGCCATGAAGGCCCAAAGGTACCGACCAGCCGCCGTCTCATCCTCCGCCCACAGGCGTCACTGGATGGTCGTTCACTGTTATTTTAAATCGCTGTTGCCGACTGGGTCTAGTGAGTTAAAAAATAATCCCTGCGAGGTGCCGAAACGGCGTTTCGGAGCATTCAGGCACCTTTCGGCTAAAATTGATCCCTGTCCTACATTCTGCACTGACGTACACACTCACCAAATCACCATGAAGTGCATGAGGAAGGGAACTTGCCATCGCAGCACATACTAATGTCACTTCCCATTCACGTACGGGGCGCAGGAAGGATGACAGTTTAAATATCTAATAGTCTACTCTTGTGTTTGCGCTCCACACAGGAGCGATACGTAGAGGGGCCGCACTTAAATCTTTTTCTAACTCAGGCTCTTCTACACTTCCGTGACGCCCTCCACTGGCTCAGACGAACCTGACACCACTCGTGCTCCCCTCCTTTTTATACGTTCAATATCTCCAGATAGTCCAGTCCTACATACTTCGGTATCATTCTAAAATGGCTCACAAGAATGTTTTGTGTGCAATCTCCTTTGTAGATTGACTGCGTTTTCCTGTATTGGAATTTAGTTACAGAACGGAAGATAAGCGATGTTTACAGCTCGCATACAGGAGGCCCAGTGACTAACAAAGGTACACACTGAATACACTGGCACTGTCCATTATAATTATCCGGGCTGTTATTCCGTGGTCGGTTGATGAATTCTGGGGTTATTCCCAACGTTTTAGCCAATGCAAAACCGCCGAAATGTAATATAACTGTGGGTGAGAGAAGAGCTTTAAAACTCCTGAATGACGACGATAGTATTTTGGTTCTCCCAGCTGACAAAGGAAGCGCAACGGTGGTTATGGATGTGGCCGACTATCAGAGAAAAATTACGGATCTACTGGATCCGCAAGCATATAGGAAGCTGAATAAGGACCCCACTAACAACGTTCTCAGAACTGTGTCGCGGTTAATAAAAAAGTCCTCCATTGAAGAGAGTGTACAGAAAGGTCTCTGCAGTTCGGTTGCGCTACCACCGAGGCTTTATGGATCGCCCAAAATTCATAAAGAAAATGTTCCGTTAAGACCGATACTAAGTGCCATTGGTTCGCCCACCTACTCGTTAGCCAAGTTTTTGACTACGCTGTTAAAACCACATGTGGGCCGTTCGGACTCGTATATAAAGAATTCGACACATTTCATCAGCAGATTGAATGGCATAGTGGTCCAGCCGGAGGACATATTGGTCAGCTTCGATGTGGTATCGCTGTTTACCATGGTTCCACTTAATGATGTATTGGAACAGCTGGATCGAATTTTTCCTGCCGATATTTTAGAGCTGTTTAAGTGTTGTTTGACGACCACATACTTCAAGTGGAATGAACAGTTTTATGAGCAAACGGATGGCGTAGCTATGGGAAGCCCCCTAAGTCCCGTAATTGCAAACTTCTTTATGGAGAAATTCGAAGAACAGGCCTTAGGTACTGCCAGCAAGAAACCAAATATATGGTTCCGATACGTGGATGACACGTTTGTGTTGTAGAGACATGGTAGGGAGGAACTAAGCCGGTTCCACGAACATCTGAACAGTATAAACTCAAGAATTCAGTTTACTATGGAGGAGGAGGTAGACGGCGAACTACATTTCCTCGATGTGCTTGTGTTTAGAAACGAAAATGGTAGTTTGGGCCACTCAGTGTACCGCAAACCCACGCACACGGACCGTTATTTGCACCGGGATTCGAACCACCACCCACAACAGAAGCGGGGTGTTATCGAACCGTTAGCGGACAGAGCTAGAAATATTTGTAAACCTGAGTTGCTCGACGCTGAGATGGAACATCTCCACAATGCACTAACGAAGAACGGATATTCGTCCGCCGAAATAAAACGTGCGTTGAGGCAGCCACGCAGAAATCATACTGACGTACAGGCTACTGCAAAATCTAAGGTTTTCCTGCCGTTTGTTAAAAATGTAACGGAAAGAATAGGGAGGATCTTGACGAAGCGGAATATTACCGTAATTTACAAGCCCACCAGGAAGATACAGGAATACCTTAGGCCTGCCAAGGACGCTCGCAAACCATTGGAAAAATCTGGAGTGTATAGGATCCCATGCAGCTGTGGTGATGTTTATGTGGGTACCACCAAAAGAACTGTTTCTAAACGTTTGGAAGAGCACAAGGGAAATTGTAGAAGAGGAGAAACGGAACGATCAGCTGTTGCGGAGCATGCTTTTCAGCCAGGGAACCACAATATTCGTTTCGAGGAGACGCAAGTACTAGCGGCCACGAGCGGATACTACGAAAGGTTCTACAGGGAGGCAATCGAAATCGCTAAACACCCTAATAATTTGAACCGTAAGGAGGAGGGTGTGAAATTAAACGGCATATGGATGCCGGTGTTAAAGAAGATGTGTATCACCCACCCACTACTGGGTGATGGCAACGGCGATCGACGGCGACGGACAGCGGCCAATTGCACTGACGTTTTCAAAACACGTGACGTCACGCCGCGGCGTGGGAGCGCGCGGACACGGAATTTAGCGGCAGTCAGTAGCGAGCCAGTGTGTGTGTTGGACCTTCCATCAAGCTGCGGACCCCCTTGAAGATGTCTCCCGCAGTCGGAGACGAAACGTTGGGAATCACCTCAGAATTCATCAACCGACCACGGCATAACAGCCTGGATAGTTATAATGGACATGATATTTCCGGCCGTGAAAGTTTATATTTTAGTACACTGTCACTGTTCCTGATCGCTATGTCTGTTGCCGAGGTCGCTACACCGGCTGCCCTCTCCCCATTTTTTGAAACCATTAGCACCCGGAACAGAAGGGAACTAACTGGTCATGGGCGCTCCTGTCAGCCCCCGTGACAGCTGCTGCTTGAGGCACCGACGATGCTTGCTGCGTCCACCGAAGCTTCGTCCTTTTCTTCAGAGTTTTGAGGGCATTTCAGCTTCAGAGGCATGTCTCCTCTGAGTGCTTGGGGCAGTCGTCAGTGGGAATGTGGGGCGTCTGATCGTGACTCTCTCTTCTACATGTGCCGTTTGGAGGCGTTCAGTTATCGCCGTCTCTTCTCTTCCGTTTCGCTCTGTTTTGAAGGTGTGTGCGCCCCTTCGGAGAACATAGTAGGGCCCCGTGTTACAAGCTGCAAGAGACGGTGGTATACTTTTGTCTGTCAGCCGGCCTTGAGGACTGCCGAGGTCGCTAAATCAGTACACCACCAAAGAAACCGAAGTCCGCCACGTGATCTTCGTGTAATTGACCCAGTGTGGTCGACACACCCAGGTGCTGCTTGTTTCATATGGTACCTCATTATCCATAAAGGAATCGAGAGCAAAAATTCTAACGTTACTATTAATGTAGTCCACCAGTTCATTAATATAAAACCTGAGCAGCAAGCGCCCCGACAGGCTTCCCTGAGGCACACCAAAAGTAAGTCTCATTTGTCGATGACTCTCCATCCAAGAGACCATGCCGCATTGTTTCTACTGAGAAATCCTTAATTCAGTCACAAATATCGTTTCAAACGCCATACAATCTGTTGTGGACTGGCAAGACAGCCAATCCACTAGGACGGGAGGCCGAAGGGCACGCGTTTAAGCTCACGCAGGATGGCGTGAGGTCTGGAACAAGACTAGGTCTGTATAGTAGCAAAAATAGTTCGTAGCTTCTGGAATACTTAACTTTAATCCATAATTGGTGAACATCTGTCTGACGGTACATGCATCACAGGATAAATAGCAATTGATAATGGCGCCTTGCTAGGTCGTAGCAAATGACGTAGCTGAAGGCTATGCTAACTATCGTCTCGGCAAATGAGAGCGTAATTTGTCAGTGAACCATCGCTAGCAAAGTCGGCTGTACAACTGGGGCGAGCGCTAGGAAGTCTCTCTAGATCTGCCGTGTGGCGGTGCTCGGTCTGCAATCACTGACAGTGGCGAAACGCGGGTCCGACGTATACCAACGGACCGCGACCGATTTAAAGGCTACCACCCAGCAAGTGTGGTGTCTGGCGGTGACACCATACAATCACAGATAATTTGTAAGGACTGCTGTGGTACTGAGTCCAACGCTTTTAGAGAGTCAGTCCATCCATCTGACTCCCTCGATCAGTTAATGACTGAGGTTTCGCAATTCATGTTGACTGGCATGGAGGAGGTAGTTCTTTTCGACATATGTCATTACGGTTGAGCTCAGAATGTGTTAAAGAATGTATATATATCCTTCCGTGAGCACCTTGACTTTATCACGATGGCCGTTCTTCCCTCTGTATGTGGGATTCAACAAATTATTTTGGCATTCGGAGGAGAAATTTGCTGACTATAATTTCGTGAAAAGATCTCTCCGCAACGAAAAACGCCAATATTTTAATAATTTCTAACCCAACCCACTTGCCATAACAGTACCACACTCTTCCTTATTTATCCGTAATGTCGTCCTTTGATCTTTTCTGACGTGCTCCGTCAGTTGTTAAGTGGCAATGATCCCATACCACGCAGCCATAAAGCTGAAATCGTTGAAACTGAAAACGGATGGCACCCCCATCAAATTACATGTAGATTTTGCTCCTGTCTTAACCATCATGTTTGGGAGGAGCAAAATCTGCATGTAATCTGACGGAGATGCCATCTATTTCCATTTCAACTATTTCAGCTTTTCTGTTGCGCGGCATGGGACCCCTACCACATAGAATTGACGGAGGACGTCGGAAAAGTTCATAGGAGAACACTGCGAGTAAATTCCGAAATTACAGTCAGCAAATTTCTCCTCCGAATGCCAAAATATTCTGTTGAGCCCCACATACATAGCGAGCAATGGCCATCGCGATAAAATGGGAGAAATTCGAGTCCGCAATCCCCAAGAAAGTAGGTATTGACAGATGTGAAAATTACCGAACAATCAGTTTGATAAGTCACGGATACAAAATACTAACGCAAATTCTTTACAGACGAATGGAAAAACTGGTAGAAGCCGACCTCGGGGAAGATCAGTTTGGATTCCGTAGAAATATTGGAACACGTGAGGCAATACTGACCCTACGACTTATCTTAGAAGCTAGATTAAGGAAAAGCAAACCTACGTTTCTAGCATTTGTAGACTTAGAGAAAGTTTTTGACAATGTTGGCTGGAATACTCTCTTTCAAATTCTGAAGGTGACATGGGTAAAATACAGGGAGCGAAAGGCTATTTACAATTTGTACAGAAAGCAGATGGCAGGGAAATGAAAGGGAAGCAGTGGGAAGGGAGTGAGACAGGGTTTTAGGGTCTCCCCGATGTTATTCAATCTGTATATTGAGCAAGCACTAAAGGAAACAAAAGAAAAATTCGGAGTAGGTATTAAAATTCATGGAGAAGAAATAAAAACTTTGAGGTTCGCCGGTGACATTGTAATTCTGTCAGAAACAGCAAAGGACTTGGAAGAGCGGTTGAACAGAATGGACAGTGTCTTGAAAGGAGGATATAAAATGAACATCAACAAAAGCAAAACGAGGATAATGGAATGTAGTCAACTCGGGTGATGCTGAGGGAATTAGATTAGAAAATGAGATACTTAAAGTAGTAAAGGAGTTTTGCTATTTGAGGGGCAAAATAACTGATGATGGTCGAAGTAGAGAGGATATAAAATGTAGACTGGCAATGGCAAGGAAAGCGTTTCTGAAGAAGAGAAATTTGTTAACATCGAGTATAGATTTAAGTGTGAGGAAGTCGTTTCTGAAAGTATTTGTATGGAGTGTAGCCATGTATGGAAGTGAAACATGGACAATAACTAGTTTGGAAAAGAAGAGAATAGAAGCTTTCGAAATGTGATGCTACAGAAGAATGCTGAAGATTATATGGGTAGATCATATAACTAACGAGGAGGTACTGAATAGGATTGGGGAGAAGAGAAGTTTGTGGCACAACTTGGCTAGAAGAAGGGATCGGTTGATAGGACATATTCTGAGGCATCAAGGGATAACCAATTTAGTATTGGAGGGCAGCGTGGAGGGTAAAAATCGGAGAGGGAGACCAAGAGATGAATACACTAACCAGATTCAGAAGGATGTAGGTTGCAGTAGGTACTGGGAGATGAAGAAGCTTGCACAGGATAGAGTAGCATGGAGAACTGCATCAAACCAGTCTCAGGACTGAAGACCACAACAACAACAAGGAAAGATTCAGGTGTTCTTTTTTCCCCAGTGTTATTGAACAGTGGAACGGCACAGAAATAGTATGAAAGTTGTTTTGTAGTCCCTGAGCCAAACACTTGAGTGTTCATCAGAGAGTAGTTGTGTAAATGCGGATGTAGAAGACAGTGTGTGTCTCTCCTCCACTAACATTCCGTGCGAGATACTGTTTGGCATCGATTGCGAGGTAGTGTCCACGATGCGGGAGATCTGTTGTATTCTGACAGCCACTATGGACCTGAACAAACAATTCAACACAGTGCTACGTCTGACCTCACGCTTCCCCATACACAAGGTGGACAATCTGCATCTTTTTGCGCACAAAGTGAATACCTAAACGCTGTGCTTTCTTGGACGTATCCAGCACTGTTACCCGAAGCCTCAAATAGTTTCTGTACATAGCGCAGGTCCCTGGAAACCCATACTTTCCGCGCTGTTACACGACATCGCCAGCTCGGCAGCACCACCTTGTGGTGGCCGAACGGCAGATATTACCTGAGATACAGGTTCAGTTTGTTTCCCGTATACTGAACGACTGAGTCTTCTGGTGTGTTGTCTGACAATTACCAGTTTCATTTCGTCTACCAGCTTTGTCTATTCAGTCTGACGCATTACAGACACAGGTATATGCAGCCAACTCTTTCAAAGTTTCGTTCCTCGCCCGTGGAAGTATGGAGTCAGTGAAACACGCTTTGGTTTTTCTATCAAATGCGAAAACCTGTTACGTCAGATCGGTTATCTCTGCTCACAGTTTTTACGCCACTCTTGCATCTGCCCTTTTGTAAGACTAGTGCGCTATGCAAATACTCAGTAAATTTCAGGAGATATTCCACAATTCCACACACATCTACGGGAAATTTACGTTTTTCTGCTTCACTAAAATGACGTTACATGTCAGTTTATAAAATTACAATTTTCCATTGCTTTCCGAGCTCACTATGAATTTATTCCCCTTTTATGATAACGGTTGTTCAGTTTGATTTGCACTGTAAACCTACAAAAATTAAAAGACAGACAAGAAGTTATTTATAAATACGAATGAAGTAATTTGATTTAGGAGACACGAAGCTAAATTTCACGCAACTTGCAGCCTAGGGCAGTTCCATTGATGCGATGTCCCATTGGTGGACTTCCATCGATGACTAAGCTCCGTTATTTAACTTACTCCTTCAACAATAAGCGGCGAAAAAGATTCCAGCTAGTGCCATTCCTCCGTATGAAAACTATGGCAACCATCAAGTAGTAATAAAAGGCGATAACGCTAAATACTACTCTGTGACAAAAGCCGAATAAACACTGGAAATGTTTAAATATTGCTCAGCATTAATGAGCGAATGGAGAAAAACTTCGCATCCAGCTCTAAAAACTGCAATGTGTTTACCGTCCAATTCTTTTTCTAAATAAAAAATCTTTAGCTGGATTTAGCAATATTAATAAAAGAGCAACACTGAAATTAAAACAAATACAGTTTTTGGTGATTTTTCGATTAATATGTGCTGTTATTCTGCTTGCAGGTACGGTGCCTTCCTCTGAATTTGCTCAGTTTCCTTGGCTGTGGTGAGTCATCCATCATAACTTTGTTACGTTATTGACCTACCAATAACTTATTTCGTCAGTGAATAAAGTGGTAGAAAATAATGATGCATTTTGTGCCTGCATATACATCGCTAGTTTCGACTATTATCATACTGCAAACTGAAATATGTCCATTTTGTGTATACACAACAATTTCCGTGCTCTCTGTAAATATATTTTCTGAGAATGTTTATTTCTTCAGTTTACCAGACCTTCAACACCTACGTAGGTTTATATTGTCATTCTGTGTCCAAATGGAATGTATATATATATATATATATATATATATATATATACATGGTCCCCCAAAAATAACTTAGGGACAGATTTCTTACACAAAAATAAATATAAAATGTCTAGTAAACATGGGCTCTAAAATAGAAAGCTTAAAAGGTATGAGCACTTGTTCATCTTCGATACTATGAAATAGATATCTTCTACTTCAAAGTATTTTATTTCTGTATTTTGAGAGGAGTAAGTATTGACCAAACGAAGAAGAAATGTACAGTAAACTTTGGCTCTAAAATGCATGCTTTAAGAGCTATGGGCACTTGTTCATCTTCGCTAGTGTGAAACACATCTCTCCTACTAAACAAGTGCTCGGAACTCTTAAGGTATACTTTTTAGAGTCCATATTTACTTGTCATTTTTTCTTCTTTTGGCCCATACTATCACCTCCGTAAAAATAAAAAGCAAGGTGCTTCCAGTAGAAGAGACGTGTTTCACAGAATCGAAAATGAACAAGCGCTCATACCTCTTCAGATATGCGCTTTACAGTCCTTGTTTACTAGGTACTTTTTTGTTGTTTTGGTGTAAGGAACCTGTTCCTAAAGTTTGTCGATGTTTCTTTGGGATACGCTGGATAAATATGGGGTGATACCAGCGGGCCTGCGTAGGAAACTGGAGACCCATTGCAACTGATGTAATTATAGAATTCAGTATCTTATCACATATTAGCTAACAAAAATTCATGACTGGTCTCGGCTTTGCAGCCATCACCAGATCAGACGAGAACAGCAGCGACACTTAGTCGTGCAGTCAATCATGAGGGCTATTGACAATCAGATCTTGTCAATGTGGAAGTAAAAAAAAATGGATGTTCAGTAAAGAGAATTTCGTCGTAAGAAGCGTGTAAGGCAAGGATGTTCAACTTGTACGTCGAAGAAACAATAGAAGAAGTGAAAGAAAACTGCATAAGAGGAGAAGAAATGCAAGGGAAACAGATGCCAAGAATAACCTTGGTGGAGGACCTACGCCTTGTGGCTAGGTGCGAGGTATGGGCAGCGTATTTAACATACAAATTGACTCAAGGACACACAAAGCAAGGAGCAACTGACGAATAGTTGTTCAAAGGAAAATCTGATTTCATTATCATCAAACCGGAGGGAGCTTAAAAAGTAGTTTATAAGGTTCAGTTGTAGTAAACTTTGTTAATAATAATATGAATCTCTTATTATGGACGTGAAGTACCTGCCCTTGTAACGGTAGAAATGTGTACCGATAAACAATGATCAAACCATGTGTTGGTGTTCCCTTTACAAATAACTGGAAAGGCTGCCAAAGCAAGACGTCTTTAGTCATCAAACCGTTAAAGTTGGGCACCAATCACCTATCGTATAATTTTATTCCTCAAATCACACATCTGAACTACACTCAGTTCTGGGTCTTACCTCCAATTACTGTTTAAAAAT
This sequence comes from Schistocerca americana, assembly GCF_021461395.2. NCBI lineage: Eukaryota > Metazoa > Arthropoda > Insecta > Orthoptera > Acrididae > Schistocerca > Schistocerca americana. Next base: position 143,898,129 of record NC_060121.1, read on the forward strand.
TTATATAGTGTTAGCGAAAAAACGAGTCACCTGCACATACACACACGTCGTCTTACACTCCCTTTCTCAGTCGCCCAAAACAAAAAAGACATCAACAATAACAACAATAACCATATATCAGAAAATGAAGTGACTAAATATTGTCAGTGTGAGGTTTTCCTTATTAGGCAGAACAATTATCCGTTGTATGTGTAATTCAAGCAAAATGCTGTTTTTAATGTAGTTGCACCGCCTGAAACATAATTATACAGTGTGGCTCAGCTGCCCCTACCGCTGTTGTTTCATGCAACATGCAGTGTTTTATCTGGCCTTCAAAATTCGCGCGTGATACTTTCATGCTTTCGCTCGCTTGACGTAAACTATTAGTCCTACCGAAAAAATGGACAGAACATTTTTTGTTGGAAACTCAAAGTAGTTAAACTTTGTACCTGGATACGTTTCGTTACCTGTCGTAGTTTTCCTGTTATATAATGAGATAATAAGTAACCAGTTGGATAAAAGAAATTTAATTTATATTAACAGAATCTTCCGTCGGTTCTTAGTAGAAGAACATTATAATAATAAATGAAAGGCACCAGTTTGCTTTTGTTCTACAATATAGTAGAAATTTAATTTCTTTACCTGTTTCGGGGAATTTTTCTTCAGAAGGTTATACCTGTCACGTTATCTACTAGTGCCAACAATCCTTTAGTTGTGTCTATTATAATTATCCGGGCTGTTATGCCGTGGTCGGTTGATGAATTCAGTGTCAATTCCCAACGTTTCGTTCCCGTCTGCGGGAGACATCTTCAAGGGGGTCTGTAGCTGGATGGAAGGTCCAACACACCCACTGGCTCAATATTTAACATAATGAGACGGGGACGAAACGTTGGGAATTGACACTGAATTCATCAACCGACCACGGCGTAACAGCCCGGATAATTATAATGGACATGACATTTCCGGCCGTGAAAGTCTACATTTTAGTAGTCCTTTAGTTGTACATTTTTGTATGTGGTACTTGGTTTACACACACGACCTTACGTAAGCCAAACTTCCCGAAACTCACAAACATCCGTACCACGTACCAAAATGACTGCACAACTAAAGGATTGTTGACACATCCAAATAATGCGATCGGTATAACCTTCTGAAGAAGGGCACTAAGTCCCCGAATCCGGTAAAGAAAATAAATTTCTTTTTTGGAGCGGGTTGCTTATTAATTCGTTCTATACAACTGCAGTTGCTGTGGATGGTTTGTACGATAGTATCAGGAACTCGGGTGGGCATCCGAACGGGGGGGGGGGGGGGTCCCTCTGCACGTAAAATGAGAAATCCTAAGATTCAGAGGAACACGGTTTTTATTCCCCAGAACTACTACTAAGGGGTACAATACAAGGGTTGTCCAGAAAGTAATACACCGCATTTTATGCTCCAATAATTGTTTATTGAACATAATGAGAATTACACACACGAAAGAATGGTGTTTTACCTACGCACCCTATTTTTCCACGTAATCTCCATCCTGTTATATGGCCTTCCTCCAGCGCGAAACAAGGGCGTGTATGCCCTGCCTGTACCAATCCTTATACTGGTGGTGGAGCCTGTGCTTCACTGTGTGAACCACCTCCACCGGCCGCTGTGGCCGAGCGGTTCTAGGCACTTCAGTCCGAAACCACGCTGCTGCTAAAGTCGCAGGTTCGAATCCTGCCTGGGCACGGATGTGTGTGCTGTCCTTAGGTTAGTTAGGTTTGACTAGTTCTAATTGTAGGGGACTGATGACCTCAGATGTTAAGTCCCATAAGGCTTAGAGCCATTTGAACCATTCTGCACCACCTCCTCATCGTGCCCAAAATGTCTTCCACGAATGGCTTCCTTCGATGGCCCAAACAACTGTAAGTCCGAGGGGGCTAGGGCAGGACTCTAGGGTGGATGGGGTAACACTGTACAACCCTGTTTTGTGACGTGTTCAACAGTCCTCTGATTTATGCGGGGCAGAGCGTTATCGTGTTGCAGCCGAAGTTGCCGGAAGCGCGTCTCGAGTTTTGTTAATGTGTTGACATACGGCTCTGAATTAATGGTACTGCCTCTTGGCATCACATCAATGAGGATCACACCTTCACAGTACCAGACCACGGTGATCATGACCTTGCCGGTGGAAACAGGTATTTGAATTTTTTCTTCTGTGGGGAGTAGGACTGCGCCATTACATCGACTGTCGTTTTGTTTCGGGTCAAAATGGTGGACGCAAGTTTCATCACCTGTCAGAAGGCCACCCTCTCAGCTTCAAAACGTTGCACAAATCAAGATAATTTTTTTCTGTGCGATTTGTGATTCACCATTAGACACCGCGGGACCCATCTTGCATACACTTTTGAATATTCAAGAGTGTGCATAACTGCATCCACACTTCCTTTGCTGACTGACAGATGCAGCGTCAACTGCCGAGTCGTAGTGCGTCTGTCCTCGCGAATGACAATATCAGCTCGCTGCAACACGTCAGGTATGACAGCCGTGGATGGTCTCCCCGACCGCTGCAAATGGTGGAGCTCCGGCGAACAGCCTTCTGATGCCCTCACTCTCCCGCACTCACTCAAGAGACTTCAGATAATAACCACGTAACGTTTCGCATTCATAGCATTGTTTTCGGATGAAAAAAAATGAGGTGCGTTACTTCCTTGGCAACCCTCGTATTTACGGAAACTGGCTACGATCGCTGAGTGAACCGCATGTGGTCCGGAAGGAGAATTTCGCCCTCGATGGGAAGGACTGGGGAACACGTTCAGAAGACAAGGAAGCTGTCAGCAGGAGAGGTTCCCGTTGTTGTGGCTCCTACGGCGCCTACCTTCTTGCGTACCTCAGGTGTCAGCATCCGGCCCTCCCATTGGTGGGTTTGAGGCAGATAGTTGGCGTCCGTCATTCAGCAATAGCGTGGTTGCGTCCCTAGCTCAGCATAATATAGCGCTTGGGAGCCAGGCCCAAGTACTGCGGAGTAGCTTTCGAACTGCTTACGCCACCGCCTGAGGCTGAGTTAAAACAGTGAAAGCAGAACACAACAAAAAAATGTTACCATTATTACCCGTTACTACGTACAGGATAAAATACTAAATTTTCGAGTTATTCAAGAAAAACGTACAAAAGTGATCTTAAAACCCGTCCCCACTCCCACAATCAGCCACGACCGGTCAGAATTTCTAGTATACTGTTTAGAGCATTCCGTCCTTCCACAGTACAAAAATTTGCGACTGCACGAATTATTTCACATTCAACTTTTTTGGCTTCATTGACTGCCCTTATTACGCCACCGGCTTCGTCAAGCATTTACAAATTGTAAAATGCTATTTCTTTTGTGTAAATTACGTCTATATTTGTGAATGTTAGCAGCATGAAATAATCACGTCGTTGTCTGACTACGAAACTACTGTGGTTGTAAGGCTTAAGTTTGGATCGCAATGTCACCGTAATTAGTTTTAGCCTAACGTTTCCAAAAGTCGTTATTCTTTCATTAGCGCCACGAACACGCTTAAATTAATAATACGAGGGTTGGAACTTTAATAGTGGCAACTATTTATTTACAGCTCGTACAAAATAGATACTTGTTCCAAAGTTTTACTGACCTTCAAAGTAGTCACCAACATTGTGTATAACATAACATCTGGCTCTGCTAAGAGTATCCTATGACTTCCACATCACTGGCAACGGGTTATACACGATGTTGGTGACTACTTTGGAGATCAGTAAAATTTTGAAACACGTATCTATTTTGTACGAGCTGTAAGTAAATAGTTGCCACTATTAAAGTTCCAACCCTCGTATATCAACGAAATAGCCGACTATGGTGGCGTAAAAGCTCAATCACTAGAGACCAAAAGAGGTCGAATTTAGGGAATAGTTCCTGTTGTTGGAAATTTTTGTTCAGTGATAGGAGGGAATGCCATGAACAATATACTAGAAATCGTGACAGGTGAGTGTGTGGATGGTTATGCGTTTGAATATCGCTTTTGTACGTTTTTCTCGAATACCTCGAAAACCCTGGCCTCGAACGAAAATATATCCCAGTAGAAAATTTAACTACATTAAATTTCCTACATGGAACGTCCTTTTCATTTCTCCTGTAGGACCAATAATTTGTGCGAAGTGAGCGAGAGAATATGAAAATCTCTCGCGTGGTTTCTAAAGGCCAGGTTTAATACTGCGGGTTGGGGCAGTTGAATCACCTAGTATATTTTTTTAATCTTTCACCTCATCTTGAGGAGATGGCGGATTAAGGTAGTGCGCTATCCATTTAAGCCAGTTGGTTTTGATGGTGTTTTGGCACTCTTATTTTGTTAGGGTGGGTACGTATTTGGTTAGGATGATATTTGTAATGCAGTTTGAAGGTGGCAGATATTCATATACTTACTGCGAAATCCCAGCAGCCACCTTATAACTAAGGAAAAATCTTCCTGTAGAGAAACCTCAGATGGGATTGTTTGGCTTCTGTCGTGGCATTTTTTGTCCCATTGATTTGTATTGTGTAATGTGTTATTAATATCGCCTTTCATTTTTTTCATGCCAGATCATAGTTGAAGGTCCTGCGTTCGTACTGAGGTAAGGATTTCGTAGATCAATACTGCTTCAATCTTTTGAGTCCAAGTAAGGGGCATTGATTGCTCTTTGAATCTGTTGTGTAATCACTTTCTGCTTAAACTTTCAATTTTAGTACTTCGTCATAGTAAATGACAAGGTATTTAATGTGTGCTTCTTGGATCAGTGCTTGCTCCCAGAGACGCATTTGTAATTTGAGATGTGTGGTTGCTCTGCTTGCAGATCACCGCATCACACAATGCACCCCTCTCTCAGCTTACAGAAGTCAACGACTCCAACGTTTCACCCTGTCCGCTAATTATATGGTGCCTGTAGGGACTAAATGGCTGCGAGTAGGCACTTGACTTATTTAATTTAAGAAAGCTTGGAACGGAAAATTTCATCAGTGTTTAAACTGTGATACTATGGATACAGCGCGTCCCAGAAGGGGTGGTCAATATTCAGGATCATGACAGAAACGATCATTCGAAGCAAAGAAGTCTAATAAACATGGACTCCAAAATGCAATCCTTTAAGAGCTGTGAACACTTGTACGTCCGCTGCGGAGAAACACATCCCTTCTGCTGAACAAATGCATAAAATTCTTTGCTCTTACGCCAGGCATGGATAAATTTTGGTGACCCGCGCACCAGATTCACAAACTTTGTAGCCCGCGGACAACCTCGTCACGTGACGCGACAGCAGTGCTCCTAACGTATAAAGTCAAAACTACAGTGTCCACGACGTTAATGGTTATGCGAGGTGACTCACCGATATGAATGGCACCCCTTTCCCGTCAAGCCAACAACTTTTGCCTCAAAACACGCGTTTTTGAGAGTATGTTCGTTTATTGTTCTGCAGATTTTTACATTTGTTTACACGTCGTGAACATTGATTCTTTATATGGTGACGTTTTTGCTGTCTTAAAAGCTCCCGTTGCAAAATTCTGCAGCGCGTCGCTCTCTCCCCCATAAATCCTTCCGCGGGCCGGACTGAAACCAATCGCTGGTCGAATCCACCACGGCTGCCCCCCACCCCCCGCCACCCTCGCCCTGCCTTAATGTAAACGTTTTAAACCCCATTTTTAATAGACAGTTCTTTCTGGTTTTGGTCTATACTAGCTCTTTCCAAAATATGGAAAGCAATTAGTTTAGAGTAGAAGAGATTTGTTTCATAGTATCGATGATGAAGAAGTGCTGACGGCTCTTACGTGTGCGTTTTAGAGCCCATGTTTACTACACTTTTCTCTTTCGAATGGTCGTTCCTATCAAATCTCTGATAATGAACCATTCCTCCTGGGCCACCCAGTATTCCTACTATGTAGGAATCAACATGGATTCCGGAAAAAGCGATCGTGTGAGACCCAACTCGCTTTATTTGTTCATGAGACCCAGAAAATATTAGATACAGGCTCCCAGGTAGATGCTATTTTTCTTGACTTCCGGAAGGCGTTCGATACAGTTCCGCACTGTCGCCTGATAAACAAAGTAAGAGCCTACGGAATATCAGACCAGCTGTGTGGCTGGATTGAAGAGTTTTTAGCAAACAGAACACAGCATGTTGTTATCAATGGTGAGACGTCTACAGACGTTAAAGTAACCTCTGGCGTGCCACAGGGGAGTGTTATGGGACCATTGCTTTTCACAACATATATAAATGACCTAGTAGATAGTGTCGGAAGTTCCATGCGGCTTTTCGCGGATGATGCTGTAGTACACAGGGAAGTTGCAGCATTAGAAAATTGCAGTGAAATGCAGGAAGATCTGCAGCGGATAGGCACTTGGTGCAGGGAGTGGCAACTGACCCTTAACACAGACAAATGTATTGCGAATATATAGAAAGAAGGATCCTTTATTGTATGATTATATGATAGCGGAACAAACACTGCTAGCAGTTACTTCTGCAAAATATCTGGGAGTATGCATACGGAACGATTTGACGTGGAATGATTATATAAAATTAATTGTTGGTAAGGCGGGTACCAGGTTGAGATTCATTGGGAGAGTCCTTAGAAAATGTAATCCATCAACAAAGGAGGTGGCGTACAAAACACTCGTTCAACCTGTACTTGAGTATTGCTCATCAGTGTGGGATCCGTACCAGATCGGGTTGACGGAGAAGATAGAGAAGATCCAAAGAAAAGCGGCGCGTTTCGTCACAGGGTTATTTGGTAACCGTGATAGCGTTACGGAGATGTTTAACAAACTCAAGTGGCAGACTCTGCAAGAGAGGCGCTCTGCATCGCGGTGTAGCTTGCTCGCCGGGTTTCCAGAGGGTGCGTTTCTGGATGAGGTATCGAATATATTGCTTCCCCCTACTTATACCTCCCGTGGAGATCACGAATGTAAAATTAGAGAGATTAGAGCGCGCACGGAGGCTTTCAGACAGTCGTTCTTCCCGCGAACCATACGCGACTGGAACAGGAAAGTGAGGTAATGACAGTGGCACGTAAAGTGCCCTACGCCACACACCGTTGGGTGACTTGCGGAGTATAAATGTAGATGTAGATGTAGATGTATGCAGCTGTTGCATGTTATAACGTGGTGAAGACGAAACAGTTTGGTTAGCCACAGGATTACCAGTATTTTGACCGAATGAGGATACTCTTTTTGATTCTTGCATAAAAAAAGAGAAGAAAAAAAACACTGGCTCTTAAAGTTTCGGTCTTAAATCTGATAACTTTCATAAAACACGGTAGTTTATGTGATGTTTCATTTTTGTTCACAGCGCTGGTTCCAGAAAAGTGATAAAATTGCAAAGATGAACCTTCATGCTGCGCCTGAGCTGGAAATAAGCTCTATAATTGTGCAATAAATAAGCTTCGTGTCTTGTGCTGGACCATGAACTATGGAAAATATGGCGATCGACCACAACGGTGATTTTTTTTTTCCTTGCTATATTGGGATTAACACTGTATGCAAGTTAGGTTTTGGTATTCCACACCGTATGGGAGTTAACATCGCTCTTCCCGTTCCTCTAACATTTCTGTAGCAGCGGGAGGTACCGGAATGAAAGTGTGAAGTCCCGAGTGTAGATGAAATACGGTAAACACACCCGCTTCCAGTTTATTTTTCCTGGACGTGCACGTTTATTCGGTCTTTCGTTACAGTAAAAACTGGCGAATGGCCCGCAAATCGTCATATGTAATGTTGGTCTGCCGCTACCGTGTTCGTAATCATTAAACGTTCGCGTCTTTCATTCTTCTGTACCACCCTTAGTAAGGCAAGTTTGTTGCGGAGCACCACTGTATGGAGTTGTACCGCAGTCTACACTTCTCTCTTGGTCGTTCTACTAATTGGTTTTCGTTCTCTTACACAGATCAGATCTGCAATCTAGATTACCAGTGTCGTTGTTCTTCAGTAACGGAACAGTCCCTTTGCTCAACGACGCATCTCAAAGAATCGCCTTTTCACAGCCTCCAAATCGACTCTGTGAAGAGGACATTTCCCAGCTCTTCTCTTGCACATCTTTCAAAACAGTTTCGGGCACATATTAAGTCATGGCTGCAAATTCCCGCAAACTGGATTAAAGTTTCGGGAATTAGCAAGAAACGTTTCGATCACACGTCCACACACACCAGCACGGCTACCCACAATCTGTTGTTTTAACAAAGTCTTCATCTGTTTTAGCGAACTCCAGCAACTGTTATTAATACGCCTAACTGGGCCATCGCATTACATTGCATAGTAGTTCTTTTTGCTTCATGCATGAATACTAAAACAATAGAAATTTACACGAATACTGACCGTATTATTCGTTTCGGACCTCTTGATAAGTATGGAAGTGTGATTACGCATGTCAATCACATCGCGATTACGGGCAGCATGGGGTTCACGCCTGAGTCTCAGGACGTGCGCTAGCAGCGCATGTGGGGTGTTTCAAGCGTCAACTTCGCGTCTTAATATCTCGGGATGTAATGGGAATATTGCCATGCAATCAACGCCATTGTGTATGTGCTTTGGCATGCTATGGATTGCTGAAGAAAAAATATAGGAGGTCCATTTAAAAAAACCTAAGTTTGTGTTAAAAAACACATATACTTTCGTTTTAGAATGTTTCCAAATATTCATGGGCCCCAGCCCTACATTGATACCGGTGAAAGTCGTTTTCCAATAACTGTTATTGTTCCAGAGATATCCTGGGTGGACAAGATAGCTGGGACACCCTGTATAATGGCTCTGAGCACTATGGGACTTAACATCTATGGTCATCAGTCCCCGAGAACTTAGAACTACGTAAACCTAACTAACCTAAGGACATCACACAACACCCAGCCATCACGAGGCAGAGAAAATCCCTGACCCCGCCGGGAATCGAACCCGGGAACCCGGGCGTGGGAACCGAGAACGCTACCGCACGACCACGAGATGCGGGCGCACCCTGTATACAGGGTGTTACAAAAAGGTACGGCCAAACTTTCAGGAAACATTCCTCACACACAAATAAAGAAAAGATGTTATGTGGACATGTGTCCGGAAACACTTAATTTCCATGTTAGAGCTCATTTTAGTTTCGTCAGTATGTACTGTACTTCCTCGGTTCACCGCCATGATTTCATACGGGATACTCTACCTGTGCTGCTAGAACATGTGCCTTTACAAGTACGACACAACATGTGGTTCATGCACGATGGAGTTCCTGCACATTTCAGTCAAGTGTTCGTACGCTTCTCAACAAAAGATTCGGTGACCAATGGATTGGTAGAGGCGGAACAATTGTGTGTGTGTGAAATCTTATGGGACTTAACTGCTAAGGTTATCAGTCCCTAAGCTTACAGACTACTTAACCTAAATTATCCTAAGGACAAACACACACACCCATGCCCGAGGGAGGACTCGAACCTCCGCCGGGACCAGCCGCAGCGGACCAATTCCATGACCTCCACGCTCTCCTGACCTCAACCCTCTTGACTTTCATTTATGGGGGCATTTGAAAGCTCTTGTCTACGCAACCCGGGTACCAAATGTAGAGACTCTACGTTCTCGTATTGTGGACGGCTGTGATACAATACGCCATTCTCCAGGGCTGCATCAGCGCATCAGGGATTCCATGCGACGGAGGGTGGAAGCATGTATCCTCACTAACGGAGGACATTTTGAACATTTCCTGTCACAAAGTGTTTGAAGTCACGCTAGTACGTTCTGTTGCTGTGTGTTTCCATTCCATGATTAATGTGATTTGAAGAGAAATAATAAAATGAGCTCTAACATGGAAAGTAAGCGTTTCCGGACACATGTCCACATAACGTATTTTCTTTCTTTGTGTGTGAGGAATGTTTCCTGAAAGTTTGGCCGTACCTTTTTGTAACACCCTGTACACAGAACTGCACAAACATGTCGTGTAGACAGTAGTACATTACCAAAATGGTGAAAATAACTTATACTTTGATTCAGCACATGTCCGACTTTAAAACACTCGGCCATGTATACCTAGTTCTGTGCACCATGAAATTATGCAAATTACGTGAAACATTACGAACGTTAAAATTTTTCGCATAAATCGCTAAAAATAAATATTCTAACACACTGTTCGCATGTGAAATAAAGCCGTTGGCTCGAAAATACTTTCACAAGTCAAACTGTCCGTGCACTAATGAAAGATAGTACATTCCAAAGATGTAAACTTCGTATCATAACATCTTTTTACGCCTGTTGAGAACATGCTGCTTTCTAGGTGATCTAGGTGATAATGTTGTTGTAAGGCGCAATTAGACATGATGGAAAAATTTATTTAGAGTAGCGTAAAATATGCATATCGTCTGTTAAAATGGTCTCACACTGACTTGGGTACCCACACGGAACAAGGTAACAGAACTCTGACATACTGCTTTGTTTGCGTTTACAATGCAACTGATGAAGAAACATAGAAGGCGTAAAATGCGTGCTGGTGATACAGCCAATAGCGCAGGGCAACAAATTTAGAGAACACATCACAAGACGTTACTTCGTATATACACAATATGTCTTCTTACAACGTCCTGGTATGGGAACTGTAGATATGTAAATACACATGTACATATAACAATAAATTCCAAAGTGCTTAAAACGGTTTCGATAAAAGTGTAAAAAGTAATTATACATTGCTACAGTGCAGTGCTGAAATAGATTAGACACGACAACACTCGTTTTAATGGTTCAAATGGCTCTGAGCACTATGGGACTCAACTGCTGTGGTCATAAGTCCCCTAGAACTTAGAACTACTTAAACCTAACTAACCTAAGGACAGCACACAACACCCAGCCATCACGAGGCAGAGAAAATCCCTGACCCCGCCGGGAATCGAACCCGGGAACCCGGGCGTGGGAAGCGAGAACGCTACCGCACGACCACGAGATGCGGGCTACTCGTTTTAATGATGAAATAGAATCCAGAGTATAAAATTAATTTACAAAAATAAAATGTATGGGAGTGCACCTGATCCTCCCTCGTTACCGTGTGTAAAAAACTTGCATCACAATGGAAATCATCAGGAGCACTTATAAAACTTGATAGTTTATGAAGATCTAGTGAGATACATCACTTAAGATAAGAGATTCTAAAAACAAATAAAATAAATATCAAAACAGAAAGAGGTAGCGTATATGAATCTTCCATGTTACCAAATGGAAATTCGTAAACACTGCCGAAATAAATCATTTCTACAGTCAACGGCGAATATGATGTCCTTTAAAAAATTCTAGATGACTAAGAGAAGTTAATCACTGTTTTAAGCGTTTGTGGTTGAAAATTTACACAAATGTGTCGGTTAGTATTGCCGTTGTTGTATTTGCCCCTACGTACAGCGGCCGTACTGCGACAAGTAACGGTGTACTCAGGAAGTGTCGTGATACCCAGTTCGTGGGCTGGGTCGCCGGCGCGAGAACGCAGTGTGCGAGAGCATTAACCGGAATCCGCGGGGCTTTTGTTGGTGACGGGCGGCGCTCGCCAGTCCATTCCGTCGGCCGGCTCCTAATGGAGCGGCCAGCACAGAGTGGGGTGGGTTAGGGCAGGGTGGGGCGCGGTGGCGGTTCCCTGTGTGGACGCCACGTCACCCCTCGTGCAGCGCTCATCCCTCAAACCTACTGCGCTGCGGGCTGTCCTTCCGCTAAAGAAGAGAAAGGCGCTCCCCGCTCACTTTACTTTCTCCTCTCTCGTCTGTCCGCTCAGAGCGTCCGGTCATTGTATGCCAGAAGCGTCTTCTAGACTCCAGAGATGTGGTCGTCAAATTGCGGTCCGCGGGCCGCATGTGGATCGAACCAGGTATTTGTGCGATCCGCCGTTCACAGCCGTATTTTGTGACTATATTCGTCTAGCAAGCAACAACCAAATCCATAAACGTCAACTGTTGTTAACAGCTTCTTAAGATTGCAGCTTTCCTGCTCACAAGGGAACCTCCCCATCGCTATCCCCTCAGATTTAGTTATAAGTTGGCACAGTGGATAGGCCTTGAAAAACTTAACACAGATCAATCGAGAAAACAGGAAGAAGTTGTGTGGAATTGTCAAAAAAATAGGCAAAATATACAAACTGAGCAGTCCATGCGCAAGATAGGCAACATCAGGGGTAGTTTAAGATCAGGAGCGCCGTGGTCCCGCGGTTAGCGTGAGCAGCTGCGGAGCGAGAAGTCCTTGGTTCAAGTCTTCCCTCGAGTGAAAAGTTTACTTTTTCATTTTCAGACAATTAGTATCTGTCCCTCCGTTCGTCCGGTGGATTTGACGGTCTACACACGGAAAAATTTGAAAACGTTAAAAACATATGTTTTGACAGAGCACACAGGGAAAACTGTGCGACTGTGAAACTGTTGCATTCATTTGTTGCAATTTATGTGACAAACTATTATGTTTTCATCACTTTTTGGGAGTGATTATTACATCCACAAGAAAACCTAAATCGGGCAAGGTAGAAGAATCTTTTTACCCATTCGCCAAGTGTACAAGTTAGGTGGGTCGACAACATATTCCTGTCATGTGACGCACATGCCGTCACCAGTGTCGTATAGAATATATCAGATGTGTTTTCCTGTGGAGGAATCGGTTGACCTATGACCTTGCGATCAAATGTTTTCGGTTCCCATTGGAGAGGCACGTCCTGTCGTCTACTAATCGCACGGTTTTGCGGTGCGGTCGCAAAACACAGACACTAAACTTATTACAGTGAACAGAGACGTCAATGAACGAACGGACAGATCATAACTTTGCGAAAATAAAGAAAGTAAACTTTTCACTCGAGGGAAGACTTGAACCAAGGACCTCTCATTCCACAGCTGCTCACGCTAACCACGGGACCACAGCGCTCGTGAGCTCACACGATCCTTGATGTTGCGTATCTTGCACATGGACTACTCAGTTTGTATATTTTGCCTATTTTTTTGACAATTCCACACAACTTCTTCCTGTTTTCTCGATTGATCTGTGTTAAGTTTTTCAAGGCCTATCCACTGTGCCAACTTATAACTAAATCTGAGGGGGGTGCGATGAGGAGGTTCCCGTGTCAGTACCAAACAAAATATGACATAGAAGAATGAAAAACGAAATTGAGGGTGTGTTAGATGATGATCAGTTTGGCTTTAGGAAAGGTAAAGGCACCAGAGAGGCAATTCTGACGTTGCAGTTAATAATGGAAGCAAGACTAAAGAAGAATCAAGACACTTTCATAGGCTCTATCGACCTGGAAAAGACGTTCGACACTGTAAAACGGTGCAAGATGGTCGCAATTCTGAGAAAAGTAGGGGTAAGCTACGGGGAGAGTGAGGAAATATACAATATGTGCAAAGCAAAGTAGACGACCAAGAACGAAGTGCTCGGATTGAAAAGGTTGCAAGTGAGGGATGTAGCCTTTCACCCCTACTGTTCAATCTGTACGTCGAAGAAGCAATGATTGAAATAAAAGAAAGGTTCAGGAGTGGAATTAAAATACAAGGTGAAAGGATATCAACGATATGATTAGCTGGTGACATTGCTATCCTGAGTGAAAGTGAAGGAGAATTACATGATCTGCTGAATGGAATGAACAGTATAATGAGTATGTAATATGAATTGAGATTATAGGCAGACGAAAGTAATGACAAGTAGCAGAAATGAGAAATACAAGAAACTTAATATCAGGAATAATCATCCTTAAATAGATAAGGTTAAGGAATTCTACTACCTACGGAGCAAAGTAATCAATGACGGACGGAGCAAAAAGAACATCAAAACCAGACCAGCACTGGAAAAAAGGGCATTCCCGGCCAAGAGAAGTCTACTAGTATCAAACATAGGTCGTAATTCGGGGAGGAAATTTCTGAGCATGAAGACCGATATCCGACCATCTCTGCTTTGCGGCGTCCCACGGATACTGCCAGAGCACTGCAGGGCGGTGTCGGAAGGTCCACTGAAACCACTCTGTCCGATCAGACTGTAATGAGCAGGTTACGAGTAAGGATCTTAGACCCAGACCTCCTGCTTGAGTACTCCACTTGACAGGACATATTGCAACTCGCCTTCAGTTCTGCCGTTTCCATGTCACCTGGCCACGTCGTTAATGGCGAAACATGTTTTTCACAGATGAGTCCAGATATCCTCTGAGACAAGGTGATGGCCGTGCTCGTGTGTGGAGACCCACGATAAGTCGTACCTCCCAAAGGAAATCAGCAGATTCCAAAGGATGTTGTGGGGAGGCTTCATAGTTGACAGCCATACGAATCTTGTCGTTGTCCGTGGTCGCCTTATCACCAGGCAGTACATCGGACAGATTCTGTTGGACTAGGTAGTGGATGCTGCATTTGATGGTGATTCTGAATTATTTCTACCGCCGGGGCCCATGTGACAGTCATCGCCGGGCGGGGTGGCCGAGTGGTTGTAAGCGCTACAGTCTGGAACCGCGCGACCGCTACGGACGCAGGTTCGAATGGACGTGTGTGATGTCCTTAGGTTTGTTAGGTTTAAGTAGTTCTAAGTTCTAGGGGACTGATGACCGCAGAAGTTAAGTCCCATAGTGCTCAGAGCCATTTGAACCATTTGACAGGCATCAGCAGGGATGGCGAAGCCCGGACATTTAAGTAATGGAATGGCTGGCTGTGAGTCCCGAGCTAAACCCCATCATGCGTGGGTGGGACATGCTTGAAGATGTGTTCGTGGTCATCCTGTTTCACCACAGACTCTCCATGAACTCTCATAAACTATTATTGTAGAATGGGATCGAATACATCAGGGTGACTGCTATAGACTTATTCGAAGCATGCCGCTTACGTTTCAGGCAGTTATAAAAGCTGATGGAGGGCATACACGTTATTGGAGCTCCCAAAGCACCCAGGATGATGTGATGAGTGTTTGTTTCCATTTTGTTGTCCATACCAGTAGGACATTTCGGTTTCTTTTAAGTAAACGATCAAGGATGTAACGATGTTTTTTGTGTACTTAATTTGTGAAAGAGGAAGGTATTATATGGTAACATACCCAGTCCTGAATTATCGGTCAATGTAGTATGGCAGGTACCCATAGCCACGTTTCCCTAATTCTTTTGATTTGTGAACTTGCAGAGACAACAATATTTTAAGAGGTAAAATGTGAACTCCGTCCACCGTCATCGCTACTGACCGACTGCCGTGTCATCCTCTGTCAGTAGTGTCATTCGGTGCCATATGGAGGAGCTTGGGGTCAGCACACCACTCTCCTGACATTGTCGGTTTCCGTGACCTGCAGCCGCTACTGTTCGGTGAAGTAGCTGCTCATCTGCGATCAGGAAGCTCAGCGCACACCGTTCTTGTCCTCACAACAAGGAAAACTCCCGACAGTACCGGGAATCGAACCCGGATCCTCCCCATGGCAGTCAGCTGCGCTGGCCACTTTGGACAGTACTTCAAGGTGTGCTTAATTCTAATTGACATCTGTGAATTTGGCCACGAGCTAAGGGAATGGCCGCTTACCTCAGAGCAAGAAGGATAAGTATCACGAGCCATTGTCTTCCAGTACTCACAAGGGTGCGCACGACTCGTACCGGTCAACTTCTATGGTGCAAATTTCAGACTGAAGTAATATGTATTCGCGAATGCGCTTTACGCAAAGGGTACGAGCTGTTGTTACAAAATAGCGGGACTAATGCTATAAAACATTTTATTTCAAAAATGTACATATTCAATTCTTTTCACACACAATGTGCTAGCCTCCTCTATCCTTACAATGCTCTAAGAGAATTTTCCATTGATGGAAACAGTGCTGGAAGTCTTCCTCTGTGGGCTTCTTCATGACGCGTGGCGCTTTTTCTTTTACTGCTTCAGCAGACTGAAATCTAGTTCTGTTTAATGCAGATTTGACCCTGGGGAAAAGATGCAAGTGACCTGATGCTACGTCAGGCGAGTAAGGTGGACGGTAAAACACCGGGACGCTGTGCTTCAGTAGAAACCTCTTAACAGAAAATCCGGTATGAGCCGGCGCATGGTCTGGATGGAGAACCCACGACATGCTCTCCCACAATTCAGGTCCTTCTTTTTTGTGAGTTCCTACAGGTTCTGTTGTAGATAGAGGGCATCCACTTTCATGTTCCAGAGTTCAGTGGCAGCGACACTTTCATGAGAATGTCGCTGCCACTGAACTACACTAATGAAGGTATCTAGGTAGAAAGAAGTCGTGGATTCTAGGTGAGCACTCAATGACAGTTGCTACTCCAAGCGGGTGAAAAATGAATGTGCGCAACGGAAATACGGAACGCGAAAATGAAGAATTGGCCCTGTTTGACTACCCCCTGAAGCAGATCTTAGGATCTCTTAATTGTGATTATCTGCTTGTTGCTCTTTAACATATAAATTACAACATAAGCATAAATGAATGATTAAGGAAACTAGTAACTACCAAGTGATAAACGCTGTTTCCACTTCTATATCTATTTTAGATTAAAACCCCTTTATATTACAAATGTTTAAACATCAATGTCTATTGGACATAAAGAGATACAAATGAATTTCCTAATCAAATGATTGATCAATTGTCCAAATCTGCCCCTTTTTATGGCTACGCGATCTAATATACATAACGCGAGACGACTGACATAATCTACCTGCCAAACACAAGAAGACACTACTTTCAAAGATGATCTACAGTGGTGTGCAACCTCAGTGAAATAAAATGTACGTGATCACAGCTATTTAGCCTCATAGCCATAATAAGTCGAAGCAACTAGCAAATATCACCGTATGTACTGAGTCCATTGTGTCAGAGTGATAGTCCTCGCACACGTCTGCGACGATGGAAGAACTCCAGCCACAGAATAAACTCTCTCAAGCACTAGGATGGCAAAAGGCGGTCCTCTGACTAGTATCTTCTAGTACTGTCTTCTCCTCCCTGTGTTCTACAGACGAGAAACGCAAAGTCCCAGTAGCAAGGACAGAGTTCAGAAAAAGTCTCAACGTGAGTATAGGCAGAAGAAGTGCTCTCAATCACTAAACGCTGCATACTGAACGATGACTCCCTACCCAGAGGTCCAGAATCGTATACGTCGCAACAGTACAGTGCCTAACCGTTCTAACTACAAAATCTCCTGAGAGCAAAGATAGGAAGTCCGTCTGTACCGACAAAAGCTGATACTGAGCGACCATCAAACACGGGCGCTCAAAACGAAGGACCTCGTTTCTCCACCACTGGCTTCCCAGCAAAGCTCGGCTCCCCTCCCTCGTAACTCGGAACGCTAATCATATTCTCAAAACCACTGAATATTCTCCCTCTCTACAGATTCTTCCGAACGCTGACCAACCATATTTTAGTCTTTTGTCGTCCAATGCAGAAAGTTTGCGAGGAAATACCTATATTCATACAATGGTACGCTTCTCAGAGTGAAAATCCTCGGAAATAACCCAGCCTGCGATTTCCGAGGTAACGTTTCCTCGTTCCTCTCTGCTGCGTCCAAGATTTTCAGAGTTTCCAAAGTATTATCCGGTTATCCTTCCGACCCCACTACAATACCGGCTGGCCGCCGCTGTATTGTGCTTCCGCGCTCAGGTGCCCAGACCGTCCGTCCTGGCACTTCCCGTGTGAAGCAGGACCGACACACCTGTGCAGGATTTTCCACCCGGGGCTTGAGTTACGCCTGCCGTTTCATTTCCATTGACGTTCCAACCTCTACTAGTGTAGGCAATCATTCATTACGCCGTTTTGATAATAAAGACACTCCGTCACCTTTCATCAACAAGCGTTAACAATTAATTATTTACAAGGTGTACGTGACAGTGTCAGTCTTCTTTAAATGTACATATATATAGGATGTGTAGAGCTACGTGAGATTTGCAAACAAACTTAGAAAATTTAGCATTTTGAAATTTGAATTTAGCTTTTTGTATCTGAATTTAGGATTTACTTTTTTTGGTTTCTTTATGCAGTTAAACGACAAAATTCTTACCTTAAAGTTTGATTTTACTTTTTCACTATTCCCAGTTTTCTTATAATAATAAGAAGAAAACAGGAAATTGATTACTTATGAAACACATCATCATAATTTTATTTCTCATTCAAATTACCACTCACTTTACACCAATATAAAAATGTTTCTCTATTGAATGCGATCATTGAAGTTGTTTCAATAGTGTCCTGCTTCATTGACCTCCTCCTGTCACTTACAATTAAATTGTATGTTTAGAAGTACCTCTCCGCATCCACACTATTGATAGGTGCCCATATTGCAGGTAAAGCAGCATTCCCAAATTCATCATATTTAAGCTTTTCACTTAGTAGAGGCTGCAATATAACAGGCAACTCATCATGCCTCAAACAGTCAATAAGGTGTCGATGGAATGACGAATATGCCTCAATAAAACCGTCAGTTGGAATGCTTTCAAATTGCGGAATTGCTTTTGCTGTATTAACAACAGCAGAATTGTCCAAATTTAACTTCGCGCCACCAACTGCAGGGTTAAAAAGCTTGCCAATGCTTTCGCAAAAAATATTAGCTGGGTCAGGTGCTGTGTGTTTACATAGCTTTAGTAAATTTTTCTTAGCAGCAGATTTGTACAACCTAGCAAATGATACCTAATTCCGGTTGTAAATCACAGCAAAGTATGTAGATGAGTGCTTGTAAGGTGCGAAATTGTAGCCACCATACAAAGCAACACATAATAGTGAATAGTAAACTGTATCACTCAACTTTGGTAACGATGGTTGCAGTAGTTGTAGAATGCTTGACTACAGTTCCGTGAACACAAACCAAATAATGATCTCTGTACTAAAGGTGAAAGAAGACTAATCTTCTGTCTTGATGTACTATTTGAAGAACAGTTCCAAATTAAGAGTACTCAGTTAAATCTCTAGGCAGGCGCTCTCTGTCCACGCACGGTGACCCTATTCACTGTTCAGTTTCTACTAAAGACTAATCACTGTCTGTCTCTCGGTCACTGTTTCTATCTCATTCGGCGACTTGAAGAAACGACGAGCGTTCTACAGGAACTCCCTAGCAAGTTAATCCCTAGCAAGACTCGGCCTGACTTACCGTCTGCAGCTGCCAACTCCGCTCGTGCGCGGTTACTCAGTAGAGGTGGCAAAAAATAACGTAACTGATAGAAATAACCGCTTACTGAGCAGTAACGGTTACTGCGATAACCGTTCCTCTGATACAGGCAGTTATTTCAATAACTGTCTAATGTTAACAGTGCCTCGCGCCATCTGTTGACCCAAGATCGTACTACGCTTTCCCGTCAACTCGTCGGAGATCTGGCTAGGAACTAAGGAGAGGGTACACCATTTGGAAGGCGTTCTATAGACCATGGGAATAACTGTGAGACTGCGCGCCATCTTTTGATAAGAACTGTGTACTATTTCGTGCGTCTTCGTTACTTTTAGCACAAACATTTAAATAAAGTTAATGTCCGAGCGGTGGCTGATAGGAGCTTGTAACGTCTAGTAAGAAACAAAAACAACATATTACGTAGTAACGAGAAAATTATATGTATCATATTGTGTTATTGTATAAAATTATGTATTTTTTTTTATTATTTATTTTTGAGAATATCTGCGTCGGCGAGTAATGAAACCGCCACAGATGATAAATGTCGAACAAAGATTAAAATAAGTAACTAGTATATAATACGTGACGAATAGCAATTTCTTTGTCTTCTTCATCTGGGAGTCGAACGAGTAAGATATCCTGTGTCGTAGTAGCGAACGCTAGTGTAGCATTCTTTTGTCGAGACTAAGCAATGTACGCCATTACGTGTGAATTCACAAAGGTCTGTAATCACTGAGATATTTAAAGGTTTTAATAGAGTTGTTTAAATGAAAACTTGTATTATTTATTGTTAAGCTTGCTTGCATATTATCCCATCCTGTTGAGACATTTTTCAGTTATATAAATATTATCTGTGGTGCTGAGCTGCGTGGAGAACGAAGAGCCGCTGCCGCGGCGTATTTAAACGACTTACAATATAGTCGAGCATACCGCAAGGAAGCGGTAAAATAATAGTAAAATAATATTATTTCTTTTAGCTCCCAGACTGGCAGTGGAGATCAGCAGATTTTATGATGTGTTGCAGATTGACGCGGGCTGCTGATAGGATATAATTTACAGTGCAAATAATTTAATGTACCTTCAGAATCTGATAGTAATCTTGCTGTGCTCCGTTCTGATCTGGCAAACTTTATAGTGACAACGTATTTTTTAATGAGAGTCTCATGTTCTTGGGCTAGTCGTGGTATGAAATAGCATTTTAACGAGAAATAAAATCCACTGCGAACTTGTGTTTTTGAACGATCACACGAACTGTAACATCAGTGTTCATAACAAAGTAATTTCAACTTTTAATCACTATGAAGTAGGGAAGATATATTGATTCTTAGCATGAGTTGCAGTTATGAAAAATCGTTCCTTAAATTGTAGGCCAGATACAGAACAATAAGACTTCCATATATACATTTTATTCCGCTAAAGGGTAATGATGATAAAGAAAAGCAAAGCACAGCATTATTAACAGATATTTCGCGGCTCTTTTCGTATATGCGAAAATAAAAAAACGTGAAACTGTCGCCCAAAAACGCGGGGCCCGAATTTGCAGTGGCCACAAATATAAAATTTTATGTATTTTTCTTTCAGTGTTGATTGTTAGGTATGTGTAGATATATATGTATTTAGTGATAAATGTATGTATGTATATCATGATCAATGCTATGTATTAATGAATGTGTAAACACTCTTTCATGACAAAACGTACTACTGCAAACGAGTCTGAGAAGACGATCCTGATAGTACTGAGAAGCTGTAATGACTACGTAATCCGGGGGCAGCCGAACCCCGAGATAAGATAAACTAAAGGTAAGACTACAGTGTAGTTGTCCTGTTTGTAGAAGTCGAGCTCCAGTGAAGTGATCTCATTTCGCTAGTGGTGTGCATATTGTGCGTAGTTTGATGTTAGTGTTTGTGACAGGACAAAGTTGATGGTAGATAGTAATTTTTAGTGTGCAGTTAGTGTAGATAAATTAACGTATTTTGTGTGCAAGGGGCAAAACTGTCAGACTTTGTGGTTTAGTAAGCAATTTATGAATATGGTTAAGTTGCGTAGTCAACGCCCGAGCAATATGGATACTGAGGAACAACAATTAGTTAGTGCAGGAAATGTGGAACCGGGTACCTCAAGTAGTACTAGTACTCTCTTTGAGGATATAACATGTGAGAATGTGGGGGCAGGGGCACAGGAAGTGGTGCCACCGCCCACTAGTCCTCAAGGGGATGTAGAGAAAGAAGTTGTACCACCACCAGAAAAGCAGGAACCAGAGAGTGGTAATCTGCCTGGTGGGTATTCGCTTCAGGCTATATTAGAGCGCGTGCTGAATTACCAGGCAGAATTTGCGCAACAGCAAGTCGAGCGAGACCGCCAGCAAGCTGAGCGAGATCGCCGGCAAGCTGAGCGGGACCAGCAACTTGTGCAATCGTTAGAAAACATGAAAAAAGAGATTGCAGATATGAAACAGAATTATGAGTCGATACCTAAGGCCGTGCAGGAGCTGACTGAACAGGTCAACAACCTGCAAGTAGCAAACACTAACAGGGTAGACGAAATAGGTGTATTAGCCAATCGAGTAGAAAAGCTAGAAATAGATTCCACGCAGCTTGTAGAGCAGAAGTGGAACGAACAAGCAGCTAAAATTGAAACAGAATTCAACTCATGGCTAGAAGTGAAGGAGTGTGAGATTGACAAGAACATTAATTCCAAAGTACAAGCAGCCATAGCAAATAGAGGCTCCGAATCGTTCAGTACCGCAGTGAATAGTCAGGTACAGAACGACGTGCAAACCATCAAACAAATACTCAGTGAGGATATTCCGCAGTGGCAAGTGAATATGAACAAACGGATATCCGACCTGGAGAAGGGTTTAGCACAAAGCAGAAAACATTTGGAACAGGAACCTCTGTCGCCAACAGCCCATGGTTTCGGCAACGCACAAACTTATACGCGATACAACAATGGGGAATCTGTAGTCGATAATGCGAAGAGCTGTAGCTTCGGTTCGGAGCACACAGCATATGTCCAAGGAGCAAAACCATGTAGTTCAAAAATATTAGTGGAAGAAAGATTAATCAAAAATAGACAATTTCAAACGTTTACTACTGAACGGAAATCAGTACACCCAGTAGTATTCATAAAAAGCTTTAAAAATATCTTGCCCAGTATGTGGAACGAAACACAGAAAATTCAATACGTAATGTCGTACATTCAAGGTGATGCAGCGTTGTGGGCTACAGAAGTAGCAGACAGCTGCATGACATATGAACAGTTCGAAAGGGCATTTCTATCGAAATATTGTTCGCCTTGTATACAAGAGCGGCTAAGAAAAGAAGTATATAATCCCGAACCGTACTCACCCCGTCTTGGGAATTTGAGACGGTATTTTGAAAAATATATAAACAAAACACGCTACTGGGACGAGCCTATATCACCAAGAGACATAATAAGACTACTAAAATCACATTTACCCATTCATATCAAAGAGAAATTAATACACGTACCAGAAAGCGATATGGAAAACTTCCTGTCTGTTCTAGATTCTATAGACTTGATACAGGAAGACGCAAAATCAGCGTGTGATCACTCGCGGAATAATGGGTCAGGATGTAAACATGACAGAAATAGTAGTGCACAAAACCACAACCATGGAAATGGTGGGGGTGGTAACAAGCGGCAAGAACATTCGCAAAATGGTAGTAATGGTAGAGGCCAGAACGGGTATGGACAAACAATTTATAACAAAAGGCGTCGATTTGACGACCGGTACGAATCTGGAATGTCAGGGACCAACCGCTGGAAAAATGCGCGAGGTCAGTGGCAGAGCAATTATAGTGATAGTAATCGAAATTGGCAGCAAAATCAGCGAAGAAGCCCAGAGCGACAGGGTAATGACCGGTATGACAACAATAGACCACCGCCGCAAAACGCGCCTATTGCGCAGCCGTGGCGGCCGACAAATCAGAGTGTACATATAGTGGAGGTCGCGGACAATAGCCTTCCAAGTACTTCACAAGCAACTAATCCAACAAACTAGAATCGGCCTCGATATGCTCTCCATCGATGGCCGAGGGATGGAGTGAGAGCAACACGAGTGATAATAATATACCTGGGATACGTATGCTGCGATACAACGATGGTGTCAGTATGGATAAAGATCTACTGAACGAACCACACGAATGTAAGAAAGATAATAACGAAAATGTGCAAGCCATAATAGAAGCGAAAATCAATGATGTTGCAGTGAATATAATCATCGACACAGGTGCCTCAGTAAGTGTAATGAGTATGGAGTTATTTAAGGCACTGGGAAAAGGACATAGCATTCCGACTTTCCCGGTTAATAATTGTAAGGTGTCTGGAGCCATAAGTGCACAGAGCCAATTAGTTAAATACCAGGTGCAGGTAGAGATTTGTAAGGAGGGCGAAGCCATAGTGAGCTCGTTCCTCATTGTTAAAGGACTAAAGGTGGCCTGCATTCTGGGAGTAGATTTTCTCCGTGAGAGGGACGCAGTGATCGACCTCTCCTTGGGGAAACTAAGCATAGTTAATAAAGGTAGGAGGATTGAGTTATCTATGATGAAATCGAAGGAGGTACTTGTGCCATGTTGCAATCGAATTAATATCAAATGTAGGAACCCCTGGGTACTACACCTCGATGATTTTTCACATGTAGCAGACCTCTATTACCCGAATTTAGAGGATCGAAATTTTGAAACAAATGTTGAGGCATTTCAAACCAAAGTGCAGGAATCTGAAGGTTTAAGCGGTAAACAAAAGCAACAGTTGACGCAGCTGATATCGGAATACACTATGGTATTTACCGACCGACCAGGAATAGTCAAAGGGTACCACTATCACATAGAGGTGATGCCCCACAAAACATACTGTCGCGCAACTTACTCCATCCCTTGGTCGAGGAGGGAAGTAGTGGCTAAAGAGATTCGGAAGATGTTGGCACACGAATGTAGCTATTTGTTAGCACATCCCCATACGGGGAAGATCAAAGGATTGTATCCACGTAAAGATGTGAAGTTATTTATTCAGTGACATATCACATATAAAGAGTAATAGTTGTAAGAAGATTTTAATTGTGTTTTAGAATATAAGTATGTTAGTATTAAGAAAGAAATTTGTGTGTAATGAAACTTGGAGGAAGTGGATTCAGAAAGTAGGCAATAGCTTACACAGGAAAGATTTTGTTTACAGACAGATATTTCGCGGCTCTTTTCGCGTTTTTGGTATCGCATATACGAAAAGATCCGCGAAATATCTGTTAATAATGCTGTGCTTTGCTTTTCTTTATCATCATTACCCTTTAGCGGAATAAAATGTATATATGGAAGTCTTATTGTTCTGTATCTGGCCTACAATTTAAGGAACGATTTTTCGTAACTGCAACTCATGCTAAGAATCAATATATCTTCCCTACTTCATAGTGATTAAAAGTTGAAATTACTTTGTTATGAGCACTGATGTTACAGTCCGTGTGATCGTTCAAAAACACAAGTTCGCAGTGGATTTTATTTCTCGTTAAAATGCTATTTCATACCACGACTAGCCCAAGAACATGAGACTCTCATTAAAAAATACGTTATTACTATAAAGTTTGCCAGATCAGAACGGGGCACAGCAAGATTCCTATCAGATTCTGAAGGTACATTAAATTATTTGCACTGTAAATTATATCCTACCAGCAGCCCGCGTCAATCTGCAACACATCATAAAATCTACTGATCTTCACTGCCAGTCTGGGAGCTAAAAGAAATAATATTATTTTACTATTATTTTACCGCTTCCTTGCGGTATGCTCGACTATATTGTAAGTCGTTTAAATACGCCGCGGCAGCGGCTCTTCATTCTCCACGCAGCTCAGCACCACAGATAATATTTATATAACTGAAAAATGTCTCAACAGGATGGGATAATATGCAAGCAAGCTTAACAATAAATAATACAAGTTTTCATTTAAACAACTCTATTAAAACCTTTAAATATCTCAGTGATTACAGACCTTTGTGAATTCACACGTAATGGCGTACATTGCTTAGTCTCGACAAAAGAATGCTACACTAGCGTTCGCTACTACGACACAGGATATCTTACTCGTTCGACTCCCAGATGAAGAAGACCAAGAAATTGCTATTCGTCACGTATTATATACTAGTTACTTATTTTAATCTTTGTTCGACATTTATCGTCTGTGGCGGTTTCATTACTCGCCGACGCAGATATTCTCAAAAATAAATAATAAAAAAAAATACATAATTTTATACAATAACACAATATGATTCATATAATTTTCTCGTTACTACATAATATGTTGTTTTTGTTTCTTACTAGACGTTACAATGCCCCCTGGCAGCAATTGACTAACGTTAAGAATGTTCGGCAATATGCTGCCACTAACGTCTGTTTGGTTATTGTCTGTTACCTTGGTTAGAACATTCACTTTAAACTTCTTAGTTCTTTTACACTGTAGGTTTAATTACACTTTTTATACTGTTCTTACACTTTGCGAGGTGACCATAAACCTAGTCCCAGGGTCATTACATTTATTTGGCTCCCCCATTCGGGCTACGTGCGATCAGAAAACCTGGGAAAACTGCGCCGGAGCCATGGTCATCTCGTCTGGTTTGTTTTAATACCCAGTTTGATCACAAAAAGTTCAGATTCTATCCAATGTTCACATATAACAAAGGCTATTTGTGAGAGCATGTTAAACCTTTAGTCTCTTTGTTATCCATATAATATTTGTGTTTTGGATTGTAATGAAAGTCACTTATTACACATTTTTACAGTAGTATCATGAATCGTCCTTGCATTTACTCGCGACAATTGGTTTAAAATGTCTAGCATTCATGCGAGTATACTTCATTAACATGACGAAAACATATTATATCTATATATCACTGAACCAATGAATACTTTGGGTCCGTATTGAATAACTCAAGAAAAAAAAACAAATGTTTGTCACGTCATTTCGTGTCCACTAAACCCTATTCATGTTAGTGCATTAAACACATATTTGGTAGTTCATTTGAATGACAACAATGTTGTACGGAGCTGGCGGCGCGAAGCAATTGTTGAGTCGCGTCGTCTGGAACGCCGCGTGCCGACGGCCGCTGGGTTCGACGACCTGCTCTCAGTAACAGCGACGTCGTGCTGACGTGGCGCCCAAGCAGTCGCGAACCGCGGCGAACCATTCGCCGATGTCGGCGAGTGGCAGTGGTTTACCGCGACCGGCTGGCTGGCGGCACGGCACTCGTCTCGGCTTCTCCGCATGGCTCCCCGTTGTAGCGCATGAAACAAACATTCCACAACGGTGTACTGTCTTTAAGCACACAGATTACTAGCTGTGGAAGAAGATGCAACTTGTTAAAAGCGATTATTGTTCAGTAAGCCGTCGCTTCACTGGTATGCACAGGATGGTTTGGCGTGATAACAGGTTTCTTGTGGCATTGTGACACTGGTATTCAAGGTTCGTCACACGCACATTGTACTACACATTTTCACTCACTCCACGGTTGGTACACTGCCAGAGCGTCTTTCAACACGTGAAAATGTTTCGTAACACACATACTACATGTCCCCGTCGAGCTAGGTTCGTTTAACTCGACTCCGAACGGATCAATAACTACTGTTTTTATACACTGTCTATTGTTCGTTGAGCACTGCACTAGGACAGTCTGTCACTCAACACTAGACTTATCGACGTATATATTGGTGCAGATACAACAGTCATTTTCTGTCCCTGCTACACACAATATTCCGTCCTTTCCTCCATTGTTTATGCACACAGTTTATTTTTTAATACCTTTTAACTGTTCTTCGCATACTCACTCTCATCTACATGGCGTCTATTTGTTTTTACCTTATCACAACACACTTTTCATATTGTTACTAGGCGTATATAGCCCTTTTGTGAAATTTTTTAATTTTCTTATCAGTGTAGCTTGCCTGGTTATCACCCATCTATCAAACAGATTTTACCATGTGCATGACAGCTTGACTTGGGCATATTGATCAATAAATACTTCATTTAGCACTAGCATTATTTTTAATGATTTTTCCTATATGACTACAGTGTAGGTTCCACATTGGTTGACTTAATTCGCGTATCGCGTAATGAATATTCAAGGGCGTGTACCAAGTACACAGGCTTCAATTGAAGCATTGTTATATACAAAGCGGATTTTCCACGGAACGGGCTTGTTTTTTGATTAACTTATGCTCCAGTGTCGTTCTCATATCACTACTGGCAGCAAACATCACATAATTGTTGCATATTACAGAGTCCATGTTTGGCTAGTCAAGACTCTCTCTCTCAGGGTTCCTTATCCTAATACAATTACAACAGTTACCTTACTATATTAGATTGCATCATTAATTGCACTTACATACTACACATAGAAAATGGTTCAAGAAATTAATCCTTTGTATAATGATTCAAGAAATTAATCCTCACTTTATCAACAAGAAGATTGTTCGTTGCTTAATGAGCCTATAATTTTTAAATGGCTCTAATTGTCTGTAAACAAAATCTTTCCTGTGTAAGCTATTGCCTACTTTCTGAATCCACTTCCTCCAAGTTTCATTACACACAAATTTCTTTCTTAATACTAACATACTTATATTCTAAAACACAATTAAAATCTTCTTACAACTATTACTCTTTATATGTGATATGTCACTGAATAAATAACTTCCCATCTTTACGTGGATACAATCCTTTTATTTTCCCCGTCTGGGGATGTGCTAACCAATAGCTACATTCGTGTGCCAACATCTTCCGAATCTCTTTAGCCACTACTTCCCTCCTCGACAAAGGGATGGAGTAAGTTGTGCGACAGTATGTTTTGTGGGGCATCACCTCTATGTGATAGTGGTACCCTTTGACTATTCCTGGTCGGTCGGTAAATACCATAGTGTATTCCGATAGCAGCTGCGTCAACTGTTGCTTTTGTTTACCGCTTAAACCTTCAGATTCCTGCACTTTGGTTTGAAATGCCTCAACATTTGTTTCAAAATTTCGATCCTCTAAATTCGGGTAATAGAGGTCTGCTGCATGTGACAAATCATCAAGGTGTAGTACCCAAGGGTTCCTACCCTTGATATTGATTCGATTACAACACGGCACAAGTACCTCCTTCGATTTCATCATAGATAACTCAATCCTCCTACCCCTATTAACTATGCTTAATTTCCCCAAGGAGAGGTCGATCAATGCGTCCCTCTCACGGAGAAAATCTACTCCCAGAATGCAGGCCACCTTCAATCCTTTAACAACGAGGAACGAGCTCACTATGGCTTCGCCCTCCTTACAAATCTCCACCTGCACCCGGTACTTAACTGATTGGCTCTGTGCACCAATGGCTCCAGACACCTTACAATTATTAACCGGGAAAGTCGGAATGCTATGTCCTTTTCCCAGTGCCTTAAATAACTCCATACTCATTACACTTACTGAGGCACCTGTGTCGATGATTATATTCACTGCAACATCATTGATTTTCGCTTCTATTATGGCTTGCACATTTTCGTTATTATCTTTCTTACATTCGTGTGGTTCGTTCAGTAGATCTTTATCCATACTGACACCATCGTTGTATCGCAGCATACGTATCCCAGGTATATTATTATCACTCGTGTTGCTCTCACTCCATCCCTCGGCCATCGATGGAGAGCATATCGAGGCCGATTCTAGTTTGTTGGATTAGTTGCTTGTGAAGTACTTGGAAGGCTATTGTCCGCGACCTCCACTATATGTACACTCTGATTTGTCGGCCGCCACGGCCGACTGAGCAGTAACGGTTACTGCGATAACCGTTCCTCTGATACAGGCAGTTATTTCAATAACTGTCTAATGTCAACAGTGCCTCGCGCCATCTGTTGACCCAAGATCGTACTACGCTTTCCCGTCAACTCGTCGGAGATCTGGCTAGGAACTAAGGAGAGGGTACACCATTTGGAAGGCGTTCTATAGACCATGGGAATAACTGTGAGACTGCGCGCCATCTTTTGATAAGAACTGTGTACTATTTCGTGCGTCTTCGTTACTTTTAGCACAAACATTTAAATAAAGTTAATGTCCGAGCGGTGGCTGATAGGAGCTGCAGTACAGGCATTAAAAAGTACGGTCATTCCCTTAAGCCACCGCCTCATATGTCAATTTAGCTTGGATGGGTAGTATAAAGAGAGGTACCATAAGGAATTCGAGCGACTATGGAAGTAACTGTCAGAGATCGGTATTTTCCTCTGGCAGTTATCGTTATTGGCTCACAGTTCTCGCTCTCTGGCAGTTATCAGGCTACCATTACAGGTAACCTGGAAGTTGGTAACGGAATAACTGTGTGTCTGTGTTCCTGACACAGTGACTCCAGTCTTAGACCCCGGTGATATTTCAGAGACGATAGTTACTGGAGCGAACAAATATTTACGTACTTCTTCGGAAATAGCCGCTGGCCATCGCGAATGACAAATAACATGTCAGGAAGTATAATATAATACAGTTGAATATAATAATTATTATCCTCATCATTTGTCAGGAGATTGCCAATATTTACAGAATTGATGCACTGTCAGAATAAAACACAGTTTCGCACTTTTAATAAATTTATCATACACAAAATACCCGATCTTGACTGTTGCAACCAAGTGCTGTCAAAACTGAAATATAGCAGAATTTTTACCTAAGCTGGTCTATCAGTCTCCGTTACGATATTCATCTACAGAGTAGAAGGATGGGTCAATGGAAGCGTCCGATTCCACCCGCCTGCTTCGACGTAAAAAGGTGTTGTGGTGTGTGAATGTCATTACGGCACGGTGTTTATGAACTGGTTTTTGTGTGTGTGTGTGGGGGGGGGGGGGGGGGGCTGGCTGGCCGATATAGTTTGCAGTGCCGGAATTTGCTGGTGGTAATTTTTTTTTTTTTTCTAGCTGTGATGTTTTGTGTATTTATGGAGTATTGAATGTGATTTAATTTATGTAGGGATGATTGATTTGTGGACTTTTGGGATTGTGGTTTTATTTTTCGCAGTTGTAGGTGTTGGTTTTTTGGCATCAGTAGCTGTGGTGGACCTATATAGGTCACCGGAAATGACCGATTCCCATTTTCATAGTTGTACGTGTTGATGTTTTGGTATCGTCACCTGAGGGTTACCTATGTAGGTCAAGGGAAATGTCCACTTCCAGTTTTCGTGCTTTTAGTTGTGGGTATTGGTATTTTGGTTGACCTGTAGTGTTCAAGGGAAGTGTCCGATTCCTGCAGATTTTTGTTAGTGTAGCAGAATGCTGTATTTTTTTCTGTTTGTTCTTCATTTTGTGTTTTGAGGTCATGGTGTGTTTTTTTTTACTGGCTTGTCCTCACCCTACAACCCCCAACTTCCCGCAGTTGTTTCGTTGGTTTGATTGTATTTTCAGTGGGAGATGTTATTGTATTATTTATATGTATCTTCGTGTTTGCTGTCATGTGTATGTAGTGACGTCATGGACACACATAAAATAGCCATTTCCGGCATATTGATAATGGGTGGAATCAGACACTTCTGCATCATAAAGTCTTTCAAACACACTGTAAACCGTGCTTTATCTGAAACCAAGTTTTTAATGGTTGCTGACTTGCTGGCAGTTTATTGAAAATGCATGTTCCTGAATATTGGACCCCTTTTGGACCAAGGTAAGTGATTTTAGGTCTTTGTGTAGATTGCTGTTCCTATTTCTAGTACTGATATTATGTATTGAGCTATTGGTTGGAAATACATGTAACAAATTTCATTAAGGAATAAATATACTAGCCAGCATCTCGTGGTCGTGCGGTAGCGTTCTCGCTTCCCACGCCCGGGTTCCCGGGTTCGATTCCCGGCGGGGTCAGGGATTTTTCCTGCCTCGTGATGGTTGGGTGTTGTGTGCTGTCCTTAGGTTAGTTAGGTTTAAGTAGTTCTAAGTTCTAGGGGACTGATGACCATAGATGTTAAGTCCCATAGTGCTCAGAGCCATTTGAACCAATAAATATACTAGGAAGCAGTGGTTAGAATACAAAGTTCCTTGAACAGGTTCTTACATGATGTTCTTGAATTTATACCACAAACCATTTTCATTACACGCTTTTACATGCGAAAAACTTTGCTACGTTTGATGAGTTGCCACAGAATATGCTCCCTTATGAAATAATAGAGTGAAATAATGTGGTATGCCCTTCCCAACTGAATTTATTATCGAGTTGTAGTCCCAGAAATATAACACTGTCAACCTTTTCGATCTGCATGTCTTCATATGTTATAAGCATGCTGTAGCTGGAGAAATCGAGCAGTTTCCAAATCTCACACAAAACTTGGATTAGCGAACTCACACTTTCCCCAATAGGACTATCTTTTACAGCACAGGAGTAAACGAATCTGTCACATTACGTAGATTTTTGTTGTATTACAAGGCTGTACACCTTATTCTATTATGTGAGCAGCACAAGAAATTAAGCTTCGAATTTAACCTACATTACTCAGTTTACATATTACTTCATACATAAAAACGCACGTTGTTAACATTTTACTTAAACAGTGCTTTGGCGAAGTTCCACATACTTTCTGTTGCAGCTGCGAAGATAATATTTCTAATAGCGACCGATAACCTACAAACATATAATACGAAACACTAATAATCGTTCTAACATCAACTAAAATGTACCTGGAGTTAATAAGCTAAGGTTATGACACGATTCATACAACATTCCTGCCATTTCACACTACTCGCAGTTATAGTGATAACTAAACTGGTGGATTCCAACTATGTCGTTATTTAACTGTAGCTCCTCGGAGTACTCGGTATTCGCTAGCGAAAAATAACTTGGCAGTTATTAGTAACCGTTAACAATAACGGTTATCAAAGAACAACTGGAACTGTGATAACGGTTACTCCAGAATAACCGTTTGGCCCACTCCTATTGCTCAGGCACGCGTCTCTCTTCCTGCTGGCTTTGCCGCTCCAGTGGGGGGAGAGGGGGATGAAGGGGCGGCAGTGTGATTGGTTTTGCGCGCAGCGATGTTCCTGCTGCGGACGGACGTCCACGGTACTTCGGTACCATCGGAAACTCTTCTTGTGTGGTTTCTCAGTACCCCACAGTTTCAGCAAAACGATTTTATACTGAACCAGTGGCCAGATCAAATCAGATTACCTCCTTTTTCGAGATTTTCATCCGTTTTTGATGTTGAAAGGTGTCCCGGGCGTGAGTTATCGTCAACGTCTTCTCGGCCATCTTGGAAACTCTTGAATCACTCAAAAACAAGTGCACGTGATGAATAATCTTCGCCGTCCACTTCTTTTTTAAATTATAAGTTTCAGTACCAGCCTTTCCAAGTTTCATTTAAAACATCAGGACAATCCGTTGCTCTGTTATTACACCTACCATTTTTCTGCAAAACAAAATAACAGCTCTCACGTAAACGAAGGCCACGACCACACTGATTTGTCTAGAGACACCAGAGATGCCACATTCGACTGCGGAGGCTTCACGCTTCACAGCTGTTCGTCGCTCATCTTTGGCACATATGTAAGTACTCTGTAACAATATCAGTCTCGTTGTAGCCACACCTTATAAACAAGGAATGTGAAACCAAGTTACTGCTGTTATAATGCAATGAGCAGAAAAAAATGACATCAATATATTTAGTAAACATTTGTCATCGTGAGTCATATTGCATAATCCATAAGTAAGGATTCTGTGGCACCAGTCCAGTTGTTTTAAAGCCACACCTCGTATAAACAAGGAACAGGAAAGACGAATTTGTTAAATTGGATGCAATTTGGATATCAGCGTTGCACCGGAAGCGTGACGATCGATTATTTTCAATCGAGAATGTTAGCATTACCAGAGCAAGTCTCATAGCCGACGCCACATGATGGACAGCGGCGCCCTTCCATGACGCTGCTCCAGGCGGGTGTAAAATGAATGTGAGCAACGGAAAATAATAAACGCTAAAATAAAGATTTGGCCCTGAAGCAGATCTTAGGATCTCTTAATGGACTTTAACATATAAATTGCAACCTAAACATAAATGAATGATGATGGCAACTAATCCTACTAAATGATAAACGTTGTTCCTGCTTATGTATTTATTGCAGATTAAAAATACCTTTTATATTACCAAGTTTACATTTCCTAAGTAAAATTACTAATAAATTGCCCAACTCTGCACCTTATTGTGACTGCACGGTCTGATATCAATAACCCGGAATGACTGACATCATCTACGTACCAAACATAAGAAGACAATACTTTCAAAGATGATCTACGGTGCTATGCAACCTCAGCGGTTTTGCATTTATAGCCCTCATAAGCCGAAACAATTCGCGATATCACCGTATGTACTGCGTCCGGTGCCTCGAAGTGATGGTTCTCGTACTCGTCTGCGACGATGGAAGAACTTCAGCCACAAATAAACTCTTTCATACCCTAGGACGGCAGAAGGCGGTCCTCTGACTAATATATTCTAGTACTGTCTTCTCCTCTCTGTGCTCTACAGACGAGAAACGCGAATTCCCAGCCAAAAGGACGGAGTTCAGATAACGTCTCAACGTAAGTATAGGTAGAGGAAGTGCTCTCAGTTACTGAATGCTGCATACTCAACGTCGACTTCCAACCCGGTGGTGAGATCCAGAATCGTATAGGTTCGCAACAGTACAGTGCCTAACTGTTCTAACTATAAACTCTCCTGAGAGGAAAGACAGCAAGTCCGTCTGTTCCCACAAAGCTGAAATCGAGCGACCATCACATACGGGCGCTCACAACGAAAGACCTCGTCTCTCCACCGTTGGCCTCCCAGCAAGACTCGTCTCCCCACCCTCGTAATTCCGGAAACGAATCATATTCCCGAAACCACGGAATATTCTCTCTCTCTACAGATTCTTCCGAACGCTGACCAACCATATTTTAGTCTTTTGTCGTCCAGCGCGGAAAGTTTGGGTTCAAAATGGTTCAAATGGCTCTGAGCACTATGGGACTCAACTGCTGTGGTCATCAGTCCCCTAGAACTTAGAACTACTTAAACCTAACTAACCTAAGGACATCACACACATCCATGCCCGAGGCAGGATTCGAACCTGCGACCGTAGCAGTCGCACGGTTCCGGACTGCGCGCCTAGAACCGCGAGACCACCGCGGCCGGCCGAAAGTTTGGGAGGAGGAACCTATACTCGTACAATGGTACGCTTCTGAGTAAAAATCCTTGGCAATAACCCAGCCTGCGTGGTTTCCGAGGTGTCGCTTCTTCGTTCCTCCCACCTGCGTCCAGAATTTGCAGACTTCGAAAGTATTATCCGGTTATCCTTCCGGCCCTACTACAATAGCGGCCGCCCGTCACCTCCTTGTGCTCCAGAGCTCAGGTGCCACGAAGTCCGTCTAGCTACTTCCTATGTTAAATCAGGACCAACACCTTGCTACACCACGAAGATGACACGAAATTTAACCGACAGGAAGAAGATGCTGTGATATGCAAACGATCAGCTTTCGAGAGCATTCACACAAGGTTGCCACCGGTGGCGACACCTACAATGTGCTGACATGAGGAAAGTTTCCAACCGATATCTCATACACAAACAGCAGTTGACCGGTGTTCCCTGGTGAAACGTTGTTGTGATGCCTCGTGTAACGAGGAGAAATGCGCATTATCACGTTTACGACTTTGATAAAGGTCGGATTGTAGCCTATCGCGATTGCGGTTTATCGTATCGCGACATTGCTGTTCGCGTTGGTCGAGATCCGATGACTGTTAGCAGAATATGGAATCGGTGGGTTGAGGAGGGTAATACGGAACGCCGTGCTGGATCCTAACGGCCTCGTATCACTAGCAGTCGAGATGACAGGCATCTTATCCGCATGGCTGTAACGGATCGTTCAACCACGTCTCGATCCCTGAGTCAACAGATGGGGACGTTTCCAAGACCACAACCATCTGCACGAACAGTTCGACGACGTTTGCAGTATCATGATGGTCGCATCCGTGTTTGGCGACATCGTGGTGAACGCACATTGGAAGCGTGTATTCGTCATCGCATACTGGCGTTATCACCCTGCGTGATGGTATGGGGTGCCATTGGTTACACGTCTCGGTCGCCTCTTGTTCGCACTGACGGGACTTTGAACAGAGGACAATGCATTTCAAATGTGTTAGGAGTCGTGGCTCTACTCCTCATTCGATCCCTGCCAAACCCTACATTTCAGCAGGATAATGCACTACCGCATGTTGCAGGTCTTGTACGGGCCTTTCTGGATACAGAAAATGTTCGACTGCTGCCCTGGCCAGCACATTCTCCACATCTCTCACCAATTGAAAACGTCTGGTAAATGGTGGCCGAGCAATTGGCTCGTTACAATACGCCATTCACTGCTCTTGATGAACTATGGTATCGTATTGAAGCCGCATGGGCAGCTCTACCTGTACACGCCATCCAAGCTCTGACTCAATGCTCAGACGTATCAAGGCCGTTATTACGGCCAGAGGTGGTCGTTGTGGGTACTGATTTCTGAGGATCTGTGCACCCAAATTGCGTGAAAATGTAATAACATGTAAGTTCTGGTATAATATATTTGTCCAGTGAATACCCGTTTATCATCTGCATTTCTTCTTGGTGTAGCAATTTTAATGGCCAGTAGTGTAATAGAGACACTCCGTCACCTTTCATACAATAACCGTTAACAATTATTTACAAGGCGTACGCGACAATTTCAGTCTCCTTTAAATATTCATATGTACGATGTACAGCCGGCCGGAGTGGCCGAGCGGTTCTAGGCGCTACAGTCTGGAACTGTGCGACCGCTAAGGTCGCAGGTTCGACTCCTGCCTTGGGCATGGATGTGTGTGATGTCCGTAAGTGAGTTAGGTTTAAGTAGTTCTAAGTTCTAGGGGACTGATGACGTCAGAATCTAAGTCCCATAGTGCTCAGACCCATTTGAACCTTTTTTTTACGATGTTCAACCTATCAAATGATACCTAATTGTGGTTGTAGTTCACGGCAAAGTATGTGGAAGAGTGCTTGCAAGGTGTGAAATTATAGCCACCGTACACCTTCTGTACTGCCTATATAATCAGCGCTTCGTCGACGTCTCTTTGCAATTCGCCGCTTCACCTCGGAAGACGTCTGCCGCAGTCGGAGACGAAACGTCAGGGGAGAGTTTTATACATCGACCACGGCCTATCAGCCCGGAACTTTTAAGTGAAGGAATATGGAAACTAAATTAAGGCTGTTGTAACAGAATGCAATGAGTAGAACAGAAATGACATTCAATACATTTAGTACACATTTGTGATAGTGTCTCGTATTGCATAATGTTTGAAATGTAAATAGTGTTAGCGTTATTAATCAATTAATCTTCCACTCACACAAACAACACAACACTTCCTTCAGTCAGTCGCTACACTATCTCAACTTTGGGATCGCTAAAGCAGTAGTGAGCTTAGAAGATACAGAGAAGGGAAACCATAGTTTGTGACATAGTTTGAAATTTTGTCGGTAATACACTACCCGAAACTGTAAGTTTTCTGGGATAAAATACAGGGAACGAGAAGGTATCTACAACTTCCACGGGAAGCAGACTGTTGTTCAGCGAGTTAAAGCGTGTGAGATGAAAGTAGCAGTTGAGAAGTGAGTGAGTCAGGTTTGTGGCTTATCCCAGATGTTATCCAAGGTAAGCGACCAGCGAAGGAGACCAAAATGAAATTTGGGAAAGAAATTAAACTTCAGGGAGAAGAAATACAAAACTTTGTGGTTCGCCGAAGACGTTGTAAATCTGTCACAGACCGCCAAGGTCTTACAACAACAGTTGAAGGGAGTCCATAATGTGTTGAAAACACGTTATAAGATGAACATTACATAAATTACACGAATGCGTGATGTCTATTCTTTCGGATATGTCGGAAAGTATAGACACCACACATTAATATAATTGATTCTCCTTGATGGGCAGTGGATGCACCACATTCAGTGTGGCTGCACAATACGTCCGACCACCTGCGGGAGTCTCTAAGTAGCGAGCATGGAGCACATTGGCAGGGATTGCGGGTAGGTGCTGCTAGGTGGGAATGTGGGTCGGCCGAGAGGCACGACGATATAGTCCGCACAGCTGCGATGAACTCTGTGTCCGGGTGGCACAGTGGTTAACACAACTGTCTACTGAGCAGGAGATCCCGGGTTCGAATCCCAGTCTGGTACCCATTTTCACTCGTCACCGCTGATGCCACACATTGTCCTGATGCAGCTGATATCACTGACCCCTTCCCTTCCATTTCTCTACCCTCCTCCTTCAATTTACACATGATCCATTAAAGTTAAGTAAGGGCAATGGAATGTACTTGAATTAAATCGGATTATGCTGGAGAATAAAATTCGTAGGTAACATGCTGAAACAACAGTAGCACATGACTTTTACTATTTGGCAACAAAATTTATGACTGTCGATATAGTGACCATATAAAATGCGTACTGGCAATAAAAAAAGCGTTTGTGGAAAACAGGGAATTGTTAACATCGAATATAGATGTAAGCGTCAGAAATTGTTTTCTGAATGCACTTGCTTGTAGTGTAGCCATAAATGGAAGTGGAGTGGTCACAAAACAGACAACAGGAAAACTCTGGTATTACAGAAGAATGCTGACGTTGGATAGGTAGATCGACTATCTAATACAGAGGTACTACTAAGAATTGGGGAGAAGAAAGCTTTACAGCACAACTTGAATATAAGGCGGAATGGGTCCTAGACACATTCAGAGACATCAAGGAATAGTTTTGATTCGGTATTTGATAGTAATGTGTGGGGGTCATGGTGGTGGAGGCTTCAATACTTTAAGCAGGTCAAGTGGATGCAATAGTTCAAACGCTTATAAGAGGGCTATTCGGAAAGTAAGGTCCAATGGGGTCCAAAATGAAACCATAGTGAAGATTCGATGTGTTGGGCAGTGTCTCTAGCATGCCCATCGACATCGTCACGTTCGCTCTTTTCAGTTCTGAGCGCACAGTGAGCACGTAAAGATGCTTATAAGATAGTGTCTCCGGCTGAGTATGAGGGGCTGGTGAGGGATCTCGCCTGATGTCACGCTGCCCACACAATGTAACTGTAATGCGTTTCCTTCTTCATGACAGTTCTCAGCCGCACTCTGCTGGGGCAATGATGATGCTCCTGCAGCGTTTTCGATGGGAAGTGTTTGATCACCTGCAATACAGTCCGTAATTGGCTCCTCCTGAGTTTCATCTCTGACCGCATGAAATGCTGGCTATGAAGAAAACATTTTTGCACAGAAAACGAACTGCGTATCGGAGTAGAGAATTGGGATAAAGCACAGGTGGTTTCCTTTTATCCTTCTATGGCGAGAGTGTTGTGAAGTTGGTTCAACGCTACGACAGATGTCTTAGTCGGAGTGGCGACTATGTAGAGAAGTATCAGGAAGGTACAGCTTTTTTTTTTTGGTCATCAGTCTACTGACTGGTTTGATGCGGCCCGCCACGAATTCCTTTCCTGTGCTAACCTCTTCATCTCAGAGTAACACTTGCAACCTACGTCCTCAATTATTTGCTTGACGTATTCCAGTCTCTGTCTTCCTCTACAGTTTTTGCCCTCTACAGCTCCCTCTAGTACCATGGAAGTCATTCCCTCATGTCTTAGCAGATGTCCTATCATCCTGTCCCTTCTCCTTATCAGTGTTTTCCACATATTCCTTTCCTCTCCGATTCTGCGTAGAACCTCCTCGTTCCTTACCTTATCAGTCCACCTAATTTTCAACATTCGTCTATAGCACCACATCTCAAATGCTTCGATTCTCTTCTGTTCCGGTTTTCCCACAGTCCATGTTTCACTACCATACAATGCTGTACTCCAGACGTACATCCTCAGAAATTTCTTCCTCAAATTAAGGCCGGTGTTTGATATCAGTAGATTTCTCTTGGCCAGAAATGCCTTTTTTGCCATAGCGAGTTTGCTTTTGATGTCCTCCTTGCTCCGTCCGTCATTGGTTATTTTACTGCCTAGGTAGCAGAATTCCATTCTCACTTGTTTTGAAAGGATACAGTACCGCCCGATATTGAAAATAGGTACAACATACTTCATTATTTTTGTCAGAACAACACATTTTTTTTGTAAAATAACTCAATTTCAATTAATACAGCGAAGCCGGATACCAGAGTGGGAAAGAATGACAATTTATTTATTTAGTTGATCACATGTGCACTCCCACAAAGTAAATCCCTACATCCAGTTTGGTGAGATCTGTGAAATGAATGAATGTATGGTCATCTGCTAACCGCAGATAGTGAATGTGAATATATGATCATCTTTGAGACGATCCTTTGGTGGGACCAAAGAGATGAAACTTACCTGAGCTTTGAGCGCCTGAAATGTGGCTGACCAATACGGTAGAAGGTGCTCCCCCACTTCAGCGGAGGTGCGAGAGGACCTCGAGAACGGCCATGTTTCAGCACTCTGCCGCTGCATCTTGTGCTATTATGACCTGTTTTAGTTGTGCTCCGTAATGACGAAAGAGTGGAGATATGGTATGCATGTGGGATATTTAAGAGTAGTTTGAAATAATAATTTCTCTATTTCAGGAACTTTTGTGGGGAGAACTAAATGTCAGGCAGGTAATATTAATGGGATTGTAGTAATCTTCGGAAGTGACCAACGGTCACAATGAAACCACGTGTAGCATTAAGTTGAAATACTTCCGTGTGCTTAGGTTAAGCTGAATTACTAGCGTGTGTACAATAAGTTGAAATATTTAAGAAATAGCGTGTGTACCATAAGTTGAAATATTTAAGAAATGGCGTGTGCAGGACTTGAAATTAGAGACGAGTACTTCCACGTGGTGAGTACTGTGTGAGTCTCAAACTGTGTATGAGACAAAGGATAAAGAGAAGTACTCGTCCATGGTATCAGTTGAGGACTCGCGTGTGTGATGAATACGTTCTTAATATTACTTTGCGTGATATGAATCCGTGTGACACTAGATTCAAACTCTGAGAGAGAAACAAAGTGAGTCGGCCGTCTACCCAGCAACGCCACTTGGCTTGTATTGCACAGGAAGACGTGCATATATCTCCAGAGTTCATAGTAGGGAAGTAGAATTACGAAGTGGGGCAGTGTCATGTGAAACTGGGACAAATATTAATTGAAGTGGGAAAGCTGAAACTGATAATGTTGTGACTATTACCTGTGTAGTATTTCATATTGTAGTGTGGTGTATGTCATGTAATTTGGGTATGTGTGGTTTGCATGGGAGAGTAGCGAGGTAGTTTCAAAAGATTAGTGGGTTATGCTTGATCCTTCTGTACCGCCCGGTCTGGAGGAAAGTTTCGTGATGATGATTGTGAGAGTCGAAGTGTGAGAAATAATAAAAGATCCACCATCCTATCCAG
Source organism: Schistocerca americana (assembly GCF_021461395.2). Classification (NCBI taxonomy): domain Eukaryota; kingdom Metazoa; phylum Arthropoda; class Insecta; order Orthoptera; family Acrididae; genus Schistocerca; species Schistocerca americana. Next base: position 143,938,501 of record NC_060121.1, read on the forward strand.
AAAGTGCACTGTAGCGTTAAATAATTACGAGACCATAATATAGAGATTCACCAATGTAAAGCCATGCCCACTGGGCGGAATTTCTCATGTGTTATTGTTGTAGGTTATAGAATGTGTGTGTTTAGGTTACAGAAATCATCAGAATAAATAAGATAGTGAAAAGAAAAAGATTGGTGGACTTTTCCTTGGAATTGTATGTTGTCATGATGTCCCGAATTTATAATGTGTGCGCCATTCATATTCAGTGCGGTGGCCACGTTTTGATAAAAGCCGTTAAATAAAAGACATAAAGAAAATGTGGTATCGCCAATGTGTAGTGAACAGTCTGAGTTCTGTAAATCACTGATAGCCAGATGTGCATTTCCGTTGCATATTATTCATACAGGAGGATAATTTGTAACTTAATTGGGAGTACGAGAGTTCATGTTACTCGATAAATAAGAATGAATCCACTCGCTTGGCAGACCACTCATCTTGCAGGCCTGACTGCTTGATGCCACAGTATGAGCAAGGCATGTGGGTGCCTCTCAGTTTGTTGTACATATTGTATATGACCCGTCTCTCCCTATAGCTTACCCCAAATTTTTTCAGTATCTCGAACAGCTTGCACCATTTTATATTGTCGAACGCTTTTTCCAGGTCGACAAATCCTATGAAAGTGTCTTGATTTTTCTTTAGCTTTGCTTCCATCATTAGCCGTAACGTCAGAATTGCCTCTCTCGCCCCTTTACTTTTCCTAAAGCCAAACTGATCGTCACCTAGCGCATTCTTAATTTTCTTTTCCATTCTTCTGTATATTATTCTTGTAAGCAGCTTCGATGCATGAGCTGTTAAGCTGATTGTGCGATAATTCTCGCACTTGTCAACTCTTGCCGTCTTCGGAATTGTGTGGATGATGCTTTTCCGAAAGTCAGATGGTATATCGCCAGACTCATATATTCTACACACCAACGTGAATAGTCGTTTTGTTGCCACTTCCCCCAATGATTTTAGAAATTCTGATGGAATGTTATCTATCCCATCTGCCTTATTTGACCGTGAGTCCTCCAAAGCTCTTTTGAATTCCGATTCTAATACTGGATCCGCTATCTCTTCTAAATCGACTCCTGTTTCTTCTTCTATCACATCAGACAAATCTTCACCCTCATAGAGGCTTTCAATGTATTCTTTCCACCTATCTGCTCTATCCTCTGCATTTCACAGTGGAATTCCCGTTGCACTCTTCATGTTACCACCGTTGCTTTTAATGTCACCAAAGGTTGTTTTGACTTTCCTGTATGCCTGAGTCTGTACTTCCGACAATCATATCTTTTTCGATGTCTTCACATTTTTCCTGCAGCCATTTCGTCTTAGCTTCCCTGTACTTCCTATTTATTTCTTCCTCAGCGACTTGTATTTCTGTATTCCTGATTTTCCCGGAACATGTTTGTACTTCCTCCCTTCATCAATCAACTGAAGTATTTCTTCTGCTACCCATGGTTTCTTCGCAGCTACCTTCTTTGTACCGATGTTTTCCTTCCCAACTTCTGTGATGGCGCTTTTTAGAGATGTCCATTCCTCTTCAACTGTACTGCCTACTGCGCTATTCCTTATTGCTGTATCTATAGCGTTAGAGAACTTCAAACGCATCTCGTCATTCCTTAGTACTTCCGTATCCCACTTCTTTGCGTATTGATTCCTCCTGACTAATGTCTTGAACTTCAGCCTACTCTTCATCACTACTATATTGTCATCTGAGTCTATATCTGCTCCTGGGTACGCCTTACAATCCAGTATCTGATTTCGGAATAGCTAACAGTTGGAAATAAAACGCTTTAAATTTTGACAGTGATCTCCATTTCACGACCGATCGGACCTTACTTTCCGAATAGCCCTCATAACAGAAAGAGTCGCGTACAGGATAGTCTAGCGTGTAGAGATGGAAAAAATCGTGTTTCGGACAGAAGACTACAACAACAATAATAATGACATATGTAAATGATTTGACCTTACTGATGGATACTTCTAAAGCCATGTAAATAAACTACTCGTTTGCACTGTTCATACATTTGATTCCCTTTCATGTCTGATATACTATTAGGACAAATAAGTAAACGGCCAACAGCGCCTAATTAGCAAGTGGAGACAGTAATATCCGTGAGTAGGCAGTATATCAGTAGCTGCCTGTTGTTATGGTTTCCGTATCCTCATTTTTCCATTGATGTGTGAAGGCGCTTTGCTTGACAAGTAAAAAGTTTATCCTCGAAAACGAGAGTTGACGGACTAGAGTCCGAACGTTTCCAATGGCTCTCGAACTCACTCGTCGTCGTATAGTTTCACGGGGAGGGGGGCCAGCAGCCTGCAGCTGCAACGACGCTAACCGATAGGGACTCGATTAGCGGGGCCGGGCGGCTTAATTTGACTAATGACCCGGTCTCTCCAGCCTCCCAACTTGCTCGACAAACGCGCGGCCTCTTCCGGCGAACAGAAGCAGCGCGATATAAAGTAATTACTTAAAACTTGCGCGCTCGCTCGCCGCTGCCGAGGCTGGGGCACCACACTTCCGCAGTGCCGCCAACTTCGGAGCCAACTTGTATCGGCGGAGGCAGTCAATATTAATCAGCCCATGCAAAATGAGTATGGTGGCCAGCCCGGCGCACCGTCTTCCCTTCGACAAGTTTCGGCCTCAGGACAAGGTGGGCGGAATTAGCGTTAAGTCTGGCCGCTATCGTGGCGCACGGCTGCTGCCGGAACTCTTCTCAGTGGTCCACGTCCTCCAAAAACCGAAGATAGGGCCTACGTAACAAGTTAACAAGTTTTTGCTCTCTTAGAATCACCGAAGCCATATGTAAGGCACTAATATAACTATTTTGTACCAATAAACAACTTTTTCTTTCGTAAAAGGGGAAATGCTTGCTTGAGATATTATTTGGTTTATTAAAATTATACGAGTAGGTTCTATAAACAGGACAGTCAAATATTGCTTTATTGGTGTCGTGTTATTATAAGTAACCATGATATGAGCTGCTCAAAAACAAAGACATAGGGTAACAACGAAATATTAGGACAGTAAATTTCAAATCAAACTAACTTCTGTACACAACAGTACATTATGCATTATGGCAACCCGTCAACTGAAGAGGCTCGATGAGGCATCCAGAGTGTAAATTCATCTTTACTCTGACACTTGATGCAATATGTACAAGGTGTGTCAAAGGTACATTACCAGGTGCGTTGGTTGTTGGATAGTTTGATCTACATCTACATGGATACTCTGCAAATCACATTTAAATGCCTCGCAGAGGGTTCATCGAACCACCTTCACAATTCTCTATTATTCCAAGCTCGTATGGCGCGCGGGAAGAATTAACACCTACATATTTCCGTACGAGCTCTGATTTGCCTTATTTTATCTTGGTGATCGTTCCTCTCTATGTAAGTCGCTGTCAAAAAAATATTTCCGTACTCGGAGGAGAAAGTTGGTGATTGGAATTTCGTGAGAAGATGCTGTCGCAACGAAAAATGCCTTTCTTTTAATGATGTCCATCCCAAATCCTGTATCATTTCTGTGACACTCTCTCCCATATTTCGCGATAATACAAAACGTGCTGCCTTTCTTTGAACGTTTTCGATGTACTCAGTCTATCTGGTAAGGATCCCACACTGCGCAACGGTATTCCAAAAGTGGACGGACAAGAGTAGTGTAGGCAGTCTCCTTAGTAGGTCTGTTACATTTTCTAAGTGTCCTGCCAATAAAACGCAGTCTTTGGTTAGCCTTCCCCACAACATTTTCTGTGTGTTCCTTCCAATTTAAATTACTGTAATTGTAATTCCTAGGTATTTAGTTGAATTTATGGCTTTTAGATTAGACTCATTTATCGTGTAACCGAAGTTTTGCGCGTTCCTTTTAGCACTCATGTGGATGACCTCACACTCTTCGTTATTTAGGGTCAACTGCCACTTTTCGCACCATTCCGATATTTCTTCTAAATCGTTTAGCAGTTTATATTGATCTTCTGATGACTTTATTAGTCGATAAACGACAGCTTCACCTGCAAACAACCGGAGACGGCTGCTCAGATTGTCTCCCAAATCGTTTATTTAGATAAGGAACAGCAAAGGGCCTATAACACTACCTTGGGGAACGCCAGAAATCACTTCTGTTTTACTCGATGACTTTCCGTCAATTACAGCGAACTGTGACCTCTCTGACAGGAAATCACAGATCCAGTCACGTAACTGAGACGATATTCCATAAGCACGCAATTTCACTACGAGCCGCTTGTGTGGTACAGTGTCAAAAGCCTTCTGGAAATCCAGAAATACGGAATCGATCTGAAATCCCTTGTCAATAGCACTCAGCACTTCATGTGAATAAAGAGCTAGTTGTGTTTCACAGGAACGATGCTTTCTAAACCCATTTTGACTGTGTGTCAATAGACCGTTTTCTTCGAGGTAATTCATTATGTTCGAACACAGTATATGTTCTAAAATCCTGCTGCATATCCACGTTAATGATATGGGCCTGTAATTTAGTGGACTACTACTACTACGTTTCTTGAATATTGGTGTGACCTGTGCAACTTTCCAGTCTTTGGGTACGGATCTTTCGTCGAGCGATCGGTTGTATATGATTGTTAAGTAAGGAGCTAATGCGTCAGCATACTCCGAAAGGAACCTAATTGGTATACAGCCTGGACCCGAAGACTTGCTTTTATTATGTGCTTAAGTTGCTTCACTACTCCTAGGATATTTACTTCTACATTACTCATAATGGCAGCTGTTCTCGATCGAATTCTGGGATATTTACTTCGTCTTCTTTTGTGAAGGCATTTCGGAAGGCTGTGTTTGGCTCTGAGCACTATGGGACTTAACTTCTGAGGTGGTCAGTCCCCTAGAACTTATAACTACTTAAACCTAACTAACCTAAGGACATCACACACATCCATGCCCGAGGCAGGATTCGAACCTGCGACCGTAGCGGTCGCGCTCTTCCAGACGGTAGCGCCTAGAACCGCTCGGCCACTCCGGCCGGCCGAAGGCTGTGTTTAGTAACTCTGCTTTGGCAGCACTGTCTTCTATGGCATCTCCATTGTTATCGTGCAGAGAAGGCATTGATAGTTTCTTGCCGCTAACATACTTCACATACGACCAGAATCGCTTTGGATTTTCTACCAGGTTTCGATGGTAAACTTATCTTCGAAAACACTTTGTTTGCGTGCTAGCACCTGTGAAATGTAGAGGAGGACATTGGCAGTTTGTATCACGCAACCTAGGAAAAGAGTAATGCAGATAAGGTGAAGCAGTGTATCTGAGAACAACAGGTAATTATTTCAAAACTAGGTATAAGGACCATCCAAGAAAATGGAAGTATGAAAATACATGTTCTATATTTGCTGAATACCTGATACAACATGGACATGAAACATTCAACATGAAACAGGTCATGAAAATTATAAGAGTGGACAATCACGCCAAAACACTCCTTACATTATAGGAAAACTTTCAGATACAAAGAAACGTTGAAATGAAAAAGAAAGTAATTAATGACCAAATCAAAATAACCAATCACTCACTGATCATGTTAGCCACGAAAACAATAAGAAACACTCTCTCTCTCTCTCTCTCTCTCTCTCTCTCACCCCCCCCCCCCCGCCCCCCACACACACACACAGACGCACACGTGCGAGCAAACAGAGGAAAAACTCTCAATGTACATACACGCAAGACAAACAAAAGACGGAGTGTAAACACACAGTGACAGCTGGCAGCACTAAACTCTGTAAACACACTTAACGTTCAGCACACAGCAAAAAGTGCAAGTGAAGTGTTGTAATCAACGTGGGTGAAAAAAATGGGGAAGAAACGCCGGAAGTCGCCCATCTGGAGTACGGGAATTGAGTAGACACGTCTCCAGAACGATACACAGTGGCTAGCAGTGTCGGAAATCGTAAGTAATACCAAATGATAATTTATCCTCACGACACTTGTGCCGCAAATCTGGAAAATAAAGAATAACAAGGTAAGATATGAATCAAATGGTGCCCAGGCGCTCAGGATAAATTGCGTGGAAGGGCTGGACCGGGGGACGGGTGAACAGCATTCACCATTTGTGAAACATTTATTATAAAAGATCGCAAAGAGCAAACATCCAGTTTAACAATAGGCAAACATTTGAATGTAGAAGGGCTATTACCGCTTAATAAATTTAAAACAGACTGAATCCAAAATTTTCTTTAATAATTCAAGAACAAGCCTACAGGGCACTTAAGTAAAACTTGAGCAAAAAGTAATGGAACTTACTCTAATGTTCGGTTTACACATTTAGGGAAAAACGGTAAAAACTATGAGTGGCAACATGCAGCGTAATTATTCTGGTAAAGAGTACCAGCCGGCCTTGTAAACTCCTATACCACAGTTCAAATTTACAAACAGGATCTCAATTAACATGAAACCAAGAACATAATTGGTCTCAAGGACAACTACTTATAAATGCATTCCATTTTCATACTGCCTCCACCTCTAAAAGACCCTTTAATTAAGAAAACTTGACCAGTGACAGATAAAAAAATCTTTGAAAAAATTAACATATTAAGAGACGACTAATCACGGCTCTTCGAAAACTTAAAACTTGCCAGCACCAGACAACAAAATTTATGGAACAACATGGGCAACTGCCACCCACAATGCCCTGTAAGGCGTTAACACAATAGAGTGAAACTCAAACTCTCATTAATTAAAACAGCATAGTAGGGAAACAAGAAAAATATACCAAAAACACTACGGTAGAAGCCCGTATCAGGGTTAGGTAATTTAATTCTCTGCGGCGTGAGGTGATACAGATGGTGGCAGACTCGGCGAAGACGATTTCTGGTGCTGATACACGCCGGACGCCGGTCCACAAGAGAACCATGGGGCCCACAAGTTCGGTATCCTCTACGTGTGTCACAACAGCAGTGAAACTGGAACAACTAAGGCAGCGTCTAAGTTGCGGCACCACTGGCCCCTTTCACGATTTCCTGTAATGGGGTGTTCTGTCAAGAAAAGATTCTGTTAGCAGGCACAACCAATCCAGAAGTAGACAGTTCTCCAACCATTTACAAAATTTTGAATATTTTTACCGTGTTAGAGTTACTGCTGAGCATAAGAACCAATAATGCGATTAGTTGAACCGCATCTCAGGCATTGTCCGCAGCTCGTGGTCTAGCGGCTACCGTTGCTGCCGCTGAATCGTGGGGTCCTAGGTTCGATTCCCGGCCGGGTAGGGGATTTTCTCTTCCCAGGGACTCGGTATTTGTGTTGTCCTCATTAGTTCATCATCATCATTCGTGACAGTGACTAGATTGTATTGTATAAAAGAAACTGAACTATGAAAAAATTGGGACCGACGCTGAAGGCCGCGCTGTTGAGCGCCAAACAAACCAAACACCATCACATCTCAGGCAGCCCTTTGATTCTGCCCAGCGCCGGGAGGCAAGTTATCCCGACAGGAAAGAAACCCAGACACCACCAACACTCAGATGTTTAGGACGGGTGGTAGGGACAGAGCATCGAGTGACATTATACTGAGTGCACTATCCGAAAATTACCTCGAGCAATTAAACAGAGAACCGACTCGTGGAGATAACATCTTGGACCTACTGATAACAAACAGACCCGAACTTTTCGACTCTTTAAGTGCAGAACAGGGCATCAGTGATCATAAGGCCGTTGCAGCATCCCTGAATATGGAAGTTAATAGGAATATAAAAAAAGGCAGGAAGGTTTATCTGTTTAGCAAGGGTAATAGGAGGCAGATTTCAGACTACCTAACAGATCAAAACGAAAATTTCTGTTCCGACACTGACAATGTTGAGTGTTTATGGAAAAAGTTCAAGGCAATCGTAAAATGCGTTTTAGACAGGTACGTGCCGAGTAAAACTGTGAGGGACGGGAAAAACCCACCGTGGTACAACAACAGAGTTAGGAAACTACTGCGAAAGCAAAGAGAGCTTCACTCTAAGTTTAAACGCAGCCAAAACCTCTCAGACAAACAGAAGCTAAACGATGTCAAAGTTAGCGTAAGGAGGGCTATGCGTGAAGCGTTCAGTGAATTCGAAAGTAAAATTCTATGTACCGACTTGACAGAAAATCCTAGGAAGTTCTGGTCTTACGTTAAATCAGTAAGTGGCTCGAAACAGCATATCCAGACACTCCGGGATAGTGATGGCATTGAAACAGAGGATGACACGCGTAAAGCTGAAATACTAAACACCTTTTTCCAAAGCTGTTTCACAGAGGAAGACCGCACTGCAGTTCCTTCTCTAAATCCTCGCGCAAACGAAAAAATGGCTGACATCGAAATAAGTGTCCAAGGAATAGAAAAGCAACTGGAATCACTCAACAGAGGAAAGTCCACTGGACCTGACGGGATACCAATTCGATTCTACACAGAGTACGCGAAAGAACTTGCCCCGTTCTAACAGCCGTGTACCGCAAGTCTCTAGAGGAACGGAAGGTTCCAAATGATTGGAAATGAGCACAGGTAGTCCCAGTCTTCAAGAAGGGTCGTCGAGCAGATGTGGTAAACTATAGACCTATTTCTCTGACGTCGATCTGTTGTAGAATTTTAGAACATGTTTTTTGCTCGAGTATCATGTCGTTTTTGGAAACCCAGAATCTACTATGTAGGAATCAACATGGATTCCGGAAACAGCGATCGTATGAGATCCAACTCGCTTTATTTGTTCATGAGACCCAGAAAATATTAGATACAGGCTCCCAGGTAGATGCTATTTTTCTTGACTTCCGGAAGGCGTTCGATACAGTTCCGCACTGTCGCCTGATAAACAAAGTAAGAGCCTACGGAATATCAGACCAGCTGTGTGGCTGGATTGAAGAGTTTTTAGCAAACAGAACACAGCATGTTGTTATCAATGGTGAGACGTCTACAGACGTTAAAGTAACCTCTGGCGTGCCACAGGGGAGTGTTATGGGACCATTGCTTTTCACAATATATATAAATGACCTAGTAGATAGTGTCGGAAGTTCCATGCGGCTTTTCGCGGATGATGCTGTAGTATACAGAGAAGTTGCAGCATTAGAAAATTGTAGCGAAATGCAGGAAGATCTGCAGCGGATAGGCACTTGGTGCAGGGAGTGGCAACTGACCCTTAACATAGACAAATGTAATGTATTGCGAATACATAGAAAGAAGGATCCTTTATTGTATGATTATATGATAGCGGAACAAACAATGGTAGCAGTTACTTCTGTAAAATATCTGGGAGTATGCGTGCGGAACGATTTGAAGTGGAATGATGATATAAAATTAATTGTTGGTAAGGCGGGTACCAGGTTGAGATTCATTGGGAGAGTCCTTAGAAAATGTAGTCCATCAACAAAGGAGGTGGCTTACAAAACACTCGTTCGACCTGTACTTGAGTATTGCTCATCAGTGTGGGATCCGTACCAGATCGGGTTGACGGAGAAGATAGAGAGGATCCAAAGAAGAGCGGCGCGTTTCGTCACAGGGTTATTTGGTAACCGTGATAGCGTTACGGAGATGTTTAACAAACTCAAGTGGCAGACTCTGCAAGAGAGGCGCTCTGCATCGCGGTGTAGCTTGCTGTCCAGGTTTCGAGAGGGTGCGTTTCTGGATGAGGTATCGAATATATTGCTTCCCCCTACTTATACCTCCCGAGGAGATCACGAATGTAAAATTAGAGAGATTAGAGCGCGCACGGAGGCTTTCAGACAGTCGTTCTTCCCGCGAACCGTACGCGACTGGAACAGGAAAGGGAGGTAATGAGAGTGGCACGTAAAGTGCCCTCCGCCACACACCGTTGAGTGGCTTGCGGAGTATAAATGTAGATGTAGATGTAGATCACCTGCTCCAGACTCAGCCGGTAAACGTGCTTAACCAGCTCCAAGCTCACTGGGCCGATGGACAGCAAGGAAATCCCATAATCCGAAGACCAAAGGAGTTAATGAATCAAAGTCTCCAAGACACACATTTTTTCATAAAAACTGAATCCACAAACGAGATTCAGTACAAATGAAATACATTTTGGGGCTCAGGGAATAAACAGGGTCAAGATCACCTGCAGTAATGTGCACTTGGGAATGACGTCGGAGATCCGCCGCGTCACCAGGCCTCGTATCAAATCCTAACGGCCAACGCGATCAAACCCGGGCATCACACAGTGCTTCACTCCCAAACGAGCCGACTGCGACTTGATGCCGCCGACCACTGTGCCGCAGACAGCAGTCGCTGCGCCCCCTACTTGGAAAGCGCTCCCTGTGGCCAGGAACCGCTAGTTCTATGATGGGAAGAGCGGGAAATGTGAAAGAAGGAAGCTGTGAACATACCTGTAACTACTACATAAAGCATCTTCACACAGATTAAAAGGCGCGGAGTAGCCGCGCGGTTTGAGGCGTCATGTCACGGATTGCACTCTAACACAACAATATGAACAGTTAACTAATAAATGTGTCAATACTGAAACCCGAGTCGCGACACTTACAGAAGACGTAAATAAACAGAAATACTATAATTGCACATAGAAACCAGAAATACAGTCTAATACAAGAACACGAGCCAGATGCTGTGACCAAGAGGCATTATTGTTTAAGACATTGAAATAAATTAAAAAAAGGAATTTTATTACCTTCATATATATTGACGAAAAGCACATTACAGCATCCCTAATCCAACAACATCTGGTGTCTAGCCCATCAAAACAATACTACAAGTTCTGAACAAGCACTCTCCATGGGAACTTCTCAACAACGACTCACCACTGCTACATCTCAACAAGCACTCTCCACCACGACTTCTCGATAAGAACTGCCAGTGGAGGCGGCTGAATAATACTCTTTGGCGCAATCTCTGGCGCTGTGGCTCAGTGTAGCCACCTTTCACATTTTGTAATTTGTATTGATCCTTGGATGATTTTACTATATGATTAATGAGAGCATTGTCTTCAAGATTGTTTATATAGGTTACAAATGGTTCAAATGGCTCTGAGCACTATGGGACCTAACATCTGAGGTCATCAGTCCCCTAGAACTTATAACTACTTAAACCTAACTAACCTAAGGACATCACACACATCCTTGCCCGAGGCCGGATTCGAATCTGCGACCGTCGCGGTCGCGCGGTTCCAGACTGTAGCGTCTAGAACCACTCGGCCACTCCGGCCGGCTGTACGTGTACAAAATAAATGCCCAGTTTTTGGAAGCGGTAACATCCGTCAAGTATCTGGGGTGTGACTATTCGAAATGATCTCAAATGGAATGATCAGATTACACAAGTAATAGGCAAGGCTAACTTTAGATTGCGGTTTATTGGTAGATTTCTGAAGCGATGCAGTCCTTCAACAAAGGAAATTGCTTACAATATGTTAGTTCGTCCAGTCGTATTGTTCGTCTGTATGGGACTCTTACCAGTTGGGTCTCTTTCAGGAGATTGGAAAGGTCCAAAGGAGAGCGGCAAGATTCGTGGCTGGAACACTTAGCCAACGCGAGAGCGTTACAAATCTCATAGAAAGTTTGAAGTGGGATACACTTGCAGATAGACGACGCGTTAAACGAAAGGGGCTGCTCACTAAATTCCAAAATCCGATCTTCGCCGGTGATGTAGAGCACATATTATTACCACCAAGATACAAATAGAAATCATTATCAAAGCACTGAAGAATAACAAAGCACCAGGTGAGGATGGGTTAGTAGCAGAAATGTGGAAACTAGGGGGCTTACCCGCGTGGCAGAAAATTCACAAAGTAACTAGAGACATTTGGACAAAAGGAATCATACCCAGTGACTGGAAACAAGCATTGATCCACCTTCTCCATAAAAAAGGAGATAAAACAGACACCAACAACTACAGGGGCATATCCTTGTTACCAGTGACATACAAAATACTTTCTAAAGCACTTTTAAATAGAATAGAGGAGAAAGCAGGACCTATTATAGGAGAATATCAAGCAGGATTTAGAAAAGGTGGATCATGTGTAGAACAGATTCTTTATTTAAAAAGAATTTTGAGAGTGAGAGCTATACAAAATAAAAATACAGTAGTTACTTTCGTAGCCTTCAAGAAGGCCTACGACTCAGTTGACAGACGAACACTATTCCAGATACTTTATGAATCAGGGATTGTTGAACAAACGCTCACAGATACAACATCAAGAATTAAGTTTCAAGGCGAAATTTCTGAACCATTCAAAATCAAAACAAGAGTTCGACAAGGAGACGGACTGTCCCCACTTCTCTTTACCTTGGTTTTAGATAAAATAGTAAAAACATGGGAAAGCACATTAAAAAACCGAGGCACAAAGGGTATAAGCATGGGCCAAGGAAAGAACAAATTTGAAGTGAAATGTTTAGCCTTTGCGGGTGATATGGCATTGATAACTGAAAACCGTACAGACGCAACAGTTATGCTTGATCTGTTACACGAGATTGCTGAAAAGACTGGGCTAAAAATATCCTATGAAAAAACCGAGTATATAGAACACAAACATAACACAGAAAAGTTTATGAAAACAAAGTATGGAAAAATTAAAAGAGTTGATTGATTCAAATACCTGGGGGAGTGGATCCAAGCCAATGGACTGGATAACACAACAAATAAAGAAAGAATAAATAAGTTAGAATTTGCATATAAATTAACACAAAACTACTACAATAAGAAATCAATATCCATACAAGCGAAGATTAAACATTATAATTCAGTTATTAGGACACAAGCAACGTATGGGTCAGAGTGCGTAACATTGAATAAGAAAGGTGAATTAAGAGAACTAGAAAAAAAAGAGAGAAAAATACTAAGAAAAATTCTAGGTTCTGAGAAAAACAAGGAAAATGGGTGGATTAAAAGGAGAAATGAAGACCTATACAAAAATACAGAAAAGATCACAGATACAATGAGGAAGAGACAGCTAAAATTTTATGGACATTTAAAAAGAATGGAAGAAACACGGATTACAACGAAAATTTTTAATTACGTTAGTAAGCTGAAAAAAGCTGTAGGATCGATAGAAGCAGTAAAGAAAGACGCCAACAAAATAGGTGTTACAGAAGAAATAATACGTGACAGGAATCACTTCAGGCTGCTTATAGAAAACGCAAGCTATGAAGAAGATGAGCCAAAACCTAAACCCAAGAGAGTGTGGACAGATGAACAGAGACGAGCAGTTGGCGAGAAAATGAAGTACTGGGAAGAACGGAAGAAAAAGAAACACCATAAGTCCTAAGTTGTATGCGGTCCATAGCTGGCAAAATTCATAAATAAAAAAAAAAATTACCACCAACTTTCAAATCGCACAATGATCACCATTCAAAGGAAAGGGAAATTAGAGCTCGTACTGAGGCGTTCAGACAGTCGTTTTTCCATCGTGCGATCCGCGAGCGGAGCAAAAGGGGGGGGGGGGGGAATAACAGGCAAGGATTGTGCCCTCCGCCACACACTGCTTGGTGGCTAGCGGAGTATATATGTAGACGTAGATGTGGTCTTCAGCAGCACTACATCTGTCGTACGCCTGCAGCGTGCGTCCAGTAACGTACCATGTCCTAACGCCACCGCCTACCTTGACTCTAAGAGTTCTTCTTGTAAACGCATCACAGACGTCACAGGAGTGACATTTCTGTATGTAGTTGTGTTGCTACTCATCCAAGGACATTACAGTTGAGTTTTGATTTTCTTAATAGACAGTTATCCTTTTTGTCTTCGATCGTTCTTCAGCTCGAGCATACGTCAAGTATAGCGCGGAAGCCGGGACGAACACGCCTCCAAACAGCTTGTCAGAAGCAAAGTAACCGACGAGGTGGAGATCCTGTGGCGGGGCGTGGGAAAGCCGCCAGTTGGCGGGAGGGCTCCACGTTCGCCAAGTTTCGCGAGCCGACCCCCACCTGCAGCGACCCGGGCCAGCAAACATCAACAGCGCCTGCAAAAACCCGGCACGCTGGAGGCGGCAGACGTGTCTGACAGCGGACGTTCATTAAGGCCAGCTGCCGCTGCCCGCGTTTTATCCACCACACAAAAATGAGGCTTCACTGGAAGGGCAACAGCGCTGTTACGTCAGCGAAACGAACTCCGCAGTTCCTTATTACAGGAAAGAGCTGCAAGATGAAATGCGAGGTAGTAACTAGAGATGGGGGATCCGCTCCTGAACTGATTCATAGAGGTGAGTCTTTCAAAGGAATGAACAATCAGCGATTCAGAAAAAAAGAACGGTAGCTCCAAACGTTTCCCACAGCAGAGAGAGAGAGAGAGAGAGAGAGAGAGAGAGAGTTGGAGCAGATCAGCGGGGCCTCTGCTGGTCAGAGCACACTGCACGCCACACAACACAGCCAGCGCAGGCCTCTGCCCTGCTTCTGCCTTGGCTGCCTGCATTGTGCAGTGCCCCATTGGATTTTGTGTTTCATATATGCCGTGCCGTCTCTGTGCCTCCTCTGCCGCGTGCAGTGTCTGGCGTACCTTAACTTAGCATCGCACTCCGTCGGCGATCGTTTCAGTCGCACGTCCTGCCCTCTGGGCAGTTGATGCGAGCAACAGGACAGAGAGCCTCCTAGCGGAGAACATAAGAACTACTTGCAACAACCTGCTCGCAAGAAAACGGACGATTTGTCTCGGAGCGGGTGACTGGTGGCAGTTCACCGCTCCCCCCACCCTCGGAACTCACCTGCTCAACGTTCATCCCTCCGTTCTCGACTCTAGTCAGAGCGTTGAGCAAAGCAACTCAGGTGTCACTCTGGTCTCTGCGGTCTTAGCTCATGCAGTAATACAGCTCGCAGCTCGACCTGCTTGACTCAGCGCTTCTGCATCGGAGTTCGTCTCTACTGGATATTGTTCTTCGTAGTAATACCGGTATGTATATTATATAATTATGTTATGTATACATCATTTGTTTTTATTTTATTTTTATTTGTTTAAACTGATCAGATTAGGTTCCTGACGACTCCTCTTAACATAACATATACTCGTTGCGTGTGTCGACTGTGCATACTGAAATATATTACAGTTTTTATATGTTAATTTTTATGCAATTAAAGTTTGTTTACATAGTATAAATCAGTCTTATTTTCAAAATTTCCCTACCTGATAAAAATACTTAGAATTTTATTGTAATATTTTTATTTTTTCCACCAGATGAATGCACAACTTTTCTATCTCAAAGTGACTCAGGATGTAATATAAACCTATCAGTGATTCTTCCTTCATTGCAGACTGCAGTCATACTGTACTTTATGAATGAAAATCCAACCATTTGATTAAGTTTCATTATTACTTCATTTCACACTATCACTATTTATTGTTAGATGTGGAGGTTTGTTTTGCAGGGCACTGAAAAGTGTCGTTATCAGCATGCTATTTTAGCTTTGTAGCCATTATCACATGCAAAGGTGAAATATTTATTACATGTCTGACATGTCTGAATGACTGTTGTCACAATATTACAATCATTCAGACGTAAGATATTTTATGACTATTTCACCTTTGACCATGATAATGGCTACAAAGCCAAAACCACAATAGTGCAAAATAAATCAATAATCAAAAACTTTGTCATATCATGGAAATTTCAATAAACAATACAAAATTCTTACTCATTATCTGTGTTACTTCAAAATAGGATCAAATAAGATCAAAAAACAGGTATAGTACTGGAATAAACCAAGTTTAAAGGGCAATGTGCCTTCCATTTATTTTCTATTGTGAATGAGTGGTGAGTCATGAAAAAGAGCTAGTTCATTTCAGGGAGTGGACAGTTCTGACCCGATCTCTGAAAAGAACAGTTTTGCCCATCTCTAGACTAGTAACTGCGTTTTTACATCTATGTTGGTCTTCCATCCTCAAAAGTCCTTTCCACTCCAACTGGAGACAACTTTCATTATGATGCAGAGCACTTTTTTCCCCTTTGCATCTTTAAACATGTGACACTGGAGTCAGTTCCAGTTAGATCCAATAGTGTCCAAAACAGATAAAAGGCGTCACTCAAGTAAGGTCATGCACCATCGTGGAGAATTATAGTCCTGTCACCTTCCCATCATCCTTGCCAAAAACAGTAATAAATTGCCCGGACATGAAACCACGCATAGCTCGTTTTCGAGCTAAGAACCGAATCAGCCTTAGCACAGTATATAAATGTGGTATTTGATGCACTGGACATCATAAGAATATTTTTTCACACATCCAAAACCTTTGAGAAAGCTAACCTTATAAATGTACTAAATAAATTACAGTCTTTAGTGGTAGCAGGAGTCGGAAAAGACTGTTTCTCATCCTACATGTAAAGCTGTGTACAGAGCTTAGTACGGGTCCCAAATGGTCAAACAATTTCTGAAATCGGAATGGGATTTTCACTCTGCAGCGGATTGTGCGCTGATATGAAACTTCCTGGCAGATTAAAACTGTGTGCCGGACCGAGACTCGAACTCGGGACCTTTGCCTTTCGCGAGCAAGTGCTCAACCAACTGAGCTACCCAAGCACGACTCACACCCCCTCCTCACAGCTTTACTTCTACCAGTACCTCGTCTCCTACCGTCCAAACTTTACAGAAGCTCTCCTGGTAGAGCACTTGCCAGGAATTTTCATTTTCCGAAACATCTTACTTTCAGAAAATTTATTACTTTAAGTATAGCTCCTTCTCAGCTGACGAGGGGAACACGGCAAGTCCCATAACCCGATTTCCCACATACATCGTTCAGTGGAAGAGGGGTCAAAATAAGCCAACACAGGTCTCGGCTTATACGTAGATACTCGACCGTTTCTGAGGAAACAACGCTCAGATTACCGAGGTACTTCATGTGCGTTATAACGAGTAAATTATACAGCCAAAGGCTTGTCACAGTGGCTAGAGTCACCGCTTCGCAGTTTCGCGACCCGTTTCCGAGACCCGACTATTATTTTCATTTTTGTTATTCACTTAGCCACCCATTTCCGTAGAAGATTACTACAAGAATGTTTTCCAATGTACTTATATATTGAAATAACGTTGTCCTTATTAGTCCATTAACTGTATTTCTAATGAATGATTAAAAAAAAACAACAAAGAATGAGAAAATTATTTGTAATGGTTTTCGGTGAAATTCCTGTAATGTATCTTGACTCATAATCAATAGCTAGCGCCAGTTTTCGGTAAAGAGATCCGTTATGCGCGCGTTGCAGTATTGGTGACGAATGAAATCTTCTGGTGTGTAACGACGTTACATTCTCGAGTAAGATACATAGGAACAAATGTCGCTGTGGCAAACTTGCCTTCGTGAAATGCTCGTGGTGTTCGAATGTTTCTACGATTGGTATCAGCGAATGCAATGCACCAAATATTTCTGTACAATAAACATTAGAATAACATAGAAAAATTGATTTAAGAATGATATATAATAATATAAGAAACTATCTCTGAAAATACTATGCACACGTATGGTACATAATACACTACTGGCCATTAAAATTGCTACACCAAGAAAAAATGCAGATGATAAACGGGTATTCATTGGACAAATATATTATACTAGAACTGACATCTGATTACATTTTCACGCAATTTGGGTGCATAGATCCTGAGAAATCAGTACCCAGAACAACCACCTCTGGCCGTAATAACGGCCCTGATACGCCTGGACATTGAGCCAAACAGAGCTTGGATGGGGTGTACAGGTACAGCTGTCCATGCAGCTTCAACACGATACCACGGTTCATCAAGAGCATTGACTGGCGTATTGTGACGAGCCAGTTGCTCGGCCACCACTGACCAGGCGTTTCCAGTTGGTCAGAGAGCTGGAGAATGTGCTGGCCAGGGCAGCAGTCGAACATTTTTCTATATCCAGAAAGGCCCGTACAGGACCTGCAACATGCGGTCGTGCATTGTCCTGCTGAAATGTAGGGTTTCGCAGGGATCGAATGAAGGGTAGAGCCACGGGTCGTAACACATCTGAAATGTAACGTCCACTGTTCAAAGTGCCGTCAGTGCGAACAAGAGGTGACCGAGACGTGTAACCAATGGCACCCCATACCATCACGCCGGGTGATACGCCAATATGGCGATGACGAATACACGCTTCCAATGTGCGTTCACCGCAATGTCTCCAGACACGGATGCGACCATCATAATACTGTAAACAGAACCTGGATTTATCCGAAAAAATGACGTTTCGCCATTCGTGCAACCAGGTTCGTCGTTGAGTACACCATCGCAGGCGCTCCTGTCTGTGATGCAGCGTTAAGGGTAGCCGCAGCCACGATCTCCGAGCTGATAGTCCATGCTGCTACAAACGTCGTCGAACTGTTCGTGCAGATGGTGGTTGTCTTGCAAACGTCCCCATCTGTTGACTCAGGGATCGAGACGTGGCTGCACGATCCGTTACAGCCATGCGGATAAGATGCCTGTCATCTCGACTGCTAGTGATACGAGGCCGTTGGGATCCAGCGCGGCGTTCCGTATTACCCTCCTGAACCCACCGATTCCATATTCTGCTAACAGACATTGAATCTCGACCAACGCGAGCAGCAATGTCGCGATACCATAAACCGCAATCGTGATAGGCTACAATCCGACCTTTATCAAAGTCGGAAAGGTGATGGTACGCATTTCTCCTCCGTACACGAGGCATCGCAACAACGTTCCACCAGGCAACGCCGGTCAACTGCTGTTTGTGTATGAGAAATCGGTTGGAAACTTTCCTCATGTCAGCACGTTGTAGGTGTCGCCACGGCGCCAACCTTGTGTGAATGCTCTGAAAAGCTAATCATTTGCATATCACAGCATCTTCTTCCTGTCGGTTAAATTTTGCCTCTGTAGCACGTCATCTTCGTGGTGTAGCAGTTTTAATGGCGAGTAGTATATATGTATGACACACTGTGAAACCCGGCTGTAATTTATATGTTAATAAACAATCCAGCAGTAATCTTCTACGGACCTGGAGTGACGAATGAAACAAAATAATATAAAAACGATAATCGGGTTTGGAACCGAGAGTTCGCGAGGGTCACCGCTGTGCCGCAACTTCGTTTGAGGCTATCTCGCGATAAAAGGCTATAAATTACGTAGAAAACTTTGATCGCCGTTTTCTTGGAAACGGTCGAGTATCTACAGACAAGCTAAGACGTGTTCGCTTATTTTGACTCCTCTTCCAACGAGCGAAGTTTCTGATAAATCGCGTTATGCCACCTGCCGCGTTCTCCGCACGAGTCAATTATTCCGACCGATTTCGGTATCATAAGATTCAATTTTCAGCGACCTATCAGACGTTCCGAGAAATCGAAAATGCGAAAGAATTCTCTCAAAGAACAAGAAAGCACGAAAAACAAATACCTATTCGCCATCTACGTACTAGAATCAACACTCGCTTCTGTAACTAGAGGATACTTTAACCAGGCTGTGAGCACAAATACACTGGTAGGTTTGTCACCTATGCAAAAATAAGACCTCTAGGTGAGTTCCTGAAAAGCGATTTATTATAGAGTACCTAACAAAAAAGCTGAAGTACCACCATGGTCGGATGTCGATGTAACTTCATATACTCGCATGCCTCTGGTGTTACGTAAATGCTTTAGAGTTCCAGTTCTATGTGACAGGTAGAACGATGCCAGAGTTCGTTAGGGTTGTTAATGTTTGTTATTGTAGGGTATACAGAATGTTGGGAAATTCCCGTTGCAGACTTCTGAGACGTATAGAGTGGAGTGACTATACAATATTTTGAATAGGGAGCCATGTTAGGAAACGCACCGTTTCCATACTACAACTGTTTGAAAACAGGTTTCCTTGGTAGGTGTGCAACAGGGTAGTCATGGTGGGGGGAGGGGGGTGGTTACGTCAGATCGCCTGATGTTTGACGTCCATCCTACCTCTCTGCCCTGGTTAGAGCCTCACTCACGTATGTGTGAGTGTTACACCAACACAGTCGAGTACACGTCTGCAGAACACACCGACATGATCCTTTTTAAAAGCAAAGTTCTCAGTAATGGAAGATTTCTCGTCGCCTTTTATCAGGCTCGTTCTCCACAATGTCCGATTCCATCACATACATTTTTCGCCACAATTACACAACGGCTTCCGGAAAGGGTACCTTCACCGTCAGCAGGCACGACTTTGGTGCTCCGAGGAGTCGCAGCCTACTCGAAAGGGAAGAGATCGTACTGCTGTTGAAGACGGCGTGTCAGCCAGAACATGAGCAATTTCTGTGGCTATTAATGGGTGGACAGTAAAACAAGTGATGTACTGGATCACACCTAATCAATCAGTTGTAGAAGTAGCCGCGTTACCGACATATATTCAAATTACAATGACATGAACACCCTTAGCTGCTTACAGATGAAAATGTGTGCTCCGACCGGGACTCGAACCCGGGATCTCCTGCTTACATGGCAGACGCTCTACCCATCTGAGCCACCGAGGGCACAGAGAATAGCACGACTGCAGAGATTTATCTCTGGCACGCCTCCCGCGAAACCCACATTCTCAACGTATTGACCCGCACTCCATTCGTAGTACCCCTGCCCATTATAGTATATATATATTCAAATGGTTCTAGCACGGGAACGGTACGTTTCCAAAGCACAGAAACGGTTCGTTTCCGACATGGGATCCAATTCGAATTATTATCTACTCATTCCCCTCTGTAAGACCTACAAGTTTGTAGCAGGAGTTTCCCAACACCCTGTATGAAGGTCGCGAATAGCGTTAGATGTTGACTGGACGCTGTTAAAGACGCGGACATACCGCGTACACGTATCAGACAACTTACCCGTACCTGAGGAGTTTGAACGGGGCCTCATAATGGGCCTCCATTTGACCGCCTGATCGAATCGTGCAATATCCACATTTGTGGGGCATTGGGATCTGGCAGTGGCTCGATGGCAGTGGAACTTGAGGACCGCATCCTGGTCAGAAGGCTTGCGACCGACATCTGACTTCAAGAAGGATGGATCGCTGTATTGTGCACCAAGCACATCATTAACACTTCACACCTGCGCCTGCCATCTGAGAGCAAGACTCCCTGCGACTCCCTGTGTCATCCCGCCTCTTTGGTCTGAGACTAGAAGTAGCCAGACTAGAGCATTACCGTCACATGCACAGGATGCTGATAATGCAACGCAAACGGCTGCTTTTGGAGTGGTGCCCCGATCGGGAAATATGGACTGCTAATGAAAGACGTCGCGTTGTATTCAGTGACGAATCGCAATTCTGCACTACAGCGGATGACCTTCGACGGCGGGTTCTGGAACGACATGGGGAGACTCCCCATTCGAACGTTTCACTAGAAGAACACCGGTAGTTCTCCTGCCGCCTGGCGTGGAAATACATCGCTTGTGACTTCTGGGCGTGGCAGATAGTAACTGAGAGAACTCTGATAGCGTAATGGTACGCCACGGACGTCTTGTGTCTTCATCTGTTATCTCTCATGCGACAGTATCATAGTACCATTTTTCAACAGGACAATCCTCCTCCACACAGGGCACGTGTCTCCATCAATCGCGATAGCGATGGAAATGTTACCAATGATGGCGCCACTAAAGCGGAGTTACTAAATACAGTTTTCCGTAATTTCTTCACGAAAGAAGACGAAGTAAATATTTCAGAATTCGAAACCAGAACTGCTGTTAGCTCGAGTGACATAAAATTAGATATCTTAGGTGTTGCGAAACAACTCAGATCACTTAAGAAAGGCAAGTCTTCCGGTCCAGACGGTATACCAATCAGGTCCCTCTCAGAGTATGCAGACACAATGGCGCCTTTCTTAGCAATCGTATACAACCTCTCACGTGACGAAAGGTCTGTTCCTAAAGACTGGAAAGTAGCACAGGTCACACCAATATTCAAGAACGACAATACGAGTAACCCATTGAACTACAGACGCGTATCACTGACCTCGGTTTGCAGTAGGATTTTGAGCATATACTGTACTCGAACATTATGAGTCACGTCGAGGAAAATGACTTATTGATACATAACCAACACGGATACAGAAAATATCGTTCTTGTGCAACACAGCTAGCTCTTTATTCCCATGAAGTAATGAGTGCTGTCGACATAGGATCTCAGATCGATTCCATGTTCGTAGATTTCCAGAAGGCTTCTGATACCGTTCCTCACAAGCGACTATTAATCAAATTGCGTGCATATTTAGTATCGTCTGTGTGACTAGATTCGTGATTCCCTCTCAAAGAGGTCACAGTACGTAGTGATAGACGGTAAATCATCGAGTAGAACAGAAGTGATATCTGGCGTTCCGCAAAGTAGTGTCGTAGTTCCTCTGCTGTTCCTGATTTATATAAATGATCTAGGTGATAATCTGAACAGCCCCGTTAGATTGTTTGCAGATGACGCTCTAATTTATCGTCTAGGAAAATCATCAGACGATCAATTCCAATTAAAAAATGATCTAGAGAGAATATCTGTATGGTGCGAAAAGTGCCAATTAGCACTAAACGAAGAAAAGTGCGAGGTCATCCACATGGGTAGTAAAAGAAATCCGATAAATTTTGGGTATACGATAAATCGCACAAATCTAAGGGCTGTCAATTACACTGAATACCTAGGAATTACAATTACGAGCAACATAAATTGGAAAGACCACATAGAGAATAATGTGGGGAAGGCGAAACAAAGACTGCGCTTTGCTGGCAGAACGCTTACAAGATGCTCCTAGGTGCCGGGGCTAGCAGTGTATTTAACACTAAATTCTTCTAGAATCTTCATATATAAATGATGCTCTAAGCCGCCCCCCTATTCTAACTCCGACTTTTGCTGTTGCACATGGATTAAAAAGACACGCGAACTGACTGTAATCGACCCTGCAAGTGGAGTAGAAAATAGTTTGGGACCTGCAATAATTTAATTTGATAAATAAGTTAAATAAAGGAAAGTTTTATTAACGTAGTGAGAAATGAAAGGGTTGCTCTACCGGTTAACAGAATGAAAGTTCCGTACAAAATAACAATATGATTTATTATGACTAAACTCAACATAATAAACAAAACACATGAAACATTTACAATACATCAAATTGGCTCAAACTGGATACTCAAATAAATGCTGTGAAGGTGAAGTTGTCCCTAAATTAGATTGTGACATCTATGACGAAGTGGCAGGTGGAGCCAATTCCTTGCAACTCAAATCTTAAGAGAAACACACAGCCAACCCAACATTAGTTGCTGCTACAGTAGTGAGAACTCAGACAATGAACACCCAATACAGAACAAAGTTAGAAAAGACGAACAGGCGCGCTCTGCTGAGCTCTGATTATCACCTAGCAAAATTGCCTGCTTTGCCGGTGCTGTGGACGTACATTACCAAGCTGTCTTCTTAACTGCAAGGACACCATCTGGCGTACCGGAGGCAATGGCTGGTTGCTTCGAAGTCCCATCGTGGTAATGATAATGTCGCGAGTATAGCCCGAAACAAATTATCCTAGTCTGGCTGTTCCAGACTAAAGACTTCCTAGCAATGCAAATGCGCTTCTAAGGGAGACGAAGAAGGGTCGCCACACAATCACTGACGGTACAGTGATTGATTTTAACAAGCGAAGTCACACAGTAACTCCGATACAATCAACTTTAGCCAAAACTGCTCAAGACAGACAATTTAGGCCGCTTGTACGCAGAATGCTCAATTGCCAACTGTACTCGAAAAGTTACATTGAAATTGAAACTTCCGCAACTTCGTCGAACAGTTAAATTAAGTAAAAGTATATTAGACAGCCAACGGAAGGCAGGCTGTCCAGAGCAACGAGAGCTCAGTCTTGTAAGCTACTCCGACTGAAAAGCAAGAGCCGACTCCCACAAGGGCATCCGTACAAGCCAAACGGAGAACATTCCTGCCCCCACGACAGTGGCCGTGGTTAAACGTTCCAATCAGTAACTCGAAAACCGGCGGAAAATTCCACTCTATTGCCAAAGCATTACCATTCCACCAATGGATATTCTTGGCGCCAATTTCTGCGCCGATTGCGCTAGGTCACGGAGCTATGCCCTGAGCAAGCCACTCACAGTTACGATTTTGCAGAAAACGAGGGAATTTCCCTGCCAAGACTGCCTGGGAACACGCCTCGCTGGTAGCCCGCCAGAAAGTGTTTTCGCTAAGTTTCTGCGAAGTAATGGAATCTATAGCCCAGCCGCTCCTTCAGGCCCCTGCGGGCGTGTCTCCGCCGCTCTTATGACAATGCCGGCATCTGGAAAGCATTCACTCAACTCCCTCACACCCGTCGACTGAACCCTTTCAAGATAAGCAGAGCCCGCCTGCCACCGGACCACCCGGGTGACGAGAGACGCTGCGTGGGAAGTCCGCGTGTGAAGGAATAGTGACTTTTCACTGCATGCAATTAGAGAGGAAGATAGAATTACTCAGACTCAGATAGAAATGTGAGAGGGGGCTCATGCCACCTCTCAATGCGACAAACCCACTAAAGTGACAGCCTAAATTACACTTGTCCGTCCTCAGCTGGAATATTGCTGCGCGGTATAGGATCCTTACCAGGTAGGATTGACGGAGAACATCGAAAAAGCGCAAAGAAGGGCAGCTTGTTTCGTGTTATCGCGCAATAGGGACGAGAATGTGACGGATATGATACGAGAGTTGGGGTGGCTGTCGGTGAAACAAAGGAGGTTTTCTTTGCTGCGAGATCTATTTACAAAATTTCAATCACCAACTTTCTCTTCTGAGTGCGTAAATACCGGGTGATCAAAAAGTCAGTATAAATTTGAAAACTTAATAAACCACGGAATAATGTAGATAGAGAGGTAAAAAAATTGACACAGATGCTTGGAATGACATGAGGTTTTATTAGAACCAAAAAAAAAAAATACCAAAGATCGTGTGCTCAGCCGCCACTTTCGTCATGCTTGGCCTCCCAGGTCCCCAGACCTCAGTCCGTGCGATTATCTGAAGTCGCAAGTGTATCATGAACGAACGACATCTCTAGGGATGCTGAAAGACAACATCCGACGCCAATGCCTCACCATAACTCCGGACATGCTTTACAGTGCTGTTCACAACATTATGCCTCGACTACAGCTATTGTTGAGGAATGATGGTGGACATATTGAGCATTTCCTGTAAAGAACATCATCCTTGCTTTGTCTTCCTCTGTTATGCTAATTATTGCTATTCTGATCAGATGAAGCGCTGTCTATATGACATTTTTGAACTTTTGTATTTTTTTGGTTCTAATAAAACCCCATGTCATTCCAAGCATGTGTGCCGATTTGTACCTCTCTATCTACATTATTCCGTGATTTATTCAGTTTTCAAATTTATACTGACTTTTTGATCACCCGGTATTTTGTTGACACCCACCTATGTAGGGAGAAATGATCATCATAATAAAATCAGAGCTCGAACGGAAAGATTTGGGTGTTCCTTTTTCCCACGCGCCATTCGAGAGTGGAATGGTAGAGTACTAGTATGAAAATGATTCTATGAACCCTCTGCCAGGCACTTAAGTGTGAATTGCAGAGTAACCATGTAGATGTAGATGTAGATGTGTGCTATTGAGGTACTCTCGTGACCAGCAAAATCCCCAAACATGTTCTTGATAGAACATATGTGGGACCAGCTGAAACGTCGAGTCCATGCGAGTGATAGTGTCAAGGATATCAAGAACCAGTTACAAGATCTGCGGGGCAGCTTCTCTCAGGATAGAATGGCCTTATGCCACCGTTCCCAACCTAATATGTTTGCGCACCAAGACCAGCGTGGGTGAAACTTCATACTTGTAGTTGGGCTCATACTGCCAAGTTAGTTGTAAATTTGACTTCTTTTGTAGCAACTGAATAACATCACAAAGGACATATCCTCTCAAACCGTGAAGTGTCCGCAGCTTGTGGTCCAGTGACTTCCATTGCTGCCTGTGAATCACGGGGTCCCGGGTTCGATCACCAGCCGGGTTGGGGATTTCCTCTGCCCAGGGACTGGGTATTTGTGTAGTCCTAATCATTTCATCATCATTATCATCATCATCACCACCACCATCATCATCATCATTTTTGACAGTGGCTCCATTGGATTGCATGAAAAATGGGACTGTGTGTAAAAATTGGGACTTCGTACGGGCGCTGATGACCGAGCAGTTGAGTGCCGCATAAACCAAACATCATCATCATCATCAAACCGTGAAATTTCAATCCTGTTTCCTCCTCCATTTCTGGCAACTTCACTACTTTTGTCAGGAAGTTTATTTGTACCTTTAAACAAGTTGCACTTGAATGCTAGATACGAAGGAAACACTCATTTTGCTGATGATACCCACATCGTAATGGCAGATAAAACACCACAGTGGGGAGTTGAAAAAGTAAGTAAATCCATCTGGAATGTATACAAGTCACTCATATGAAATAAAATGACTTCAAACTTAATGAAAAGTAACAGCACGAACTTCATCTTAAGTTGTAAATACTGTTTAATATTTGTAGCCGTTCTTTGACAGTTGCATCATGTAGTTAAAAATAAATCAATCTTGGATTTATACTTATCTTCAAAGTAAACGTAATTGAATAGGGATAACGAAATGAGACATACAGGAGGTCTTTCTTAAGAGTGGTCCGGAATTTTTTCTCTGTTATTTCGGCAGATATTGGCAATTTCGTTTGTGCTATGTGTAGCTGGAGTCGCGCTAAGCAAATACCGCTCATCGTATCTTTCATGCGACGTCACTGTGACCGAAAAGTGTCGGTTTGTTTCCCATTACAAGCACGTTGATATTTAACGCGGAATTTTACGTGCCTACTTGATAGGGTGAACCTAAGTTAGTCTAGTTCTATATTCGTGTTATCGGTATGTGTTAACAGGGACAATAATGTTGTTGTGGTTTTCAGTCCTGAGACTGGTTTGATGCAGCTCTCCATGCTACTCTATCCTGTGCAAGCTCCTTCATCTCCCAGTACCTGCTGCAACCTACATCCTTCTGTATCTGCTTGGTGTATTCATCTATTGGTCTCCCTCTACGATTTTTACCCTCCACGCTGCCCTCCAATGCTAAATTTGTGACCACTTGATGCCTCAGCACATGTCGTACCAACCGATCCCTTCTTCTAGTCAAGTTGTGCCACAAACTTCTCTTCTCCCTAATCCTATTCAATACCTCCTCATTAGTTACGTGATCTACCCACCTAATCTTCAATATTTTTCTGTAGCACCACATTTCGAAAACTTGTATTCTCTTCTTGTCCAAACTATTTATTGTCCATGTTTCACTTCCATGCATGGCTACACTCCATACAAATACTTTCAGAAACGACTTCCTGACACTTAAATCCATACTCAATGTTAACAAATTTCTCTTCTTCAGAAACGCTTTCCTTGCCATTGCCAGTCTACATTTTATATCCTCTCTACTTCGACCATCATCAGTTATTTTGCTCCCCAAGTAGCAAAACTCCTTTACTACTTTAAGTGTCTCATTTCCTAATCTAATTTCATCAGCATCACCCGACTTAATTCGACTACATTCCATTATCCTCGTTTTACTTTTGTTGATGTTCATCTTATATCCTCCTTTCAAGACACTGTCCATTCTGTTCAACTCCTCTTCCAAGTCCTTTGCTGTCTCTGACAGAATTACAATGTCATCGGTGAACCTCAAAGTTTTTATTTCAGGCTACAACCCCGTCTCACTCCCTTCCCAACCACTGCTTCCCTTTCATGCCCCTCGACTCTTATAACTGCCATCTGGTTTCTGTACAAATTGTAAATAGCATTTTGCTCCCTGTATTTTACCCCTGCCACCTTTAGAATTTGAAAGAGAGTATTCCAGTCAACATTGTCAAAAGCTTTCTCTAAGTCTACAAATGCTAGAAACGTAAGTTTGCCTTTCCTTAATCTTTCTTCTAAGATAAGTCGTAAGGTCAGTATTGCCTCACGTGTTCCAACATTTCTACGGAATCCAAGCTGATCTTCCCCGAGGTCGGC
The DNA here is from genome assembly GCF_021461395.2 of Schistocerca americana. NCBI lineage: Eukaryota > Metazoa > Arthropoda > Insecta > Orthoptera > Acrididae > Schistocerca > Schistocerca americana. The sequence goes on from NC_060121.1 coordinate 143,966,371, forward strand.
TTATACCAGTTTTTCCATTCGTCTGTAAATAATTCGCGTTAGTATTTTGCAGCTGTGGCTTATTAAACTGATAGTTCGAGGGACGATAAAACCCGAAGAATAAACAGTACGCCGGCAGCGACTGAGCAGCGCTGCAACTGCGAGGCGGTAGCAGGTAGCGCGGGCCAGGGTGGTGCCGTCATTGCTGTAATACTGTTTATTCTTCCTGTTTTACTGTCCCTGTTAATAGATATCGACGACACGAATATCTCACTAGATTATTTTGGGACCTGTCTATCGAGTGGGACCATAAAATTCCGCTTTAAAAGTCAGTTTGTAACGGGAAACAGACAGACACTTGGAGTCACATAAGAGACACGACGAGCAGTATTTACTTGGCGTGACTCCTGCTACACACAGCACAAACTAAACTGCAAATATCTGCCGAACTTCACGGCAGATCAAGTCGCCACTACACTCCTCATGAATGGTAAAACCCACGGCAGAAAGTACCAGGAACCATTAGCACGTGATCTGGCAGAGGGAAATCATCACCTCAAGGCACCATTTACAATGGCAGAACTTACTGCAGCCGTTTCCAGCTTGAAGATTAACATAGCCCCTGGAACTTAGAGTCGAGCAAATTAAAAACTTTGGCAGTAATACCCTACAGTGGCTGCTAGATTTGATAAACGCAAGTGTAGAAAGGCTCCATATTCCAAAGATGTGGAGGAAAGCCCGAGTGGTTGCACTTCTAAAACCGGGAAAGGACTCTGATGATCCAAAAAACTTCCGACCTGTGTCTCTTTTATGTCACTGTTTTAAGATCTTGGAACGCCTGACGCTAAGTCGCATAGAAAGCGTCTTGGAACAACATATCATCCCAGAGCAGGCAGGTTTCCGACCAGGCAAATCGTGCTGCTGTCAAGTCCTTAACCTGACCCAACATATCGAGGATGGGTTTGAGAGGAAAGAGATACTGTAAACCATCGGAGGCTCCTTTGGAACGTATATAATGTAACAAGTGATTACCATTTAACATCACAGATAGGTACTTTTCTGCATAATAGGAGATTTTTCGTCTGTCTCCAGGGCAAGAAGAGCAGGTGGAGAAATCGGAGGAATGGCCTACCTCAGGGAAGCGTCCTCGCCCCAGCTCTGTATAATATACATACAAATGACCAACCAGTGCCAAACATCACGAGCCAATTTATGTATGCCGATGACACTGCAGTTGCAGCCCAAGGAAACAATTTTATGGATTTAGAGGAGAAATTAACCAGTACCTTGGAAGCTCTCTCCCAGTATTATGAGGCAAACCATCTAAGGCCGAACCCTTCCAAGACGCAGGTCTGTGCATTCCATTTAAAGAACAGAGAAGCAAATCGTGAATTAAATGTAATATGGAGAGGTGAACGTCTCGAGCATTGTAAAACGCCCAAATATCTTGGTGTCACGTTGGTTCGCACACTGACCTATAAACATCATTGTAATGCCACAAGGGAAAAAGTCTCAACTAGAAACAACATCATCAGGAAACTAACCAGCGGATCCTGGGGTGCAAACCCAAAAGTCCTGAGAACTTCAGCCCTTGCGCTCAGTGTGTCAGCCGCGGAATACGCCGCTCCAGTATGGTCTGCATCAACACACGCGAGAAAAGTTGATGTCGCGGTGAATGAAATGGCACGGATTGTTACCGGATGCACAAGATGTACTTAATCATGGGGATCGCACCGCCTAACATATGACGTGACATTGCTGCCGAAGCCGAAAAAACCAAGCAAGAAAAGGACATGCGTCATCCTTTATATGGAAACCAGCCTGCTGACCGACGGCTTTGTTCGAGGAAGAGTTTCCTGTCACGTACCCGAGCCCTGGAAGGGTCAGCTTCAGAGAATCATTTGAAAAGGTGGGAAATCGACCTGAGAAACCCCCGTAAAGATGTAAAAGAAGAACTGGCGCCTGGTGGAGACATACCATACACAGTCTGGAGAACCCTAAACCGTATGAGGGTAGAAGTGCAAAAGTGCAATACAAACCTGCAGCAATGGGGTTTGCTAAAAGAGAATGAGAACACTGTCTGTGTGGTTCTGTCCAGGATCCTCAACACCTGCTTATCTGTCCGTATTTAGACCAGCCCTGCACGGTGAATGACTTGTGGGAGGCAAATGACAAGGCCGTATTGGCTGCTGATTTTTGGAAGTCTGAAGTCTAGTTCCGGACACGGGAAGTAAGTACCAGAGAAAAAATGGCTGACGACTCTTAGGAGAAAAAAACGTGTATATGCCTATTATAACTGCATAGCTTTTGTGACAAACAACTGTTTACAGATCTGATTGTCAGATGAAGTGGAATGACCACAAAAGAAAGTACTAGCACATAGACATTCGTATAATATAACAGGTCTCGGGGCTAAGCGACTGAAGGCCACCATACACACTCCGGCAGGAGCGGCAGGCCTGTACAAGCCGACTGATCTGGGGGCCACAGAACGAACGAAAACTCGTTCGTCAATCAGGAGTGTGCAGAGACGCCGGGGTGTGCGTTTGCTGAGGCCGCACACTTCCAGACCGAGTTTGTTACTGAATCGGTGAACTTCCTACGATTCGCCAAGTGTCTCCTGAGCACCATTCATTCTCCATATTTTGGCTTATTCCCTAACATTTTTACAATAACATCTATAATCCTTCCCCGAGCTTGATAATCCACTGCACGGAAAATGACCACACCTGAACCCTCCGCACGTTCATCTTCTTCTCACCATGACTTTAACAAAACAGTAATATACTTTTGCACATTTTTGTCTGGATAGAATGATTTTTTTTTTTACATTTTTCTTGGTTTGTAATCGTATAACAATAAAAACTAATCGAATATGCATTTTCTTACCTGCAAGCGAGCCCTACGCAGAAGCTTATAAATTGCCTCTTATTATATCAGGTACGGCAATGGTCTTGCCGCAGTGGATACACCGGTTCCCGTCAGATCACCGAAGTTGAGCGCTGTCGGGTGTGGCCGGCACTTGGGTGGGTGACCATCCGGTCCGCCGTGCGCTGTTGCCATTTTTCGGGGTGCACTCAGCCTCGTAATGCCAATTCCGGAGCTACTCGACCGAATAGTAGCGGCTCCGGTCACAGAAAACCATCATAACGACCAGGAGAGTGGTGTGCTGACCACACGCCCCTCCTATCTACATCCTCAGTGAGGATGACACGGCGGTCGAATGGTCCCGATAGGCCACTTGTGGTCTGAAGACTGAGTGCTTTTTTATATCAGGTACAGTTTTCCAAAGCTCCTGAGATGATATGTAGCAGAAAACTGAGCCGTAGTAAAGTTAGCTTTGAAAAGCGCGCCGCAGCGCGTAGCGTGAAGCAGTCGCCCTCCGTTTTCTGGCGGTGGCGCCGTTGTCGCAATTGAAGGCTTCGGTGTCTCCCTCTGCCGGTACTAGAGAGACAGCATGCAGACCGCGGCATCAGCGTAAGCGACGCGAGCAGCGGCTCCGTGGTATGGGGCGTTAACTGCTCGTCGCGAAAGGAATCTTCCTGAGGGTGGGTCCGCAAGGGCCCTAATCTGCAGCTCGGCCGTATGCTGTCGACCGGCGAGGAGGTTCTGAAAATCGGCGCGCCTTCCTGCGTCCGTTGAAACGGCTGGCAGCGGGCGGCTCGGCAGAGCTTTTGGAGGTGCTGCGTTGGTTCAGTCCTGGGAGTCGTAACGCACCAGAAGTTGAGTATTGATTGTTAATAGATTTTATGAAGTTTAATTGAATTCAACATACTTATTCTTGTTAATTATACCAGCCGTATATTTTGAGGGTTTCCCGCCATGAATTCTCGTCTGCCCACCCGCGGGAAGGTGGTAATATTAGAAAGGGTGGTCCGTTTGTCCTGTTTTGTGGACGAAAGGGGGGGGGGGGGAGTCAGGTCAGAGTAAATCTGTGGTTCGGATTGCTTCTTTCCCCTCCCAGCTTACCTACGGGTTTATTCGACTGTTAGCCTCTGCCATGTCTGTGGAAGTCTAAGGCACCAATGGCTGTACTGTTTCAAATGCAAGGCACTGAGACCTGATCCATTCTCTCGCCTGCCGTAACTAGTATTACTAGAGTCACGTGGAAAAGGTACTCTAAGGAAGAAGAAAAATTCCTTTTGCCTCGTGGTAAGAACTACTCAATTGCATAATGAATTCCAGCTCATCTGGAAGCTGTAACTTACGTAAATTTGTGTTTATATATACTTGGCTATAATCAAGCAAGGTTGTTAATGTACGCCGTAGTGGATTTTTTTATATTGTTTCTAGTCAGCAAAACTGTTGTGTGTTTTTCCAATTCAATACCTTTTAAGGCTTTTACTCAACGTGCTTATGTGTTTTATACAGGTAGTTGGTCATTAGTGTGTTTCTTGCCATGCAAAAGTTTGCCATTTCATTAGGGGTAGAAATTGTTGCCTTGAAAGGAAAATGTTGTAAAAGTCCTACTTTGCGAGCGTGTGTGTTTTCCGTAAGTTAACTGGCAGAAATTTGTAAAATTTGTTATTTTTATATATTTTGGAAATGTTAATGTTCTTAACTGTGAGTGTCGTCCCCCCCCCCTCCCCCCCCCCCCCCCCCCCCCCCCGCGTGTGCATGACTCATGCGTTTTGGTTTTTCTTTTTGAGAACTTTTGTAAACAGGACTGACTTTATGTGTTGCAGACAAGTTAGATTGTGCGCCATTTAATCAGTCTGAGTGAGGCTGTTGTGGGCGGCCGTAGCTACGGCTGTTGTAACCAAATGGGATATTTGTCTGCCCAAAAGTGAAGTCATATATTCAAATTGTATTCATTTATTAATGGAGTGCAATTCACCTGCAATTTAGCTGAGCTTGAAATATTATACAGCGTCGCGTTATATACGTTAAATTTCTTGCCAGTACTTGCCTTTTACTGCCGTGAAATTTTTATGATAATTTAATAATTTAGAAGTCCTTTCCTAGCGTAAATTGTGACTTATTCGTTAAATGATTGTTGTTTTTTTTTTTTTAAATATCGTAAAGTCTTGCACCAAATTTGAATAAAGAGTGTTACTGAAAATTGTGTGTAATTTCACCAGTTATTCCTCGGCACCTACTTCCCCTTACATTTTGTGTATTAAATGTGATTAATAACCTTTGGTGAACCAGTAGTAATTTTGTAATACTGTATATTGGAACATCAAAATATCTCACCGTAGCAAGGAACCTCAGTGTTGCTGTAAGACGTTTATGAGGTGACGTCGCCCTTCTCATCACTGTTTTTCTCAATTAATGGTGCTACCAATGACAGCAGTTGTAAGCACGTAATTTTGTCCATTCTACGGGAATTGTGCCAGTCGTTTGCAGCCATCTTCAGTTCCTTGAGCAGATACATGTGTCTATATGTCTCTGTCGTCAACAGCTGGTCTCTTCATCACATATCACGATTTTTCCTCAGTTATTTGTTATTCTCTAAACAGTCTCATACCCTGTGACCGAGCGTAGAAAAGCATATGCAGAAATCCCGCATCGCTATTTTAGGCAAAGCCCTAGTGGAGGCGGTTTGCCGTTGTCTTTCTCCGACGTGTTACGAGGCGTTGTGTGTCTGCGTCGGATGGGTGACTGTTACGAGCGCTTATGCACCACAGTGTTGGGTTTGTCATGGACGAAGGGAAGGGAGAGGGTAATAGCTAGTGCCGGCACATAGCTTACTCCTTTCGAATACCGCTAAGATGGCTGCTGGGATTAACGTCCCTATCCGCTGTATGGACCATCTTCAACAGTGTCCAATGCCCTCGCTTCTTGAGACACTGCGGAGAGGTCTGGAATGTAATCCAGGGCAGTGGCGCAAAGACTGGTGATCAGCAACCTTCTCCACCCCTGCTTCCCCTTTCCGGCAAAATACTGGGAGCGAAAATGTAGCACCACTAGGATTCGAACCGGCTTACTGTCGAGTCGAAGCCCCGACATAGATGCCCCAGCATAGATGCGCTTTAGCAACTTCGGGTGTGGAAGCGGGTACAATTAAAGCAAGAATTGCGAGAGCATCTCCATAGTTTGGCGACATAATGAGAGACGACCTCGCCACCTCGCCCGCTTGCTGGCCTAGGTTCACGTGCAGATGTATGGGGCGTTCAGGCCATCTGCAATCTTCAGGTCTAACAGACAGGCTTGTCGGAGCATGTATGTGCCCCTCAACCCTTTGACCATAAGTTTTATTTACAAAAACATTAATGTACGGTTATTTTAATTGATGACTTAGTCATAAGAGACAATATGAAAATATTTCTGACCATTTATTTTTCCAAGGGGGCTAGGAGTGGGGGACGGGAGAGTGGGATATACAGTGAGCTGTGCTGACCCTGGCTTATCTGTTGCTTTAAAACTTGGCTGACTCTGCATTTGGTTTCCCACAGTTACTGCGTTATGCCATGGTTCTCCCTCTTTCTACATGTGGCAGCAGCGGTATCGATATTTTGCATCGTATACCATCTTTGGTCTGGGGTTTACGAGGTGCGGCTAGAAAAAAACCGGACTGATGCTGGAAAAAACACTTATTTACAATTATTTACAATTTCATGTTATCTCCTTCAATGTATTCTCCTCCTCGGTCTCTACACCGCTCCATACGAATTTTCCACTGTTCATAGCAATGCTGCAGATCATTTTCGGTAAGTCCATACATTACTTCCGTCGCTTTTTCTTTTACTGCTTCAACAGTCTCAAATCTAGTTCCTTTCAAAGCTGACTTGACTTTAGGGAAAAGAAAAAAGTCACAGGGGGCCAAATCAGGTGAGTAGGGTGGATGATCTAAGATGGGAATGTTGTGTTTTGCCAAAAACGTCTTCACTGACAACGCACTGTGAGCTGGGGCATTGTCTTGGTGAAGGATCCATGACTTTTTTTCTCCACAAATCGTTCCGTTTTCTCCGTACTCGCTCACGTAGGGTAGCCAGGACGCTAATGTAGTAATGCTGATTCACTGTTTGTCCCTCTGGTATCCAATCAATGTGCACAATCCCTTTGATGTCAAAAAAAAAAAAACAATCATCATTGCCTTGAATTTCGATTTTGACATTCGTGCTTTTTTTTGTCGTGGAGAACCAGGAGTTTTCCAATGCATCGATTGGCGTTTAGTTTCGGGATCGTAAGTAAAAAACCACGATTCATCGCAAGTAATAACATTTTGTAAGAAGGTGGGATCACTTTCAATGTTTTCCAGGATGTCAGAACAAATCATTCTTCGGCGTTCCTTCTGTTCAATTGTGAGACACTTTGGAACCACTTTTGAACACACTTTGTTCATGTTGAAACTTTCATGAAGAATCTGCCTAACACTTTCCTTGTCAACTCCTGTTAGCTCAGACACTGCTCTGATTGTTAAACGGCGACCTTGTCGAACAAGTTTACCGATTTTTTCAATGTTTGCATCAGTTTTTGCTGACAATGGTCTGCCAGTGCGAGTGTCATCACTGGTGTCTTCGCGGCCATCTTTAAATCGCTTAAACCACTCAAACACTTGTGTTCGCGATAAACAATCATCGCCGTACACTTGTTGTAACATTACAAACGTTTCACTTGCAGATTTTCCTAGTTTGAAACAAAATTTGATGTTAACACGCTGTTCTTTCTGTACACTCAACATTTTCCGACGCACAGACAAAACGTCAACTACTTAAAACAGACGCCACGGGCAGACTGAGTGTAGGAGGCAGATGAAACTCGAGCAGTAGGCGGAGCGAGAGTCACGTGACAGGCCACGCGACTTTCAGCCTTATTGCATTCGTTTTATTGTTTCACCAGTACTAGTCCGGGTTTTTTCTAGCCACACCTCGTATTGTTCTGGCTTGGCGGTGTGCAGTCATTTGGTCTGTTGGAGCAGATCAGCAAGCAAGTCTCGGGGCAGCGCAGTCGGCCGGGCCCGCTGGCAGTCTCTGTGCAGTGTCGGAGTGTGTGGGGGCTGTTCCGAGTGCTATGAGGTTCGTGACTCACCGAAGAAAGTTGAATGGTGATTTAATTACCGAAGCCACTTGTATTCACGTTGTCCCCTTGGTTGGTGATTCGCCGTTTGCGGTATTCCTGGGAGCAACAGCGAGTGTTCAGCTGGTGAAGATTTAGCCGTCATGTGGGGGAATTAACTATATTTGTCGGTTTGAAATTCAAGTGCACCAGCGGAATTTTCTGCCTTGTGGCCATTAGTGTTCCGGTTACCTGCTCTGGTCGCTGACGCAAAGTCAGGCGGTGTCCTTTCCTCACCTGTTGTCGGTGTCCGACATGGTGAGTAGTTTTTGACAGCTTTATGTACTTTTGGTTGTGGGCGGCTATGTCTGTAATGTTTCGACTTTGTAATTCCAGTATACTGGTCGGTGGTTAGCAAGTGATCTTGTCGGTGGGTCCCTGACTGTCTCTTGGTTGTGTTGCCAGCGGATGGAGTATAGTTGGGCCGACTTCGTGTCTCACCTAAGCGAACGTTAAGATTTCAAGGGCAGACCGAGCCCCCTGGAAACTTCTGAGCGCCGTTGCTATACTGAATTCTTGTTGGCGTTTAATTGTGTATTTTTAATGGCTCATAGCCTCTGGTTGGAATTTGTATGCTTGTAATGCTGTTTTTAAAATCAAAGGCCTTCAGCCGTTTTAACAGTAAGTTCTTTTTCTAAATTGGGCAAGTCTTACATTGTCTGAAGATAAAACTTGGACCTTCTGCCTGTTGAAAATTTATTGTATTGTTTTAAAGCATAGGCCTTCAGCCGTTTTAAGTTTTAAGGATCTTATCAAGTATTACCTTTTGGAAGACAAAGCTGTGGGCTTTCTGCCTGTTGAAAATTTATTGCAGTTGTATTGTTTTTTTTTTAAGCATGGGCCCTCAGCCGTTTTAAGTTTTAAAGTTCTTCAAGTATTACATCATTTGGGCTTAGCTGGCTGGTGTGGCTGAGCGGTTCTAGGCGCTTTAGTCTGGAACTGTGCGACCGCTACGGTCGCAGGTTCGAATCCTGCCTTGGGCATGGATGTGTGTGATGTCCTTAGGTAAGCTGGGTTTAAGTAGTACTTAGTTCCAGGCGACTGATGACATGTTACGTCCCATAGTGCTCAGAGCCATCTGCAGCATATGAACTTGGGCTTAAATATTATTTAAGGTTAAAAGCTTTGGGCCTTCTGCCTTGGAAAATTGGTTGCAGGTTGCAGTTTTTCTTTTCTTTTTCTTTCTTTTTTTTTCAACAAAGGCCTTCAGCTGTTCTGGAGTAAGGTTTCTTATTGTTCATAAAGCTTAGGTCTTCTGCCTAGTGAAAAGTTATTGTAGTTATGTTGTTTTAAATTTATCGGCCTTCAGCCACTTTTAAAAAACTGAATCTATCCGACTAGTCGCGTCTTCCATCGCTTGGCCTTAAATATTGCCGGCCGGTGTGGCCGAGCGGTTCTAGGCACTTCAGTCTGGAACCGCGCGAGCGCTACGGTCGCAGGTTCGAATCCTGCCTCGGGCATGGATGTGTGTGATGTCCTTAGGTTAGTTAGGTTTAAGTAGTTCTAAGTCTAGGGACTGATGACCTCAGATGTTAAGTCCCATAGTGCTCAGAGCCGAGCCTTAAATATTATTTAAGGTTAAAGCCTAGAGCCTTCTGGTTAAAAAATAATTTATAGCACGGACACTGCGGCCGCACTCTGAGGCGACAAGAGAAGAGTTGTTGTGCACGGCCGAGAAGGGAGCGCTGAGCAAGGCGGCAGTCAGCATCGCTTTCCGGGGGACAGAGAGTTGCGGCAGTCCAGCGAGCAGACACCAGCTCCGGGAGCAGTGCTCCGGTTTGTGAACGAGACGTGGGTCGTATTTTGGCGCAGTATAGTTTGCTTGGTACGCATCTACTGCTCCCTTTGTGCCCACGTGTGTTGTTCTGTCCGTATGTGCACTGAAAAGGTTACGCTCCGGCTGGAACAGCGGCTTGTGCTTTACATTCATGCACCCTGACTCATTTGTTTTGCTGCAGGCAGCTGTAATTTCAGAGATTTTTTTTTTCGTCGCGATTGTCTTAGCCCGGTGGTGCCTAGTATCCGAGAACAAGACAGCTAACGTGTGACCTGTTGTTTGGGTTTTGGAGTCCCGTTTGGGCAACCTAGTTATCACGCACACAAATGTATTGCTGCCGAGTGATGTTGGTCCTAATCTTGTGGAACTGAGCTTTCAGTCACTGGCTCGCCTGCAGATTAATTAATTTAACCTTTGTGGTGTTGTTTTTTTGCTTTCAATGGTGAATTTCTTGTCATTCATTTGTGTATGTTTCGACGTTAATGATAACTGTGAGTAAGATAACAAGGTCTTGAAGGCCTTGCGTATCGTGACTGTATTTTTGGCAACTGTTTAATTTGATTTCTTGTTTATCGGTCTGGTGAAAACTTATGCCAAGTTTACTAATTTCCGCCTGTGGTCCGGAAGTTGGTTTGAAGGTAAATCCGTTGGTAAATCTTTACTGGACCTAACTGTTAACTGATCTTGCGTTGAACTAATGCCATTATTAAATCGTTTCTTGTATGCTATAAATTGTATTACCATAGACAAGGAGACACGGCACATTCTGTGGTCGAGGGGTAGGCACGGTTGCTGCTTTGCGCGTGGCGCCTTGTCGCTCGCTATCATTTCCCACGTTAGTACGGGCGGCGTGAGATTTGTTTGCTCGCGGTTGTACGGCCGCTAGTCAGCCGTGCCTGCTCCCGCTTCAGGGTGTGCCGAGTTTCGTAAGGCGTACGCCGACTTTGTCACTGTTACTCCTGTGTTGCTGTCGGTCGCTTACCGAAACGTTAGTCTGTTTTAGCACGGTGGCCACTGGGCCGTGACGATGTCGGTTGATGACCAGCGTTGGGGCGGTCGTCCGCTCTGAGTGGCTTCAGTCGCTTTGACTTGGCAGTTACCTTCTGGTTGAACAGATCAAACTTGTTTATTTGCTGTAAATTCCTAAGTAGTTTGTGAGAAAAGTTGTAACTCAGCTTTTCATGATTTTACACAATTCAAGCATTTTGGTAAGGTTAACATATGTTTGTAACCAAGTTTATGTCCTTGCTTAATTGAGATTTGTTAAGAGCCTTTATTGCTGGAAGATCATTAAAGCTTGGGTGCTTGTAATTGTGAATACTGTTGTCTGTCTGTGTTGTGGGTTTCCCTTCCACTTCCACAGCCAAGCTGTCCTATCTACTAGTACAGTTATGTTTGCAGTGTAACTGACAGCCGCTCATTCTGGCCCCTTGCACAATTCCTATTACTTGTCCTGTCCTGTCCATTTGGTATGGCGTTTCATACAGGATTTTTTCAAGTACCTCCAGAGTTTCAGAAGTCGAGTGCGCAAAAACTAAAAGACAATGAAAACAGACCCACATCCGTGGACACAGCATATCTCCAAATTGGTGCTCAACATGGGCTTCGTTTGTGGTGTGGCAAGCGTCAATAGGCGTCATTGACAGGATGGCGCGACGGCTGCCCGCTTTGCGAATCTGGTAATTGGGTTGCCTATCAGCAGGTGCGAACTAATTCGATGTCACAAGCTAGAGACGATGATTAACAATGAAACTTGAGGACAGCAGAAACTGCAGGTGTAATCTGTCATTATAAGAATTCTGCATACCATTAGCAATCTTCCCTTTGCCACTGACACACTTGTGCGTAGTAGTAATAAGCAAAAGATTCCAATAGGTTCTCTGATAAACTATCGTGGGGCAAGACCACTGAAGAGTAAAGAAACTGGTACACTAGCCTAATATCGTGTAAGGCACCCGTGATCACGCACAAGTGCAGCAGTACAACGTGGCATGGACTCGACTAATAACTGAAGTAGTGCAGGATCAGATTCCACATAAACTACGTAAATTGTTTTAAACATTTTTGATTATTGGTAGTTGGCGCTGTAATTCAAGAAAATCAGTGTTCTCATTTTTGTTTGGAAAATGGTTACGCATAAAGAAAAATACTTATTTACTTCGTAAATTTTGATTCGCTAAAACTAAAACACTCCCTCTCTCCCCATAGGGAGGCGAAAAGCTGGAACAAGTGCCTCAGAAATTATCCGTAACGATTTTCTATGCAAAAATGGGAACATGGATTTTCTTCAATGACAGCGCCAACTAACAAAAATCAAAACAAATGTTGAAGACAAAATGTACGTAGTTTTTTTACGTGGAATTTGATTCTGCAATAAAAATGGGGGTTCCCATTTGAAACTTTAAAGTTGCCTCCCGCCCCACCGCCAGGGGGCTGGGGAGGCGGATTTAATTTTAGAACCAGAAGATGTCTCCCTCGAAAATAATCAACTTTGGATTCTACACATTTTTTCGTGTGAAGCTTATTTTTCAAGTTATTCTGGTTGCTCAAATTAAAATTTACACCCTGTATTTCAATCGAAAGGTCTCGAAGAGACAAAGAAACTACGACTATGTCCTAACTGGCAGTTTAATTGCTAAAAGATTTAAACAGCATTGAAGACACATAAAACTCCATAAACTTAAAAAAATGGCACCTTTGGTAAAAAGTGCAGCAGAGACACCAAAGATTTAGATTAATTTATAGCAGAGTAGTACAGAACAATAAACCAATTGCGTAATGATGACTATTAAATATTTCTGAGCGAAAATTATAAATTTCTTGTGTAGAATAAAATATCTGTTTTTATTTATAAACTAGATAAAATTAAGATACACTGCCAAACCATCATATGAAACTACCATAAAAGACGAAAGGATGGATGTGCCGCAACACATTGCGCTCCTCAACTCTTCTTAAGAAATCTTTATTCTGCCGTAAACGAAACGAGCGATAGTAATTTCGATCGCCAAAAATAGATCTGAGTTTCACAATTATACACTACATAAAAACGGGTGACCGGTCTTTTCCCTGATTTTTTAAATTTTTTTTTTTAAAGTCAATCTTTCGATCGGTTTGATGTGGCCCTCAAATTTCATCTCTTGTGCGAACCGTGCGTATTTCTCATAGCAATACTTCTACCCATCGCCCTCTAGCACTTGTTCGATGTATGCCGCCCTCTGTCTTCCTTTACAGGTTTTTCCCTCTACAGCTACCTCAGGTACCGCAGAAGTGATTTTCATAAGTTATGATATTTCAAAATTAAGTAACCCACAGCACTGAATTCAAATAGGTTGCAATGAAAAATAAGGATCGCCAGTAGGTCGTGTAGTATGCTGTTAATAGTACATCACTGTGTACCAACTGTAGCTAACATCCTGATTTTTTTTTTCAGCCTTGGGAGATGTACGTGTTACGAATTTCGAGGAAATCGACTGTATAGAGCGCAACCACTTTCGTCCCTGCATGCCTCAATCCAGTGAGAGTAACGATTAATAACATCTATCGTATCTTACATACCTTACAAACGCTTGAAGATGTCGAAGGGAGTATCAGTCACTGATAACATAGAAATATCTGTCGCGATACAGAATTAATTGCAGTACTTTCCAGTGGAATAGAGTAATATTTTAAGAATCATCAACAGCTCCTCAAAAGGGAATTTTTGCAGAATTGTAAAAACGTATCTGAGGAAATGACGTGTGTTTTTCAGCGACAGTGATCTTCTTCTGAATCTATTGATTGTTTTTGTCCTCTGCTCCTTGATAAACAACACTGTGTTCCCGTACTCTCTCGTAGCTGCTACTGTATTACCATGTCAGTAAACTGAAGATCTGTAAACTTCCTTTGTGGCAAAAAGAAGAAAAATTTAACTTGGCAACAAGACTGTTATAGGTGCCACCCAAAGTCATCAGTCAAACTACTCCGACGAAGAACTACCTACAGGAAAAAAAAAATCACCCCTTCTGTTGTGAATTCGGTGGAATCCTGTTATCAAATTACCCTCCCACCATCGAAAAGCTCACAGTAATGAGAAGAGGACAGTAAAGTAATATAGGTACAAACAGTTACTTAGTGTGGTAACTCAAAACAATGATTCGAATTCTAAAGTGCAACCAACTTGTTTTATTTGGGTAGTTCATTTCATAAAATACTTGTCATTCCGGTTATAGTACCGTTAATAACATAATAATGTGAAATAGGATGTACTAATTTATTATTTTTTAATTATTTAATTTTTTGTTGATGTATATCATTCCCACTTTCCCTAAGTTTCGTGTGCTCTAAAAGGGCCACTGATGATCTAATTACTATTTGCTACATACCCTCTTGGTACTATTCGAGAGGAGTACGAGGGGCGTTTGAAAAGTTCTTTCAAAAATAAAAACTACTAACGTGTCTGGGATAAACCTTTTTTATTTTTCGACATAGTCTCCTTTTAGAATTATACACTTCGTCCAACGCTGTTCTAATTTGTTGATCCCTTCCGAATAATAGGAATTGTCCAAGTCTGCAAAATAGCTATTAGTTGCTGCAATCACCTCCTCGTTTGAATAAAATCTTTGTCCCGCCAGACATTTCTTCAAATTGGGCACAAATAGTAGTCCGAGGAAGCCAAGTCTGGAGAATAGGGGGGGTGTGAAACGAGTAGAAATCCTATTTCCGTTAATTTTCCGAGCACAGCTGCTGAGGTGTGTGCTGGTGCATTGTCGTGATGGAAAAGGACTTTTTTGTGGTCCAATCGCCGGCGTTTTTCTCGCAGCTCGGTTTTCAGATGGTCCAGTAACGATGAATAATACGCACCTGTAATAGTTTTACCCTTTTCCAGATAGTCGATGAGGATTATCCCCTACGAATCTCAAAAGACAGTCGCCATCACCTTTCCGGCCGAAGGAGTGGTCTTCACCTTTTTTCGTGCAGATTCTCCCTTGGTAACCCATTGTTTGGATTGTTGTTTGGTCTCAGGAGTATAGTAATGTATCCATGTTTCATCCGCAATGACGAAACGACGCATAAAATCCTGCGGATACTTCCTGGACAGCTGCAAGCCATCCCTGCAACACTTCATAGGATTTCGTTTATGGTCAAGCGTGAGCAATCGCGGAACAAATCTTGCGGATAGCATTCTCATGTCCAAATATTTATGCAAAATATTATGTACCAGTTCATTCGAGATGCCCACAGCACTAGCAATCTCACGCACCTTAACTCTTCTGTCGTCCATCACCATATCATCGATTTTATCAATGATTTCTGGAGTCGTAACCTTTACAGGGCGTCCAGAACGTTCAGCATCACTTGTGCTCATATGGCCACTCCGAAAATGTTGAAACCACTTACAAACTGTTCTAATCTAAGGCGCAGAGTCACCGTAATGTTTATCAAGCTTCTCTGTAGTCTCCTGAGACGTTTTGCCTTTCATAATGTTTAATCAACACACGAAATTATTTTTCGTCCATGTTTTGACAATCACTCGACTTCCTTGATTCAAACGAATGGCAAACACAAAGAAATACACCAATATGGCTGAAACTTGATGTACGTTCTTTCCACAGATGGTGCTAACTAAACATGACCTCGATACGTGCCGGCGGTGCCATCTCTCGGACTTTGCACGTACTTTTCAAACGCCGCTCGTAGGTTACGTGTTGTCAATGTGGTGTCACCGCCAGACACCACACTTGCTAGGTGGTAGCCTTTAAATCGGCCACGGTCCGTTAGTATACGTCGGACCCGCGTGTCGCCACTATCAGTGATTGCAGACCGAGCGCCGCCACACGGCAGGTCTAGAGAGACGTCCTAGCATTCGCCCCAGTCGTACAGCCGACTTTGCTAGCGATGGTTCACTGACAAATTACGCTCTCATTTGCCGAGACGATAGTTATCATAGCTTTCAGCTACGTCATTTGCTACGCCCTAGCAAGGCGCCATTATCATTTGCTATTTATCTTGTGATGCATGTACCGTCAGACCGATGTTCACCAATAATGGATTCTAGTTAAGTATTCCATAAGCTACGTACTATTTTAGCTACTATAAAGACCTTGCCTGTTCCAGACCTCACGCCATCCTGTTTGAGCTTAAACGCGTGCCTTCGGCTTCCTCTCATAGTGGCTTGGCTGTCTTGCCAAGTTACAACAGTCAACAGGTTTTACTCTCTTCTTGCTTCATCATAAAACAGATACATGACACCATGCTGTAGACACATCCACTATAATCATCAACAGGTACTATAAGACGCAATTGTTATACATCGGAAGGACATGGGCGACTACATGAACAAAGCATCCCATACCGATTTGGCAGCTATACCTACATCCACATCTGCATCTTCATTTACAGGGGTTAGACGAAAGTAAGGAAACACCGCGAGAAATGCAAGCTTGTATATAAATGTAGATGCTTGCCAGCCCAGCAGGTTCAACCACGAATGGCACCTGCACAATGTCCTCAACACGTTGCAAGTGTCATCTGTGGTCAGAAAAGTGTTCTGCGTAGTTGTGAGTGCATTATCTTGGAGCTGAGTGAATTCGATCGTAGATAAACTGTAGTTGTTCGTATGGTGAGTGCTTCCATAACCAAGGGAGCCAAAGTTGCAAGAGGCACCGCCGGCCGCTGTGGCCGAGTGGTTCCAGTCTGGAAACGCGCGACCACTACGGTCGCAGGTTCGAATCCTGCCTCGGGCGTGGATGTGTGTGATGTCCTTAGTTAGGCTTAAGTAGTTCTAAGTTCTAGGGGACTGATGACCTCAGAGGTCCCATAGTGCTCAGAGCCATTTGAACCATTTTTTTTCAAGAGGCACCGTATGGAAAATTTATACCGCATGCGGGGAAAGCGGAAAAACATCATCCGCTAAATCACAACGCGGACGAAAGTGTGTGTTGAGTCATCACGACAAAGGGTCATTGAAATAGGAAAATGACAGCTGCAAAAGTTACTACAGAACCGAATGCGGCACTCCCAAATCCTGTCAGCACCAAAACAACACAGAGGGAGCTCCATAAGCTGGGAATTACAGAGAGATGTGAAATTCCACACCGCGCGACTGCTACGGTCGCAGGTTCGAATCTTGCCTCGGGCATGGATGTGTGTGGCGTCCTTAGGTTAGTTAGGTTTAAGTAGTTCTGAGTTCTAGGGGACTGATGACCACAGATGTTAAGTCCCATAGGGCCCAGAGCCTTTTGAACCATTTTTTTGGGATTCCACAACGACACATCAGTGATGCAAATGACCGTAACAGGAAAGCCTGGTGCCGAGGGCGTAAAAACTGGGCTATAGGTCAATGGAAGAAAGTCACTTGGTGTGATGAGTCTCGTTGCACACTGTCCCTCAACGCATGACCGAGTTACGTCCCAAGAGTGAAACATGGCGGAGGTTCGCTGATACTTTTGACAGCGACAATACGGTATTCCACTAACACCACCAGTGCTCTCCTAGGTCGAATTACTGCCAACAATTATGTTACAAATTTGGCTGGTTAGGTGCGTCACATGGTACCATGTTTGTTCCCAAGTGGTGATGTACTGTTCGAAGAAGACAGGGTCCCTGTTCACGTAGCTCGCATCGTTCAGAACAGGTTCTATGAGCTTGAGGATGAATCTTCTCATCTCCCCTGGCCCCCATACTCACCATATCTCGATACTATTGAGCTTTTGGTCTAGGTTACAGAGGGTGCGAGATTGCAATCCAGTCCCATCATTGTTTCCTGAAGTTTCCACTATTTTAGGACGTGCGTGCCTCATGATGATGATGATGATGATGATGATGATGATATTTGGTTTGTGGGGCGTTCAACTGTGTGGTCATCAGCGCCCGTACAAAGTCCAAATTGTTTGACAGTCCAATTTTTTCACAGTCCACTCTAGCCACTGCCACAAATGATGATGATGACGTGATGAGGACAACACAAACACCCAGTACCAGGGCAGAAAAAGTCCCCAACCCTGAAAGAACAGCCACCGTTGACGACACATAGCTGTAATGATTCGAAATTAATTCTCAGAATGCGAATACCTTGACATAAGGTGTATTAGGTGTAGATCTGGGCTGGTGCACGACGATAACAAGATTGATCTTGATTTCTGGTCGTTTCATTCAATCTGTTGCGGGAATCCAAATACACTACTGGCCATTACAATTGCTACACCAAGAATAAATGCAGATGATAAATGGGTATTCATTGGACAACTGACATGTGATTACATTTTCACGCAATTTGGGTGCATGGATCCTGAGATATCAGTACCCACCACCTCTGGCCGTAATAACGGCCTTCATACGCCTGGGCATTGAGTCAAACATTTCTTGGACGGCGTGTACATGTACAGCTGCCCATGCATCTTCAACACGATACCACAGTTCATCAAGAGTAGTGACTGGCGTATTGTGCCGAGCCAGTTGCTCGGCCGCCATTGACCAGATGTTTTCAATTGGTGACAGATCTGGAGAATGTCCTGGCCAGGGCAGCAGTCGAACATTTTCTGTATCCAGAAAGGCCCGTACAGGACCTGCAACATGCGGCCGTGCATTATCCTGCTCAAATGTAGGGTTTCGCAAGGATCGAATGAAGGGTAGAACCACGGGTCGTAACACATCTGAAATATAACGTCCACTGTTCAAACTGCGGTCAATGCGAACGAAAGGTGACGGAGACGTGTAGCCAATGGCACCCCATACCATCACGCCGGGTGATACGCCAGTATGGCGATGACGAATACACGCTTCCAATGTGGGTTCACCGCGATGTCGCCAAACACGGATGCGACCATCATGATGCTGTGAACAGAACCTGGATTCGTCCGAAAAAATGACGTTTTGCCATTCGTGCACCCAGGTTCGTCATTGAGTACACCATCGCAGGCGCTCCTGTCTGTGATACAGCGTCAAGGGTAACCGCAGCCATGGTCTCCGAGCTGATAGTCCATGCTGCTGCAAACGTCGTCGAACTGTTCGTGCAAATGGTTGTTGTCTGGCAAACGTCCCCATCTGTTGACTCAGGGATCGAGACGTGGCTGCACGATCCGTTACAGCCATACGGATAAGATGCCTGTCATCTCGACTGCTAGTGATACGAGGTCTTTGGGATCCAGCATGGCGTTCCGTATTACCTTCCTGAACCCACCGATTCCATATTCTGCTAACAGTCATTGGATCTCGACCAACGCGAGCAGTAAAGTCGCGATACGACAAACTCAAATCGCGATAGGCTACAATCCGACCTTTATCAAAGTGAGAAACGTGATGGTACGCATTTCTCCTCCTTACACGAGGCATCACAACAACGTTTCACCAGGCAACGCCGGTCAACTGCAGTTTGTGTATGAGAAATCGGTTGGAAACTTTCCCCATGTCATCACGTTGTAGGTATCGCCACCGGCGCCAACCTTGTGTGAATGCTCTGAAAAGCTAATCATTTGCATATCACAGCATCTTCTTCTTGTCGGTTAAATGTAGCGTCTGTAGCACGTCATCTTCGTGGTGTAGCAATTTTAATGACCAGCTAGTGTAATATTGCGAGCGTTAGGTGATAAATTCTATAGACTACGATACAATGATTACGCAATGTGACCTATGGAATTTTCGGTCGGTCCATGGAACAAGCACGGATATCCGAAATGCTTAAGGCGACCACTTGCCATAAGAATGAAATCCGGGTTCGAGTCTCGGTCTGGTACAAATTTTCTTCTGTCACTGTTGGATGGTACATCTATACCTCATACACCTGATGTTAAGGAATTTGCATTCAGCGAATTAAATTCCCATAAGATTTCCATGAAAATCATACACGACCTGTATTTCTCCGTTCCGAGGTGAGTGAAAGCTGTTTTGAATGCCAACGGGTTTCCTACACCATACTGGCCACGGTAATGTGTCGTGTTTTAGGTGTTTCCATACTTTGTCCACACCGTGTGCATCTACAAACGTGGGCCGCAAGCCACTATACTGTGCGTGGGGGAGGGTACCTTGCACGATTAATAGCAATTTCCTTTTCTACTCCATTCGTAAACATAGAGAGGCCAAAAACATTGTTGTCTGTACACCTTCGTACGAGCCCCGATGTCCCTTCCCTTGTCGTTCTGGCCGTTTCTCGAAATGTACGTTTGCGCTAGTAGAAGCGTTCTAGGGTCAGCTTGTTTTCTGAACATCCTCAGTAGTGTTTCGCGGAAAGAACGTCGTCATCCCTCTAAGGCTTCACATTTAAGTTCAGGAAGCATCTCTGCAACACTCGAGTGTCGATTAAAGCTACCGGTAACAAATCAAGCTGCATGCCTCTGAATTGTTTCGATGAATCCCTTCAATACTACCTGGTGAGCTTGTACTCCAGAACTGGTCGCATTAGAGTCCCATACCACGGCCTCGTTTGTACATTAACTATACCTTCCTAAAATTCTCCCAAGAATTCGCCGTCCTACACCCGACCGCACGTACACGTTTCTTTTCGTATCGCTTTGGAACGTTAGCCAAGATATTTAACATACTTGACTTTGTCAATCGTGTCACAAATATTAAAAGATTAAAAGATTATTTTTCGTACTCATTTGCATCAACTTACATTATTCAACACTTAACTATTCGCGGAATATGAGAATGCAAGCTTTCTCGGCGAATCTCAATGATAAAATCTTTTCGGTTTGGTAGCCGAGTCAATGCGTTGTTCTCTGGCAATATTTCAGCAAGATTCTTACTTGCCATCTTCAGGCGAAGTCAGAGATTATTCACTTCGCCTGAAGATGGCAAGTAAGAAATCTTCTCGGGTTGACAGCTGAGTCAATGCGTCGTTCTCCGGCAACGTTTCAGCAATTTTCTTACTTGCCATCTTCAGGCGAAGTCAGAGATTATTCACTTCGCCTGAAGACGGCAAGTAAGAAACTTGCTGTAACGTTGCCGGAGAACAACGCATTGCCTCGGCTATCAACCCGAGAAGGTTTTATCATACTCTCGGAATCCCAGCCAACAATACCATACAATTGTTTCTTTTTTTCGAAGATAAACGTAATAAATTAACAACATTCACTCGTTGTGCATACTTATGTACCACTAGCGTATTGTGCTTTCTGGCTTGTACCTAGTGCAAGAATATTCCAAGGCATGTACGTTGGGCGGTGGCGTAAACGACGAAACGGATCAATAGTAGGTAATACATTAAAAGTATTTATTCCAGCTAAGGAGTCTTTGCAAGAAATATGTTGCCTTTCTTGAAAAGTAAGACGTTATTGAGAAATAAAATCTGTGTTGTGAATGAACTTCCAGAGGGTAGGATGACGTTCTGAAATGTATTTCGGTCTTTGGACAAAAGGGATTTTGAGTGCAACTGCAGATTATTATTTTAGTTTTCTCACTCTGTTGCTATGGCAGCATCTTAACCATGATCAGGTAGCCTCCTATGTTAGGGAGGTACACAAAACCAATGGAGACCCTGTCGGAATGAATTTACTACAGCCCCAGAAAATAGGAAAACCGGTTTTGGTTTCGTTCAAGTATGTCTGTTTCTTTCCTGGTGATCTGTTCTGCATTTTTGCAGCCTATCGTTACGGCACGGTGTCGATGTTCAGTTTTACAACTGTAGTTTGCGTACTTAAAACCTGTAGGAGTTAAAAGTGTGAACTCTTGTCTTCGATAAACGAGTCAGAGGAAGGGCCATTATCCCTTTAAACACACAAATTAATTCACTGCCGTTCTAACGCAGCGCGTGATAAATTATTCACGGTGCAGTACCCAGTACACAAGCGCCCTATGCTCTGTTGCGTAAACACCCTGAGTCCTGGTTTCTGACAGTATTCCTCTATGCAGCAGAAGCGCAGTTGCTTTACGTCTGTGCATATTACGGCCAGTGAAATGTATAAATTATGACGACTAGTTTTCTGTGGCGTAGATAATTAATTAGCTCTGTGTAATATTAATCCTGCGGTGTCACATCCAGATATTATTACAAGGATACCGCATTTATTCCCTCAGCAGGCTTAATGGACGAATACATTAATATTAAACCGTTGTTCTTCTGTAATTGCAACTTATTTGAGAAAAATATGTGTGTGAACCGACATAAATCGCTGCGCTTGTTTCAACTAGGCGGCAAAATACATAAATGTAAGATGTTTCTTCCATCTTTAATGCGCTCAAAAACTGATATTAGTTTTGACCGTTCTTCTTACTAATTTTATTCTGGCTTACGCGTTTTGGCCTCCTGCCGTTCTCAAACACTCTACAATAGATATACATGAGGTGGTGTCAGTCATAAAACGTTAGTACAATTACGCGAAATCCACATCGTAAAAAACAAAGGGAAGTAGAACTCACCATTATATGAATAACACGTTCATATTTAAAACCAAAACTGAATTTGTCGAACGTGAATACGAAGTAGCTGATCCACAATACTTGATGACAGTTGAGTACAAACTGACGGACTGTACACGTCGAAGTATGAGGCGAAGAAAACCTTCAGGTGGCCCTACTTTACAGCGCTTATTAAGTTATATGTTACGAAATACATAGGTACTGATACAATCCATCAATAGAGTGCAGGCTGCGATTTGTGCTTTTACCAGTGGGGGGAGGGTGGGGGGATGTCTCAGGGGGTTAGTAGAATTATATATGTTACTAGCTTGGACCGTGGTGTTACGCATGGTTAAACAGCTATTTATAAATAGATGTTAATGCCGAAACTCACTATTGACGCGTATGCACTATCAGAAAAGCCATCCCTTGTTATATCTTTAAAAGTACGTTATAAGTAAAGCTTATTTACAAAATCATCTACATACGGGTACGGATATATGAGGGGAATTCAAAAAGTAGAGGCACATTTGTGAAAAGTTGTACTTATTCTGATGATAGAAAACTGAAACATATTAATAGTATTAATAGTAAGACTTATTAAAAACTTTCAGTGTTCGGCTCCACAAATTTAAATTATATGTTAAGTTTTACTCCAGTGCGTGCGAAATAAACATCCCAGGTAGGGATGCATAAACTAAAAACAGAGGAGGGGATGGTCTGATGCAGAGGGGGGGAAATCCCCCCCATCCCCCCTGAAAATCGCACACTGATAGAGTGTAATACTAATTTACAAATGAAATTTAGTAATTTATTACATCACCCACCGGTTATTTGACAATTGAAGGGTCAGGGGATAGAACCAGGTAAGTCAGTTCTTATGAAACTCGAGAAAAAGCGATTTTAAAGGTCGACCTGTGGTTACATCAATATATAAGAATGTACAATACTTCTTATTTCATAAATTAAATGTCATGGGATGCATAGAAAGAGGAAATAGGGTTACTGGCATTCGGAGTGTTCCTAGATCGAAGTAACTTCCAGTGAAATGGCGCTTTGTAAGGGGAAATAGGTAAGGAAAACGAAACAGACCCAATAATTCCATAATAATCACGAATAAATGATTTCTGGTTGTTATAATACGGAGATAGTACTCATATCACGAATATTTAGCCGTGGGGCAGCTGAATGAACAACTTAAAAGCAGCAGGACGAAAAGACTTAATCAGGCTTGAGATTCTTTATTTTTAGCCTTGAAACTGGAAGGAGAGGTAGAACAAAAAGTGTAATTGTTCAACTTAGACTACAGCGAACAATAGATAACTGCAAAGCTATTGGGCACTAGACAAGCAAAGAATTCTGAAGTTAAACACATCATAATAAGCAGATACTGGCAGTCAAAACAATCTGTCTATTGGCTGACACTGTCTTGGTGTCCTTATGTCAGTTTCCACTCTTCCGTGATAAGTCGTTCGATATTCCAGAATAATGCAGTGACTCTATTCAGAAGATATTATCTCAATAGGCCGAGTTTGGAAAGGGCATTTTGCAATGTTCTTTGAGACCGACAGTGTTTTCCATTTCTTGATCAGCAGTGACCAGAGTCAAAGGGGATGGTTTAAATCTGAATGCTGCGATCATTTCCTCGAAATCTTCAGGTGTTTCCTTGGTGTCTTTTCGTTCCCTAATGCAACATTTTATCACACTCTAATTACGAATGGCCACGCACAAGGAACGTAATTTTTAGGTTCTCCAATCCACTAATTTGTTTGAAAGTTACATAGCGAATAAAGGGGAACGCAATGACGTTTTTATTTTGATCACCAGTAAAATTACAAAATATGCAGGATGTTACAGGAGGAGTGATCAGTATTCAGGGATACGACAGGAAGGTTCATTCGAAGCAAAAAAGTCTCATAAACATGGGCTGTAAAATGCATACCTTAAGAGCTATGAACTTTTTATCGTCTTCACTATGTGAAATACTTCTCTTCTACTGAATAAGAGCTCATACATCTTAAGGTATATACACTATTGGCCATTATAATTGCTACGCCACGGAAATGACGTGCCACAGACGCGAAATTTAACCGACAGGAAGAAGATGCTGTGATATGCAAATGATTAGCTTTTCAGAGGTTGGCGCCGGTGGCGACACCTTCAACGTGCTGACTTGAGGAAAATTTCCAACCGATTTCTCATACACAAACAGCAGTTGACCGGTGTTGCCTGGTGAAACGTTGTGATGCCTCGTGCACGGAGGAGAAATGCGTACCATCACGTCTCCGACTTTGATAAAGGTCGGATTGCAGCCTACGGCAATCGTGGTTTATCGTATCGCGACATTGCTGCTCGCGTTGGTCGAGATCCAATGACTGTTAGCAGAATATGGAATCGGTGGGTTCAGGAGGGTAATACGAAACGCCGTGCTGGATCCCAACGGCCTTGTATCACTAGCAGTCAAGATGACAGGCATCGTATCCACATGGCTGTAACGGATCGTGCAGCCACGTCTCGATCCCTGAGTCAACAGATGGGGACGTTTGCAAGACAACAACCATCTGCACGAACAGTTCGACGACGTTTGCAGCAGCATGGACTATCAACTCGGAGATCGTGGCTGCGGTTACCCCTGACGCTGCATCACAGACAGGAGCGCCTGCGATGGTGTACTCAACGACGAACTTGGTGCACGAATGGCAAAACGTCATTTTTTCGGTTGAATCCAGGTTCTGTTAACAGCATCATGATGGTCGCACCCGTGTTTGGCGACATCACGGTGAACGCACATTGGAAGCGTGTATTCGTCATCGCCATACTGGCGTATCACCCGGCGTGGTGGTATGGTGTGCCATTGGTTACACGTCTCGGTGATCTCTTGTTCGCATTGACGGCACTTTGAACAGTGGACGTTACATTTCAGATGTGTTACGACCCGTGGTTCTACCCTTCATTCGATCCTTGCGAAACCCTACATTTGAGCAGGATAATGTACGACCGCATGTTGCAGGTCCTGTACGGGCCTTTCTGGATACAGAAAATGTTCGACTGCTGCCCTGGCCAGGACATTCTCCAGATCTGTCACCAATTGAAAACATCTGGTCAATGGTGGCCGAGCAACTGGCTCGTCACAATACGCCAATCACTACTCTTTATAAAATGTGGTATAGTGTTGAAGCTTCATGGCCAGCTGTACCTGTACACGCCATCCAACCTCTGTTTGACTCAATGCCCAGTCGTATGAAGGCCGTTATTACAGCCAGAGGTGGTTGTTCTGGGTACTGATTTCTGAGGATCTATGCACCCAAATTGCGTGAAAATGTAATCACATGTCAGTTATAGTATAATATATTTGTCCAATGAATACCCGTTTATCATCTGCATTTCTTCTTGGTGTAGCAATTTTAATAGTCAGTAGTGTATTTGAGAGCCCAAGTTATATCCCTGAATGCCGATCATTCCACCATTCCTCCTGGGACACACTGTATAGAGCACTTCATCTCCTCATCCAACGCATGAGTGATGAAGTGAATAAGGAATCTCCTCACTTCATTTGCGCCCGTTTTTCACAAAGCATTCAGGATAAACATTTAATAAAAAGGAGTGCCCTGTTACAAGAACATAATATTGAACGAATACATCGAAAGTTATCGCGTAAAGTATACCTCATTATTTGCTTTATTTGATAGGGATACATCTTTTGCAAACTCTTTGCACATAGCCACCTTCCTTTGGTTTTTCCTTGCCTCCAGTTTACTGGGGGACTGAGATAGCACTAGAAGTTTGTTTGCTCTGCCCTTTCGTGGCCATATGATTCACCCATGACTTGCCTGCTTCTTTCTTCCGAAAATTTGACTTGCTTGGTTCTTTGTAGTTACAGTCATACATCTAACGAGGCACAAAGGCAGTAAATTTACTGCGTGTTCCTACCTCTTTCTAGTAGTTAGCGCCAATGCGATCAACACGGTGTCCCAGATGGTACAATGGTTAACACACCTGATTAGTAGGCAGGAGACCCCGGGTTCGAATCCCAGTCCACCACACATTTTCACTCGTCGCCGTTCATGCCTCGAAAAGTCCTGATGCAGCTGATACCACTAATTCTTTCCCTTTTGCTTCCCATCTCTCCTTCTCCAGTTATACCAAGTTTTCTTCGCAGTCACCTACCTTGTAGCTATGTTTGTCTATCCAACATATTTGATTGGTGTTTTTAAATAGATCCACAGCTGTTCAACTTCGTACTGTGATGTTCTTCCATACGATCTCTTAAACTTAAGTCTGCTCTTCATCGTTACTGAACTGTAGTCGGAGTCTGTATCTGTTACTGGATACGGCTTACAATGCAATATCTCCTTTCGAAATCTATGCCTCAACATGATGTAATCTAATCGAAATATTCCCATATCTCCCGGCCATTTCCATGTATTCCTACCATTCATGTGATTCTCGAACAGAGTATATGTTATTACTAGCTGAAGTTAATTGTATAACTCAATCTTTCTTCTCTGTCATTTCAACTACCAAGCCCATATTCATCGAAACTCTTTCCTCTACTTTTTCCCCTAAAACCGCATTCCAGGCCCCCTTTATTATTACATTCTTATCTTCTTTTACACACTGAAAAACCTGTTCAATACCCCCATATACTTACTCTCTCTCTTCATCCTCTCGTCAGCAAGTACCTCTGAACTATCGTTGGTGGCCGAGGGTTCTAGGCGCTTCAGTTCGGAACCGCGCTGCTGCTATGGTCGCAGGTTCGAATCCTACCTCGGGCATGGATGTGTGTGATGTCTTTAGGTTAGTTAGGTTTAAGTAGTTCTAAGTGTAGGGGACTGATGACCTCGGAAGTTAAGTCCCATAGTGCTCAGAGCCATTTTTGAAATTTATCCTGTGCTTGGAACCATTTGACTTTAGAACTACCTTTGATCTCGTTGGCCTGCTGTCGGATCTACCGAGAACAGCCTTATCACTAAACTTTTCGCAGTAACTTACTTGCTGCCCCAGTTTCGTATTTGAGCCTTAACGACGCCATAGAACATCGTTGGTGACGGCTGTGTGACCGCTCTTTCCGGCTGCCATCTTTGACGGCTCGCGATTGGCGGCCACTTGCTATTGGTTCAAATGGCTCTGAGCACTATGAGACTTAACTTGTCATCAGTCCCCTAGAACTTAGAACTACTTAAACCTGACTAACCTAAGGACATCACACAATCGCATGTCCGAAGCAGGATTCGAACCTGCGACCGTAAAGGTCGCGCGGTTCCAGACTGCAGCGCCTAGAACCGCTCGGCCACCCCGGCCGGCCCACCTGCTGTTCAAGGGGGAAGTTGCGGTTTACGGAGGGTAGACGTTCTACACCTACGTAGAAACGTGGCGGAGGGTATCCTGTACCACTAATAGTCATTTCCTTTCCTGTTCCACTCGCAAACAGAGCGAGGAAAAAACGACTGTCTTTATGCTTCCGTATGTCTCCTAATATCTCGTACCTTATCGTCATGATCCTTACGAGCAATGTGTGTTGGCAGCAGTAGAATCGCGTGACAATTGGTTTTAAATACAGGTTCTCTAAATTTTCGTAATACTGTTTGTCGAAAAGGACGTCGGCTTCCCTCCATGGATTCCCATATCAGATCCCGAAGCATCTTCGCAACACCTTCCTCTCCTTCGAACCTACCGGTAACAAATCTAGTAGCATGTCTCTAAATTGCTTCAATGTCTTTCTTCAATTCCAGCTGGTATGGATCCTAAACACTCGAGCAGTCCTCAAGAATTGGCCGCACCAGCGTGTGTGCTATTTGCGGCCTCCTTTACAGGTGAACCACTCTTTCCTAAAATTCTCCTAGTAAACCGACCATTCACCTTCCCTACCACGGTTCTCACGTGCTCGGTCCATTTCACATCGCTTTTTAACGTTCTGTCCCGATATTTAAACGACTTGACTGCCTCAAGCAGGACCCCAGTAATACTGTATCCGAACATGACTTTTTGAAAGAATCGCATGGCGGAGAGTGCGCCGGAGCTACCCGCGAGAGCGTTGTGTCGCTGCGGCCGGGTTGGGAAGTCCCTGACGAGTAGCGCTGCCAAGTGGGACAGGCGGCAGCGACGCCCTCCCCGCACTGTAGCCTGGAGCACAGCTGCTCGGACGGCGGACGTACGGGGCTTCCTTGTTGATGCGGAACTGAGTTTAGCAGTGGCAGCGCTACGAGCCATGCTGTCCATGGGCCATCGGTGCTGGTACCCGCCGATACGTCGCCTGCAACCATGCACCTTCGCAACAGTAGCGGCCTTCGGGATCATTCTAAGGGTGAGCATCTCGAGTGAGTAGTGCAACTGTAGAACTGCAAAACTGTGTTAATCACCGGTGACTGCTTATTCACGAAGTCAGTAATTCCAAGCTGTGTGTCATTTGGCTCAGGTGTGTTCAGACCCAAACCCTCATACTTTTGTCTCCCCATAGGCGTGTGTGTGTGTGTGTGTGTGTGTGTGTGTGTGTGTGTGTGTGTGTGTTTGTGTATTCCTTTAGAATAATCCTGTTACCCGAGAAAGAGGCACGTATTTCAAGGTGAGCCGCAGTTGTGTCCGGCTCTTCGAAAAGCGCGCCAGGCGGAGTGCTTTCTCTTCGCGTCTAGTGCTTGCGGTGGTGCTTTCGGTTTGGCGCGCTGTTTGGATCGCTACCGCCCCCTGGCGGGAGGTCAAGCAAGTGTACGGTCGCGTGACGATCGTGGAGTACGAACTGGGCGGTGACAGAGAGAGGTTGTGGCGCGAGCGGGGCCCTGTTGTTAGGGATCGTCAACTGCTCGCCACGTGCTTTGCCCGACCTCTTGGCTGAAGGGCTAAGTCTGCCTTACCCGCATGTACGTGGCTTATGAAGCTTAGAAGCCGTGGTACAGGAGATCAGCACGTGAGACCGTATGTCTTCTTATCGGCTATTTAAACCACTGGCAGCGGTTGGCTCTGACGAGCATTTGGAAGTGCGACGTGTTCCCAGGGCTGGGGTGGAGTGTGAGAAGTTGAGAACTGTTTTTATGTAATGAGAAGGTTTTCAAGTTCTAGTGAAGTGTATGAGTTTCTCCACCAGTGGTTTTGTTGCGGTCGTCCCACCAGAGTTTTCGTTTGCGTGTCCGCGGGAATGTGGTAATTGCTTCTTGGTCGGACCGTTTCCATTCAGACCTCGATTGAGTGATTTAGGGTCGGTGTCGCCGCTCTCTGTGGTTCGAAGTCTGTGCAGGCACCGCCGTTGCTGCATCTTCTGGTTTTGAGTAACTCGAGGAGGTGGCGGCTTGTAATGGAAGTTTTGGGGCTGATCTGCTGTGGCCCTGTAGACCACCAATACCTATTCCGTCTATTGTGATTTGGGGCCCTTTACACGTATCACTCCCTCACCGAGCTAAGGAAATTTTTTTTTTGGGAACTGTCTTTAATGTGAAGGTTTGTGTGCGGGATTATACACATTTATATTGTAACAAATATAAGTTATGCAACTGGCGAAAGACAACTATTTTTGCTCAGGGCAAGCTAGCTGCTTAAAGTTTTTTTGGAATTATTCCCTTATTGATATAACAAGTTTAAAATCTTCTTATTCTTAACGTCAAACCTTGCAATATCCTTTACATAGAACTATTTTCAAAACAGTTTTTTAACTGTTGTCCTATACATATATATGTCACGTTAAAATCTTATTATTGGCAAGTTGTTAATGTCATACTTGGTAATCTCCTTTTCATAATGAAAATTGTCAAGCTATTTGAAATTGTTTTGAAATTATTTTTTTAAAGAAATGCCAGACTTAAAAGTTTTTTACTGAGAAAGCCTTTTAAAATAAAAGATAACCTTATCAATGTCTGTGTTTTCAACAGCACCTCCCGGCCCCTACTTCCACGATAACGTGTTTGGAATAACATATGTACTTGAGTTGTTGTTTGTGAATCGCCCTAATTGACGGTTCACAAGGAACTTAATCAATAACTTCAATGATGTATACCAAATGTTATTTCCGATGAAACTTGAAGTTCTCAGTGCCAGATTACGAGTCCTAATATTGCACAGTCTGTTCTGCATTACACTAAGTCGCAGATAACTGCGCTTATGTATTTTGATTTTTAGAATCACTGGTTTTCATCAATGAAGTTAGTTACCTCTCTTTTTTAATATCACAAGTAGTTTCTGGATTGGAGTTTCAAAGTAGCCTCGACTGGGTGGTCATGCAATCGGTTAAGCTAACTGTCACTGTCAAAGAGCTACAATTGCCTAGATAAGCTCGCGTAGCATTATTTCATTTCCTTTCTTAACTGTACCTGCTCAACAGTGCCACCTCTTTTGGCTCGTAATTAATATCTGTTCTTAATGTTATAGAGTACATCTAATTTGGCCTGTGTATATGATACCGTGGCTGGTGTTCTTGCCACCAGAATAGTCGTGAGGGTGTCCTTGCTACTGGAAGGCGCACTACAAAGCGTGGACCACCACAAAATCTTTAGTTTTGTTAGTGTCACTTTGTTCGTGTCTATTTGAATAATTGTAAAGATACTGTGGCGGTTTCTGTTAGAAATTATTAAACCTCCTGATTTGTTAGGCTGATCGAAATCCTTGTGACAAATTTCTCTCGTATATTTGAAGCATAATAGTGAGTGGTAGTCCTTCTGACCAGGCACTTAAAATTAAATGAAGGATTTGCTTAGTGATTAACTTGCTGCAATTAATTTGAGACTATGGTTCATTTGTAAAGGATTTTGGTGCAGTAGCTTACTGAAAGTTTGATTAAAGTTCTCTGAACGCTCCGACGTTTTGCCACATTCTAAATTTTCGGTATATTTATCTTAATGTTAATTTTTTCTGAAGGCAGAATCCTTGAGTCAGTGTCGGTTGCAATAAATTTATCTGAATGAAATTTATACATGTTGGCATCAGTGCTGTTGTTTTAAAACAAAGTTTTAAATGCATTTTGTATCTTCAATTGGGCTTACTTCTACCACCCCTGCAGCCTGTGTGCTCTGCAATTACCTTTCACTATTCATGACAAATCCTCCTCTTCTTATACCATGTTCTGCTTCTGTTGTTATTACCTTATAATTGGCGACCAGGACTCCTTATTTTCCTTCCATTTTACGTACTAACCCCCACTTTATGAAGCTTGAGTCGTAGCATTTCCCTTTCCAGATTGTCGAGCTTTCCTATTACGTTCAAAAGTCTCACATTTCATGCTATGACTCGTACAACGTTACCTATTGGTTGGTTATTCCATCTTTCTCTCACGGTCACCCCCCTATTGGCCGTCCCATCCTGTAGATCCGAATGGGGGACTAATACGCCATCGCTTGCCAATGGAGGGATCATAATGAAACTTCTTCACCGACAGGCCTCATGCCGTGTGGATACACATTATGTGTCTTTAGCGCAGTGATTTTCATCGCCTTCTGCATCATCATGCCATTGATCGTTGCTGATCCTTCCTCCTACTTCAAGAAAAATTCTGGTGTGAAGAAGTCTTGCATCGTTATATCCAAATGGTTTATAAATGTTAATCTACATTCAGATCCGTTGATGGCACCTTTAGTGGGTTGAAACCGGTTATTCAGTAAACAGTATTTAAGCGATCTTGGCTTTTGAATTATTTCTAATGAAGGAGTTCTCTTCGGTTATAAACACTGCGATAATGCATAGCTGAGTAGGCAGTTCATTTGAAGAGGAATGGTCATATCTGAATAAGGCAACCGTAGAAATGGGAGAGAAAGAAGTAGGTGGAAAGAAGGTAACTACGAAGAAACAATGGGGAACAGAAGAAATACTTCAGGTGAATTCCCTGATAAATTAAAACTGTATGTCGGACTGAGATTCGAACTCGAGACACTTGCCTTTCGCGGTCAAATGCTCCACCTAGATGTTTTTACTTTTGAATTTTTATTCGCTTCACCGCCTTTTAAAATTATCCTTTATTTCATTTATAATAAATGCGTTTCCCAGATTTAGTCTACAATGGGGTCACAGTAATGAAAATGATCATGCATAATAAAGAATCTTTTTAAATCACAGAATCATGAAATATTTCAATATTAATAAAGCAAGGAAGTTTAAGTTGTTGCTTTTTTATGTGTATACTCCTTATATAGCTTTTATTTATTTCTTTTGTAATTCAACGTAAAGGAAAAGCAAGTTACAGTCGTTGCCACGGGTGAATCAAAAGAAAGCAGTCATCTTCGTCACATTTCCAGCAGCACGCGGTGATTCATCAAAAATCTTGCGTCCAGCCAAATAAGCTTGATCATCCCCGCCATTGGGGTGGCTTCACAATTTTGAGTGCCGACCATTTTTCGGAACGTTATGAGAGTCGTTTTAACCGTTTACCATCGTTCTTAGAACTCCTAAACATTATCCAACCACATCTGTCACCAACACAGCGAGCCTCGTCTTCTGAATGAGCAATACGCCCAAATATACAAACCACGCACATTACTGTCCTTAAACGTTCGGTCCGACAAGAAGTGCCGGCCGGGGTGGCCGAGCGGTTCTAGGCGCTACAGTCTGGAACCGCGCGACCGCTACGGTCGCAGGTTCGAATCCTGCCTCGGGCATGGACGTGTGTGATGTCCTTAGGTTAGTCAGGTTTAAGTAGTTCCAAGTTCCAGGGGATTGATGACCTCAGAAGTCAAGTCCCACAGTGCTCAGAGCCATTTTTTGAACCATTTTTGAACCGACGAGAAGTCTCGCTCCTGGAACATCTCAGCCGTTGGGCGGACTGCGAAATACGCTTCCTAAATAGTTGACAAAGTACAGGGCTATTACAAATGATTGAAGCGATTTCATAAATTCACTGTAGCTCCATTCATTGACATATGGTCACGACACACTACAGATACGTAGAAAAACTCATAAAGTTTTGTTCAGCTGAGGCCGCACTTCAGGTTTCTGCCGCCAGAGCGCTCGAGAGCGCAGTGAGACAAAATGGCGACAGGAGCCGAGAAAGCGTATGTCGTGCTTGAAATGCACTCACATCACTCAGTCAGTGCAACGACACTTCAGGACGAAGTTCAACAAAGATCCACCAACTGCTAACTCCATTCGACGATGGTATGCGCAGTTTAAAGCTTCTGGATGCCTCTGTAAGGGGAAATCAACGGGTCGGCCTGCAGTGAGCGAAGAAACGGTTGAACGCGTGCGGGCAAGTTTCACGCGTAGCCTGCGGAAGTCGACGAATAAAGCAAGCAGGGAGCTAAACGTACCACAGCCGACGGTTTGGAAAATCTTACGGAAAAGGCTAAAGCAGAAGCCTTGCCTTTTACAATTGCTACAAGCCCTGACACCCGATGACAAAGTCAAACGCTTTGAATTTTCGGCGCGGTTGCAACAGCTCGTGGAAGAGGATGCGTTCAGTGCGAAACTTGTTTTCAGTGATGAAGCAACATTTTTTCTTAATGGTGAAGTGAACAGACACAATGTGCGAATCTGGGCGGTAGAGAATCCTCACGCATTCGTGCAGCAAATTCGCAATTCACCAAAAGTTAACGTGTTTTGTGCAATCTCACGGTTTAAAGA
Source organism: Schistocerca americana (assembly GCF_021461395.2). Taxonomy (NCBI): domain Eukaryota; kingdom Metazoa; phylum Arthropoda; class Insecta; order Orthoptera; family Acrididae; genus Schistocerca; species Schistocerca americana. Next base: position 143,999,972 of record NC_060121.1, read on the forward strand.
GAATGGTTCAAATGGCTCTGATCACTATGGGACTCAACTTCTGAGGTCATTAGTCCCCTAGAACTTAGAACTACTTAAACCTAACTAACCTAAGGACATCACAAACATCGATGCCCGAGGCAGGAATCGAACCTGCGACCGTAGCGGTCTCACGGTTTAAAGTTTACGGCCCCTTTTTCTTCTGCGAAAAAAAACGTTACAGGACACGTGTATCTGGACATGCTGGAAAATTGGCTCGTGCCACAACTGGAGACCGACAGCGCCGACTTCATCTTTCAACAGGATGGTGCTCCACCGCACTTCCATCACGATGTTCAGCATTTCTTAAACAGGAGATCGGAAAACCGATGGATCGGTCGTGGTGGAGATCATGATCAGCAATTCATGTCATGGCCTCCACGCTCTCCGACTTAACCCCATGCGATTTCTTCCTGTGGCGTTATGTGAAAAATTCAGTGTTTAAACCTCATCTACCAAGAAACGTGCCAGAACTGCGAGCTCACATCAACGATGCTTTCGAACTCATTGATGGAGACATGCTGCGCCGAGTGTGGGAGGAACTTGATTATCGGCTTGATGTCTGCCGAATCACTAAAGGGGCACATATCGAACATTTGTGAACGCCCAAAAAAACTTTTTGAGTTTTTGTATGTGTGTGCAAAGCATTGTGAAAATATCTCAAATAATAAAGTTATTGTAGAGCTGTGAAATCGCTTCAATCATTTGTAATAACCCTGTAAGTTCTGCATTTTGTATCACAACGTATGAGCTCAATCCAACAATGCATCGCGGATAACGCATTTCGCTGAAACATGTATTGCATCGCCTATCCAGCCATCCAGTTGATAGCCCACTTCTCATGTTTGGGAAAGAACACTGTGTCCGGTAAAAAAGTGCAACTGATGTGTTTTCTGTATCGGTGCTGCGACGAAGGAAGGCCAGTAAACGACGCGTCAACATCCAAACGTCACTAAACGTGCCGCACACTTAGCCACACTTAACTACAGCTTATGCAAAGGGGAGAAACAACCCAGATGGATGGCGTACAACCGGTTCCGTGTGACAGTTTTAAGGTTTATGAGGATATACCAGATCGATCGCGCTGATGTACACAGTAGTGGCATAGTGCGCGCCAGATATGCTACCAGTCTCTAGTTGTTTGATTTTCTTGACATTGCGACTGCGGTGACTCATCAAGCTGCGGTAGATCTGCTGAGCGGTGGTTGTTCTCACAGAAGATGCTTCCACACGAACATAACTATATGCCCCAAAAAATGAGGCTAGGTACGCAAGAGAAGGCGAGATGTTGGCCACTTGCAGGTTCGAACGACGGCGGAGGAAGTTCATCTATTAGAGCTGATGTTATGCAGTGTTTGCGCTGTTGGTAATTCCCAACCATCTCTCGCAGATACAATGACAAAGATTTCATGCGAACATTCGTGAGGTTGAAACCGCCATTCTGGAACGGTATGGTTAACGTGTCATACTTGATCTTAAGTAACATCCTAGCACTGACATAGTACCCAAAGGCAGCCATGCGGCGGTCCGCTATACCCATCGGTATTCGTAGGACCTGCGATAAATTTGGCGCTCCTGACGCGACGAGTACGATGGTGCATGCTACGCGTTGGACCATGTCGAGGGCTGTCAACGAAATGTTACGTACGGACACCAGAACATTCTGCCGCAGCAGCCGATAACTCGCCGCCGCTGACGGCCGCAAAGAACGAGTGAATGTGATCCTTAGGCATCACTGCGTTTCCATCGTCTGAAATAGTCTTCCAGACCTCCCCAAATGTATAGTACACTACTAGCCATTACAAATTGCTACACCAAGAAGAAATGCAGATGATAAACGGGTATTCATTGGACAAATATATTATACTAGAACTGACATGTGATTACATTGTCACGCAATTTGGGTGCATAGATCCTGAGAAATCAGTACCCAGAACGACTATCTCTGGTCGTAATAACGGGCTTGATACGCATGGGCATTGAGTCAAACAGAGCTTGGATGGCGTGTGCAGGTACAGCTGCCCATGCAGCTTCAACACGATACCAAGGTTCATAAAGAGTAGTGACTGGCGTATTGTGACGAGCCAGTTGCTCGGCCACCATTGACCAGTCGTTTTCAATTGGTGAGAGATGGTTGTTGTCTTGCAAACGTCCCCATCTGTTGACTCAGGGATCGAGACGTGGCTGCACGATCCGTTACAGCCATGCGGATAAGATGCCTGTCATCTCGACTGCTAGTGATACGAGGCCGTTGGGATCCAGCACGGCGTTCCGTATTACCCTCCTGAACCCACCGATTCCATATTCTGCTAACAGTCATTGGATCTCGACCAACGCGAGCAGCAATGTCGCGATACGATAAACCGCAATCGCGATAGGCTACAATCCGACCTTTATCAAAGTCGGAAACGTGATGGTACGCATTTCTCCTCCTTACGCGAGCCATCACAACAACGTTTCACGAGAAACGCCTGTCAACTGCTGTTTGTGTATGAGAAATCGGTTGGAAGCTTTCCTCATGTCAGCACGTTGTAGGTGTCGCCATCGGCGCCAACCTTGTGTGAATGCTCTGAAAAGCTAATCATTTGCATATCACAGCATCTTCTTCCTGTCGGTTAAATTTCGCGTCTGTAGCACGTCATCTTCGTGGTGTAGCAATTTTAATGGCCAGTAGTGTAATTAGTATACACCTCATCTCTCAAGAAACGTTCAATTTCGAAAGCTTTCGGTCTTGCGTAAACATTAGAGAACAATGTACCATCGTTTCTCGAAACTGATGTGCCTTTGCTATCGTTTCAATAAGAAACACATGCGAGTACCGCTGCTGTAAACAACGCCTCATCCTCGAGTGCCTCCCGGACACAGTGTTCGTGGCAAATGCGCAGACTCTCTCCCCACGCTCCCCGTCTAACTCACACCTCCACCTAGTGCCACCTACCTACAGTCCCCCTCCATAGTCACTAATTTTAGATTCCCGCTGGAGGTCGAACTCAAACGTGCATTCGGTGCTGAAGGTTGTGGACCCACTGCACATCGACGCGAATCAGTTATGTGATTGCGTGGCATCTGCTCTTTCGGAGTTGTTCGAAACAACACACATTCATATAACCAATTTTCCAACATAGTTGAAGAACATTTCTTGGTGGCATCTGTCTCGAATTTCTTCAATCTATGGCTATTTTATTGATAATAATATGACGTTTCGACAGCATAGCAATGTACATCGACCCAAGAACTCAGATGACTCAAAGAAATATGTCAAGAAGTGGTTGCGAAAGTAAGTGATTACATATTTTAATAACCAAACATAGAGTGAAACGTTTGTAAGGAATTAATATTTTACAGTTCACGGAGAATCGACCGTATCTCTTGAAATTGCGAAAGGAATAATCTGAACATTACGCTACCTGTGCACTTTCGAAAACAGTCATCGAAGTTTGTATTTGAGTCTCTCAAATATCCCCAAAGCCTAGTTTTCACTTTTACTAGACATTTAATGAGCAAAACTTCTGGGGAGTTTTTCTATTTTTATCTATACTCGTATATTTGCGCGTTGAGGTATGGTGACCATTTTAAGCACTTACGTAGAATTTCCCAATATTTTTATATAGTAAATGACACGAAACATTACACGTTTCTAGATTATTTTAAAAATTCAACAACATGTCGTTTTAGCACCCTAGTTATAATACAAAAACCATATTCGGAAATGAAGCTTTAAAAATTGCATTCCAATTTGGCTTCCGATATGTTCGCCTTGTGACGTTCAAAGAAATTTTGAATCGCAAGTGTTCACGTTTTGTAGCTAGTTGTTAACATCCGAATTGAGTTGTTCCCTATTTTACGTTAAGGAATGCTCTAAATCTGAAATGACTTCACAGTCCTCGTTCCGTCCACGTTCGCGTCTTGCGTGAGGACTAAATAAGGGCGCTTTGCTTATTTCAGGCCGTCACTAGAAGGGAGATGAGTTATTGATCGGGGGAACTGAAATTGCTGATCTTTTTTACTTCGCACGAAACCCACGTAAATTTAATGGCATTCGTACTTCGCCTCATCGCGAATTTCCAATTTACGTCGCGTCGTTCATTAACAGCCTTTGTAGTCCAAGTCAGTGAACAGCGAGATTCAGCCCCGAATTTACCGATTGGATTGGAGTAAATTCGCTAAGACGAGGAACAGTATCAGGTATAGTCCCTGTTCATGATGCGAGGTGCCGGGGATAGCAGTGTATTTAATACTAAATTCTTCTAGAATCTACATATGTAAATGATGCTCTAAGCCCCCCCTATTCTAACTCCGACTTTTGCTGTTGCACATGGATTAAAAAAATATACGCGAACTGACTGAAATCAACCCTGCAAGTGGAGTAGAAAAGAGTTTGGCACCTGCGATAATTTAATTTGATAAATAAGTTAAATAAAGGAAGGTTTCATTAACGCAGTGAGAAATGATAGGGTTGCTCTACCGATTAACAGAATGAAAGTTCTGTCCAAAATGACAATATGATTTGTTAAGACTAAACACAAAATAATAAACAAAAACACATGAAAAATTTACAATACATCAAATTGACTCAAATTGGATACTCAAACAAACACTGTGAAGGTGAAGTTGTCCCTAAACTAGATTGTGAGGTTTATGACGAAGTGATATGTGGAGCCAATTCCTTCCCACTCAAATCTTAAGAGAGACACACAGCTAACCCAACATTAATTGCTGCTACATTGGTGAGAACTCAGACGATGAACACCCAAGATAGAACAAAGTTGGAAAAGACGAACAGGCGCGCTCTGCTGAGCTCTGATTATCGCCTAGCAAAAATGCCTACTTTGCCTATGCTGCGGACGTACATTACCCAGCTGTCTTCTTAGCTGCAAGGACACGATCTGGCGTGCTGGAAGCGATGGTTGGTTGCTTCGACGTCCCTTCGTGGTGACGATAATGTCGCGAGTATAGCCCGAAACAAATTATCCCGGCCTGGTTGTTCCAGACTAAAGACTTCCTAGCAATACAAATGCGCCTCTGAGGGAGACGAAGAAGGCTCGCCACACAATCACTGACGGTACAGTGATTGATTTTAACACGCGAAGTCACCCAGTAACTCCGATACAGTCAACATTAGCCAAAACTGCTCAAGACAGACAACATAGGCCTCTTGTACACAGAACGCTCAATTGCCAACTGTACTCGGAAAGTTACGTTGAAGTCGAAACTTCAGCAACTTCGTCAAACAGTTACAATTAAATAAAAGTATATTAGACAGCCAACGGAAGGCAGGCTGCCCAGAGCAGCGAGAGCTCAGTGTTGTAACCTACTCCGACTGAAAGGCGAGAGACGACTACCCACAAGAGCACCTGTACAAACCGAACACAGAACATTCCCGCCCCCTCGACAGTGGCCGTGGTTAAACGTTCCAATCAGCAACTCGAAAACCGGCGGAAAATTCCACTCTATTGCCGGAGCACTACCATTCCACCAATGGAGATTATTGGCGCCAATTTCTGCGCTGATTTTGCTACGTCACGGAGCTATGCCCTGAGCAAGCCAATCACAGTTACTATTTTGCAGAAAGCGCGGGAATTTTCCCGCCACAACTGCCTGGGTACACAAGTCATTCCTACGCCTCGCTGGTAGCCCGCCAGAAAGTGTTTTCGCTAAGTTTCTGCGAAGTAACGGAACCTCTAGCCCAGCCGCTTCTTCAGGCCCCTGCGGGCGTGTCTCTTGACAATGTCGGCGTCTGGAAAGCATTCACTCGACTCCCTCACACCCGTCGGCTTAACCCTCTCGAGATCAGCGGAGCCCGCCTGTCACCGGACCACCTGGGTGACGAGAGACGCTGCGTGGGAAGTCCACGTGTGAAGGAATAGCAACTTTTCACCGCATGGAATTAGAGAGGAAAATCGTAAGATAGAAATATGAGAGGGGGCTCATGCCACCTCTCATAGCCCCTACGCCATTTTAGAATGTAATTGGTGAGCGGTTGGCTTACTTAGGAGCAAGGTAGTGAGTCAATCGCCCAAGAACAATCTCGCAAACTGACTCCACATGCCGCACTCTATAAAGAAAATCACTGCAACTGAAAAATGCAGCTCATAGAGGGAGTATTATTTATGATGTAGCCAACTTCACCTTCTTAATATGGAACACTAACACTCAAATCACACATCCATACCCAGGGAGCCCCTTCCAAACACCGATTCACACAGACGTTCACACTCTAAATATGGCCCGGGCATCTGAGCCAAATATGGAGCAGATTATTCTTTACAATCAGAGTTGGAGTGCTCCGCAATTAAATGCCCAAGATGTTACAACAATTTGTATCATTAAACCAACCTGAACTCACTCATGCATGATACTATTTAAGTTAACAATCTCTTTGTGAGCTTTCAGAATCTAATTACAACCTCCGATTCATTCTGTCTCCCTGCAGCAAGAATAACCTTTACAAAATGTTCCCTGAACTGATGGTCCATTCACAATGACAGTGGTGGTATCTGCTTCAGTTTATGGGGACTTCAGGCACACTGTTTGCATATACACAACAATAAATACAAAATACAAAAAAAAAACATGGTGTGGAGAACAATACAGTAATTTGTAATAAGAATTACAGTGTAAAACACAAACACATACAAGGTATAACATACATTACAAAAAACAACACTAGAGAAAGAAATTTAAGAAAAAAACAAGGTTCATGGGGCATCAAGTTGTGCTTGCACATTGTACAATGTTCACGACTGTGCTGAGAATGAGGCACTAAATCACATTGTTCGAAATATTCGAAGCACTTCACAAATTCCACAGTACTGACATCACACAGGGCTAAACGTCGGGTGTTGTTGCTACGTTGTTGCAACAGCAATAGGGTGTGCTGGAGCATCTGCAGTACTCTGTTGAGATTGCAGCAAGACCCACGCATATGATTGCGGCAGTACAGTAGGAAGACACAGTGATAGGCTCTCCTCACGTCGATTAACTGTCTCTGAGGCCAACTTTTTGGGATACATCACTAGTCTAGGACTCTTCTCTCGCTGGACGGTACTTTACGTTTCCCAATATTGCAGTTCGACGAGGGATTATGACATGTGGAGTGACTCCACAAGTGTGTAAGGTCATCCATACAGGATCGAACTAGGAGCGACGATTGCTACAACTGCTCTCTAATAGAGAGGAGAAGTTGGAAATGAGACCATTCACTTGTTAGAGTGTGTGGCATGATACTGCTTTGTGTATGCAGATCGGCCAATGCTAGTGAGTTGTAAAAACCCAAACAGGTGAGTATATAGCGTCCCTTTCTGTCCTGAGGCACATGAGATGCCGGGTATGACACCATATGTGATCTTCTTCGTGTACTCACAACGTGGTCTGCTGCAGGGAATCCCTCCAAACGGCTGCCGTGTCCGGAGAGCTAGCTGGCTGTCACGTGTGGGTCGCGTGTCAGTGTCAACGGCCAGCCTCACTTTCGCTTGTGGCCCGGCGAGGGCTGTCTGCCGCCTAATCCCTCAGGTATACGGCCCGGTGACTGTCAGCTTGTAGGACCGGATGCTCTCGCGCCCTTCACGTCAGGTGGCGCGTTGACGCTCTCCTTCTTGCAGGTAGCCGATGACCTCTTGTTTTTGCTCCGCCTGGCCTCTGCATTGCCACGATTCCCGTCATCTGCACAGTTCTGACAAAAATCTTATGCCTAACTTTTTCCCATGACCTTCTATGTTATAATAAATTTACATAACGATACATTTATAGTCTGTCATTTCAGACACTCTTATTTTAATTTTATAGTTATCAATCTATGGCTATCATTATAACAAAATCTTGGTGTATCTAATCTAGACATGGAAATAATCTATCTTGATATTTGTGTAGAGACCGATCTAACTACTGTACATGGTGTGTGACGCTATACTGGATGAACAATTAAATGTGCGGGTCCGCACCAATATTACTATTACTTATATAGATCGACGGTAGACATGCTCAAGAATTAACTGCCATATGCCAACGATCTACATTCTATGTCTTCTGAATAAATTAAGTTATTATGCAGGCTGAAGTTTTACTGAGCTATAAAGAACATGCAACTATTCTACGTTCGCTCGCCGGTCGTCCCACCATCTCGGGTCTGTGATTTGATGACCTGAAAAATAACATCCCAACAGGCGCGCGCCAAACATTCCTACTTGTGGTAGATAACCCCAATAATATTAATCTAGTTATTGTTAAATCCTGCAGTTTAACTTATCCCAGTATATCGTACAATTTATTTATTTATTTATTTATATTTTTTTTGTTTACCTTATACAATACTCTTACATAATTCCTGTTACGTTGAAATGTCTCGCTGCTCGCCGCTACTGACGACAGTGATGTGCGCGCCGTACGACATGACCTCCAAGTTTTCATTACACCTCACTGAAACTCCGGAGACTGGGTTAGCCATGGCTATACAAGACAATAAATTTATAGTTGCAACTCCTTTTTTTTATGTGATGCGGTTTTCGCGACCAAAGCACACTTTTCCAGAGACAATGTAATATGACCAAGCCAGGACTGGTTCCTGTTGCGGATTCAGTCGCCCAACACACGCCAGCTACACAGTATGTCACGAATCTCCAAGTATAATTCCTTGGTTATTCATCTGTGACAGTCACGAGCAGCACGCTAAATCCCCAACCAGTACATTGGCATGGTAGGCTTTATGCCCGCATTTCTATCGTCTAGGGCACCATTGGAGTCAAACGCTCATAGATTCACCCCGACTTGCAAGACAACGATGCTGGTGCAGCTCTGCAAAAACTATACTGCCCATATTCATCCTCGAAATCACGCAATATACCACAATCCTGCAATGCACTGACGCGTGCCTGCAAGCAATGGTATGAACGTCTCACGAACTGGTTGTGGCCGCTATGGAGCGTATCACGACATCCCAGAACGCTTCTAGGAGCACGTTCTTGTGTGCGCCCGTTTGTGCGACATCTCCTCATTCATCAATATCCCTCAACATGGATACCAGACAGGAAAGGACAAAAACATTGCTCATGGAATGGTAGTGCCTCCTACTCCATCAACATTGTAAGTCGCGAACATAAACAAAAAAAGGAAAGCAGCAGTAAATTCTTATGTGAGATAACGCAGCGTCTTAATAGTTTAACAATCTTAATCTATTAATGCAACGATTATTGTTCCCCGAAGAAAGGTTCATATGTTTGCCTATTCTACTATGTACACCACTTAAACTACTATTATTCCACGAACTTCTTTGTGTGAGAGAAGTGGTGGAGTCCTACGGACTAGGGTCAATCCCTTCTTAGACTCCCCCTCCTCTGACGTGCATTAGGATTTGGAGGTCTAATTTCAATCTCCTGGTTCTCCTGTTGTCCTTGATTTTGCTCTCTCCAATTACGGTCGCTTTGCCGTTCGTCATTCCTCCTGTCCCAGATTGCTTGTCTAGATTGACCCTGTTCCCTGACGTTCTGGTTTCCGTGTCTCTGGTTTCCATAACCATGAATAGCGTAACCTTGATTTCCGTAACCCTGGTTTCCTAACTGACCAGTGCGATTATGCGATCTGTTGTCGTCTGCCCTTGCTGGCCCGTGGTATTTGTTATTTTGCGCCTTCATCCTGTCCTTTGCGTCTTGTTTATCGAAGACTACTTCGAGTTCGCGCAATAGACTCTTGAATGCATCTATGTCAGATCCACACTTCCCGACAAGTGTCTGTTGATACCTAACTGGCAATTTGGAAAAGCAAAATTTAATGATTTCTCCGTTGCTATATGGACTATTGAAAGGTGGCTACACTGTGCCACTGCGCCAGAGATTGCGCCAAAGAGTACTATTAAGCCGCCTCCACAGTGGTTGTCGAGAGTTCATAGCGGTCTGTGCTTAGAGAGAGCTCGTAGAAGTCAGTGCTTGTGAAGAGATCGTAGCAGTCAGTGCTAGTAGAGAGCTCGTAGAGGACAGTGTGCGTGTTAGGAGTTCGTGGTTGTCGGTGGTTGTCGAGAGTTCGTGGAAGTCAGTGCTTGTTGAGAGCTCGTTGTAGTCAGTCGTACCGAGATGTGCTAGTGGGCACTGCTTGTCGTGAAGTCGGAGTGAGATGTGGTAGTAAAGAGTGTTGTTCCATGTTTTATGCAGTTATTTGATGGGAGAGATAGCAGATGTTATTGTAATGAGTGCATTTCGTCAATATATATGAAGGTAAAAATTACAATGTTCTTTTATTAATTGTGTGTCTGAAATAATGCGTCACTACAGGTTCAGTCAACAAAGCATCTGGCTTGTGTTCTTGTATTAGAGTGAATTCTGGTTTTCTTGCGTAATTATAGTTTTTCTAAATTTCTTTTGTCACGTCAGCATAGTTGATATTTAAAAATTCTTGTCTTGTTGGAAAAGAACCGTGCCAGATGTGGACGTTGAGTCACACTCCCACATACAGAACAGTTACATTTGTGCTTGGATTTTGTAGGTTTTATAGTTGCTGGGGACTTAATTAATTAACTGTGTTTACGAAAATTTTCTTACATTGTTCTTTGCAGTCAGATAGCGTAATAATACTAGTCAGGGCCAACCGATTACGAGACACTGCGTAATCGAACATACAGCTACCTAAAAAATCATTTTCTATCATAATATTTAATTAAGCCCCCATGCACGTGGCGACCGCTGCTTCGGATCGTCCCTTGGAATTGTTCCGATTGTAAAAATAGTAGACCGTAGTATTGTTGTAGTAATTTGTAGTTTATTAATTGTAGTCTATTTTGCATGTGTAGATTTGGTAATTGGCATTCTTCTAATGGTATTTTTCAAAATTTAATTTTTATTGCCTTATATACGCGTTGACAATTTTGTGCAATTATTTCAATTGTTCGTTAATCGTGTTTGAAGGAAACATCTCGTGTGAATAGTATTGTTGGAGATAAAGAGTCATTGTGTGTAATTTTCGTACAGTGACGAATTTTTTTTTATGTTTTGTAAATGATTACGCGATCGATGAAAAAGGCGAAAATGATGAATAGTGAGAATGACGAAATTGTTAATATGGCGAACTCACCAACAGAGGAAAACAGTATGATGGATAATGAGGTGGAAAACAATGTAATAAGTTGGGAAAATAGTCCGGAACCATTTCAAAATTTTTCTCAATCAGAAAATTCACAGAATCCAAGATTAACGACAGAAGATTCTGGAATAGTATCGAACACAGATAGCCTTATGGCTATGCAGAAGGAAGTTAGTTTTGCGGGAAATGTTAGGGGCGAAAAGAATTCTGAACAATTTAATATGGAGCAGTTGATGAGTGCTATATTAAATTTGGGAGCGCGTATGGAAACACGGTTAGACTCACAGGGATCACAAATAGGAACAATTAAAACTGAGATGGGAACTTTACGATCTGAATTTAAAACAGAGATAGGAACAATTAAAACTGAGATGGGGACAATTAAAACAGAGATGGGAACAATTAAAACAGAGATGGGAACAATGGAAACTCGGTTAGGATCTGAATTTAAAACAGAGATGGGAACTTTGGAAACACGGATAGATTCACGAATAGGGACATGTTTCAAAAATATGAAAGATGAATTAAAGAAAGAAATCAGGGAAGAAGTACAACCGATTCTGAATTCTCACAATAATAGATTAATTGCAGTAGAAATCAGACAAAGGGAACAGGATAGAGAACAGGAAGAAAGAGATCGCGTGATAGTACAGAATTTTTCAGAGTTAAATTTACAACGTGCAAAAGATAAGGAAGAAATATTTGAGAGAATCGAAGAATCCGTACCAAATGACAGAATAAATAATCTAACACGACAATATGAACAGTTAACTACCAAATGTGTCAATACTGAAACCCGAGTCGCGACACTTACGGAAGATGTAAACAAACAGAAAGAACAATTTGGTGACTTATCGGAAAGAGTTGAGGAAATTTCAGATAAACTGACAAATCTTAGTTTACATGGGGACAGAGATTCGGATGATACAGCTTCATTACCATTTGCAGAAACCGAAGAATACCAGAACATAAATAAGCATGTTGAAAATCAGGGAAAATTTAATGAACGCGTTAAAAGGGAAGTTGAGGCATTACGAAAGCAAGTCAAACAGATCGAAGGCGAAATTGTAGGAAAAGATAGCAGAAGGAACTTAGAATCACAGATAGCAGAGGGGTATGAAGAAAGTAATTTATTTCATTTACGAGAAGCAACAAGAGAGCGCCAGGCGCGTGAACTTGACAATAATCGACATTCGGACTGGGACAGACGCGGTAGGTCTTTGTCGCCACGAGGCGAAAACTTTGACTATAAACGCTTTTTGACTGTCCGGAAATTTAAGATCTTCCGCAATTCTAAGAATGACATACATCCATGTGCATGGTTAGATCAATTTATGTACGCACTTCCACCAAATTGGCCACTAAGTCACAAACTGGAATTTATGTGTGGATATTTAGAAAACGAACCAGCGACGCGGATGCGCGCACTCATTAGAGATTGTAATAATCTAAATGATTTTTATCATGCATTTCTATCGGCATATTGGTCCGAAAACACGCAAGACAGAGTCAAACACAGTCTTATTATGCAGCGTAATTTCAAACAGTCTGAGTTCCGCACGCCGGCAGAGTACTTTGAAGACATGATTCGAAAGAATCAGTTCTTGTCCAACCCTTATAGCCCGACGGAATTAATTCGCATTTGTTTAACTAAGCTGCCACAATCCATAAGACAAATTGCTTTGGCCGGAAGATGTAAAGACGACATTGAGACTTTTAAGACTTTGTTGCAAGAACTTGAGTATGACAACGATGACGGGACCTCTTGTAACTTTTTCAGTAACAGTAATTACAATAGATTTTCAGAGAAAAGTGATAGTGGTCGGAACGGACGTTATAGCGGTAATTTTGAGAATGACAGACGTAACAGACAGGACAACAGATACCAGCCTTATGATAATAACAGACGTTCTAACAGAAATTACACAGACAATAGCGGTAATTCGTACCGGAATGATCAATCATACGGGAACAGTAATCGGTATCATCAGGATAGAAATTATTCATACAGTAATAGAAATTCTTACTACAGAAATAATCAGGGTAGTAGATACAACAATAATTTCAGAAATGACAGTCGAAATTACACAAGAAGTAGTTATGCAGACAGACAGGAAAACAGAAATTTTAATAACAGACACAGCCAAGAATTTGCATCTAACAGACAGGAAGGACCTAATTGGCATCCTCCACGTGACAGAACTTCAGAGAGACAAGTGCAAATCGTAGAAATTGATCCGCGAAATGACGCGAATACTCAAAGACGTGACGCAAACAATCGACAATGACTTGCAGCTTCGGCTTCTGGCAGCAATATAGACGGTTCAGAAAGTAATGACACTACGACTTTACACTACGTACGCCTGGAAGACATGAGAGACATTTTGTTAGATGAAAAGGAAAATAATGTAGACGCATTTTTACATCCTGTTATTGCAGTATGTGTGGGTAAGAATAAGTTTACTGCAGTTTTAGATTCTGGGAGCCCATTGAATGTCATTAGTGAATCAGTTTTTCGTATATGTGAAAGAACTATTGCCTGTCCTGTGTTACCTATTTCTAAAACTACAATTCGAGGTGCTATTTCTGGAAAAAGTGTGGAAGTCAAACAACAGACCAATTTAAATTTCATTTGTCAAGGATACGAATTTTCTGCTAATTTTATTATTGTTCCATTACTCAGTACACAAATTATATTAGGTATGGAGTTTCTTAACGCACATAAGGCAATTTTGAACTTTAAAGAAGGAAGTGTAAATTTGACTGTTGCTGGAATGCCGAAATGTTTAAAATTTTTCGAGTGTTTAACAAGATCTGAGTCAGATACAAAATGTTTAAGGTTTCTTACTTCTGATGTTTTCGTTGAGCATTATGACGACAATGTGTTTATTCATGATAATGACAACAGATACAGAGACGCGATGGATGATATAATTAATAGCGAAGAATTAATTAACGAAAAGGTTAAGAAAGCTGAAGTGCCAGATGACGTTGCAAGAGAAGAGCTGCACCACATTTTGACTTCACATGCTACAGTGTTTAGTCATCACACAGGAACTATACAAGGCTTACAATATTTATTTAAAGTAAAAGAACACACACCATTTCGCGGAAAAACGTACGCTATTCCTTTGGCTTACAGAGACAAGGTTAAGAATGAACTTCAGTACATGTTAGATCAGGGCATTATTGAGCCTGCAGTCAGTCCTTATACTAGCCCATTACACGTTGTTCTTAAAAAGGATGGGTCAATTCGTTTGGTTCTGGATTCCAGACAGATAAATAACATCATCATTCCTGAAACTGACCGCCCACAAAATTTAGATGAACTTCTTCAACATTTCCATGGAATTAAAGTTTTATCCACGATTGATATGCGCGCAAGTTTTTGGCAAATAGAACTCCACCCTGACTGTAGAAAATACACCGCCTTTTTAGCCTTTGGTAACTGTTACCAATTTCGGAAATTACCGTTTGGACTTACTGTATCTTCAGCAGCATTCATTCGTAGCTTAAATGAAATTTTACCTGTTTATCTTCGTGACAACATTACTTCTTATGTTGACGATATTCTTATTGCGAAACGTTCTTGGAGTGAGCACAACAAAATTTTGGATTCATTATTACGTATTTTTGCACGAGTTGGCATGACAGTGAATTTGGAAAAATCTGAATTTGGTCGTTCTCAGGTGAAATTTCTCGGTCATATTATTTCTACAGAAGGTATTCTCCCTGATCCAGAGAAACTAGACGCTATTCGTAATTATGCAGTTCCTACCACAAAACGTGATGTTCGTAGTTTCCTTGGTGTTTGTAATTTTCTTAGACGTTTTGTTAGATTAGACGATTTGGCCACACCTCGTTTATGTGAACTATCTGGAAAGAAATCTAATTGGTGTTGGGATGAGGAAGCTCAGTCAGAATTTGAACAGCTTCGTGATGCTTTAGTTGCTGCTCCACTTCTTTCACATCCGGATTTATCTAAAGAATTTTGTTTGGCGACGGACTCATCATACAAAGGCCTAGGTGCACATTTATTTCAAGAGATAGAAGAAAACGGCGTTGTAGTACAGAAGACTATTGCATTTGGAAGTCGCGTTCTCTCTAAATCAGAAAAGAATTATTCGATTACGGAACTTGAAGCTTTGGCTGTTGTTTGGGCTTTCACAAAATTTCGCACATTTTTGTTTGGCAGACATACTAAGGTTTACACCGATCATCGAGCTCTGGAATTTCTTATGTCAACAAAATTAACTCACGGCAGATTGTCACGATGGGCGTTGTACCTACAGGAATTTGACTTTAGTATTGTTTACATACAGGGTTCTTCAAATATTGTTGCCGATGCTTTATCACGTGCACCTATGGGTTTGAAACAAAGTGCTGAAGAGGACTGCAAGGAAAACAATTATTGTTTGATGTATATTCAAGGTGTTGCGTTTGAGAACTTTATTTCGTCTTCGCTTCAGGATATCGCTAAGGAGCAAAATAAGGATCCAATCTGGAAGGACATTAAGGAGAAGTGGAGGAGAAAGGAAAGCGTAGCGATTAGACAGCATTATTTAGTTCGCAATGACATTCTTTTTAAACGAAAATCGCTCGACAACTCTGTTTGGTTAGTTTGTATTCCTGATGAGTGGGTCAATAAATTGATTTGGTATACGCATTTCAGTTATGCGCACTTTGGTCCCAGAAAATGCTTTCATAAATTACGAGAAAATTGTTACTTCAGTAATATGGAAAAACGTATTCGATCTGTTCTTGCCAAATGTAAATTATGTCAAATGGCTAAGCCTCCAACGATTTCTCACAGAGCACCGTTGTTTCCCGTCATTCCAGCGAAATTAAAGGAGATGGCTGCAGTCGATTTGTTCGGTCCAGTGGTTCGATCTACTAATGGTTTTGCGTACATTTTCGTAGCAGTGGAGTTGACGTCAAAATATGTGTGTTTTACACCGTTACGCAAAGCAACAGCTCGTTCAGTATCTAATGCTTTCATCAAACATTTTCTTAAAGAAGTTGGTCATGTTGATAAGGTTATATCAGATAATGGATCACAGTTTCGTTCTAAAGTTTGGCTTCGTACTCTACAGCGTCGTAAAATTAAACCAATTTTCATTTCACTTTTTCACCCTCAATCTAACGCTTCAGAGAGATGGATGAAGGAAATCAATAAATTGTCTCGACTTTATTGTCATCAGAATCACAGAACTTGGGATCAGTATCTTCATATTTTTCAAAACATCCTGAATGAACTTCCTAATGACTCAACTTCTTTACCGCCTCTATTGATATTAAAAAATAAAGTACCAACAAATCGCATTTCTGAAATCGTTCCTTTTCCGCCTTCACGGAAACTGCGGCATTCTGAAGTTGTCAACCTGGCTCTGCAAAATATTGCATCTGCGGCTGCTAGAAGAGAGAAATCAGCTAAGCGTCCTGGTCGTTCAAAATTCTTGTCAGTTGGTTAGAAGGTGTTAATTAAGTCCCTCCGTTTGTCTCACAAAGGAAAAGGCTTGTGTCGCAAATTTTTTCTGCTTTATAACGGTCCATATAGAATTCGTAAAATTATTCATGATAACACTGTTGAAGTAGAAACTCTTAAATCTCGACGCTCTAAAGGAATACATCATATATCAAACGTTAAAATTTTTGTGGAATGACATACTTGTGAGAAACTAACAGCTACATGTAAACATGCGGAGAGTACAAGGATACCGCGCTGTGTTTTGGCGGCGGCACATACGCAAAGCAACAGTGAAGTCTGCGCGCCGCACAAGGCAGTCGTTGACCGCGAACAATAGCTTCCTACGTCACGCGCCTATAGCTGATCGAGCGCTCAGTGCGAATGCACTGACAGCCGTAAACAAATACACAGTCTAATTTCTCCGATTAAATTCAGTATAAAGCTATAAGGACTTGTTGAATTGTGTTATTAACATTCAGTATTTTGCAGGATACGGTGTATAAAGTATTTAAGAACTTCAGGTAAATTCTGTGCGTGTCCGACGTTAAGACGACTTGCTATCGAGAAAATTTCAGGAAGAATGTAATTTCGAAGAAGAAACTAATAAACTAAAAAGGTAACTATTAATGGAGTTTATTTTTTAGGTAACATATTTCCACTTAGGTACGTACTTTAGACGTAATTTGCTGCTCGCGATTACGTGATGTGCTACTTTCATGTTCTATGAATTTACTTGTGAAGCGACGTGCTTGCGTACGTTAACTGATTTTGACAATGATTATTAATGAACTGGGTTGTGACTTGTATATATTATGCATCGCTTGGCTGCACTGCTATTTCACTGATGTCATATTTTTAATTATGTGCCTGCTGTGCTTATTTATTTAAATTATAATTGTAACCTGATTTATTGTGCTGACTGTGATTATGTATGTAGGTTATACATTGTCATTTATCTGCTTGCGCCTTCATGTTTACTTATTAAGATGACATATGAACATTTATTTGCTTATGCTGATATGATGCTAATGACCTGTTTATTACGTAAGATATATGTTTACTGCTATGCGTATGGATTACATATTTACACATTTCTGTTTTCTTGCCATAACTGCTCTTTAATTTGGTATATAGTAATGCTGATATAAGGTGTACAAACATAGAGTTTAGGTCACACTACTGTATTAATTATAGATTGTTCGCTTGGCAGAGCCTCGTTGTAAGAATTGTGCTGCATACACTTGTGGACATTCTGTTCACTACTGGTATATTTACTCGCTATTGCTTGTTTTGCTTACGCTCAGTGCCTTACATTTTTAAGATAAGAAAATTAACTGCTATAATTCGACGAACGACATTAGTACAAGAAAGTCATAGAAGTCACATGAGCTGAGGTTTTATGGAAGCTGTATAAATTTATGCTAATAGGAAGGAGGCTAACGACATGACAGCCCGAAACTAGGTTTAGACCATTAACAATTATTACACTGCATTTTTCGTGAGCAATTGAAATAGGAAGTGACACTTGACACAAAAATACTCCACATGTTTGCTTCTGTCTGCCATAATTCTTGAAGTGGTGTACACACTGTGAAATATTATGATCATTCACACTCCGTAATCGTACTTAATTACTGAGAGTTATTCGAACTAAGTCTGTTAGAGGTCAGGTATGCATTTCTTTTATTTAATGATGGACAAGGAACCAAAATGTATCTTATAATTTATAATGAGTAGAAAATTTGGGTCAGATGGATTACACAGAGGTTGTGTGTGGACACTGTGTCTTCGGATTGTATGGGATGCTGAATTGAAGTTGCATTAGGATTTTATCTGTACTTGTTCGAGGAGACTGACTAGAGGAAAGAGTTGTTATGGAAGTGAAATGATATTGGTGCTAAGGTTTATATTTATCGACGTATTATTGAGGTATAGAGATTATATGAAGTTGATGATTATTGGAGTTTTTGTGGACAAGAGGTAAGGTAAATGATATTGATGATAAGACGTATTGAAGAGGTATTATTGAGGTATTATTGAGATTGTGTGAAGCTGATGATTATTGGAGTTTTGGTGTATAAGAGGTAAAGTAAGTGAGATGCATATTTTTTTTTGTTGGTCTTATGGAACAAGGAGGATGAAGAGAGCAGACTAGAACACTAAAATAGAAGGAAGATAGTCTATACACACACTTTGTTAAATCACTAAGCAGTATATACTTTTTTTTGGAGAGAGGAAGTAATTGCATATCTTGGCTCACTGACAGTTGTTCAACAACAGTACATTTTGATCTGGCTTGGCAAACATTGGTCTTGACATGATGACTATGACGTTGACTAACTATTATTGACTATTATACATTGCTGCCAGTACTACTTGATACACATGATGAACATTAAATTTTGACAGAATTGCATTTACACAGTTAACACTATTCAATTACACAGTAGTACCTAACGTGAATGAAAGATGAGTGAGTGTGTTTTGTGTGTTTTCCTTTCCTAATCCTACCCACCTATCTCGTAAATATTATTTTATTGTTGGTAGTGGCTTGCACTGACACCCATGAATATTATAGGTTTACTGGTATTTGTGTATTGTAATAGTTAATAGGACAATTATCTGACATCATTTGTGTGTTTGTTATGATTTGTATGTTACTGTAAAAGCATTTGTATGTGCATTCAAACTATTGTTCATGCCTGAACTGTCTGATTAGTGAAGATAAATATTCTGAACTGTTATTTGCAATTTTTCAACATGATGTGTGACATTTAGTCATGTTTAATTTCTGCTGATGAACTGTGTGATCAGCGATGGCAAAAAAAAAATTATGGACTGTTATTTGTACCTTTTCTATATGATTGGTGCCACTAGGACATGTTTAATTTGTGCTCATAAACTCTGATGAACAGTGTGATCAGTGCTAGTGAATTTTATGGAACTGCTTCTGCTGAGAGATGTGACTTTTTGCTGTCTGCACCTGCTCAACATTGCTGGGTGCAACTGATGGACTGCTTCTACTGAAAGGATGTCCCCTGTTGCTGTGTGCACCTGATCAACATTGCTGATGCCACTAATGGACTGCTTCTACTGAAATGGTGTCAGTTGTTGGTGTCTGCACCTACTCAATATTGTTGGGCGCCACTGATGGACTGCTTCTACTGAAAAGATGTCCCCTGTTGCTGTGTGCACCTGATCAACATTGCTGATGCCACTAATGGACTGCTTCTACTGAAATGGTGTCACTTGTTGGTGTCTGCACCTGCTCAACATTGCTGGGTGCAACTGATGGATTGCTTCTACTGAAATGGTGTCACTTGTTGGTGTCTGCACCTGCTCTCAACATTGCTGGGTGCAACTGATGGAACTGCTTCTACTGAAATAATGTCACTTGTTGCTGTCTGCACCTGCTCAACATTGCTGGGTGCAACTGATGGGCTGCTTCTACTGAAATGATGTCACTTGTTGGTGTCTGCACCTCTCAACATTGCTGGGTGCAACTGATGAACTGTTTCTACTGAAATGAAGTCACTTGTTGCTGTCTGCACCTACTCAACATGACTGGGTGCCACTGATGGACTGCTTCTACTGAAAAGATGTAACCTGTTGGTGTCTTTTTTTTTGTATAAACTAATCATTGAAAGCATTTTATGTGAACATTTGTATAAACTGATTTTTTGTATATTGTGTAAACTATTATGTAAAGCCACATGCATGAAAAGAAGTTGTATTGCTTACTGTATTTCATATATTAGGTTAGTGAAAGGTCAGTGCAAAGCCAAAATTTTTAACTAATTATGTGATGTTTAGGTAATAATATTATCTTTTATTTTTGTCTGTATTTTTGTGGACGAATTTGGTGGTATTTTCACCACCAATGCTGGCAAAAATACCATCAAATTCTGGCCTGTGGAGGAGGGGTATATGAAAGGTGGCTACACTGTGCCACTGCGCCAGAGATTGCGCCAAAGAGTACTATTAAGCCGCCTCCACAGTGGTTGTCGAGAGTTCATAGCGGTCTGTGCTTAGAGAGAGCTCGTAGAAGTCAGTGCTTGTGAAGAGATCGTAGCAGTCAGTGCTAGTAGAGAGCTCGTAGAGGACAGTGTGCGTGTTAGGAGTTCGTGGTTGTCGGTGGTTGTCGAGAGTTCGTGGAAGTCAGTGCTTGTTGAGAGCTCGTTGTAGTCAGTCGTACCGAGATGTGCTAGTGGGCACTGCTTGTCGTGAAGTCGGAGTGAGATGTGGTAGTAAAGAGTGTTGTTCCATGTTTTATGCAGTTATTTGATGGGAGAGATAGCAGATGTTATTGTAATGAGTGCATTTCGTCAA